>NW_027315834.1:47959966-47979966 GCF_026437365.1 Eucyclogobius newberryi
GAAGAAGAAGAAGAAGAAGAAGAAGAAGAAGAAGAAGAAGAAGAAGAAGAAGAAGAAGAAGAAGAAGACACCAAAAAGAGAAAACATGTGTCGTAGTAAATGTACAAGTTATTTACTCAAAAGTGTGACACTCATTGCGCCCGAGACGTGATGATGAGCTTGTGTAAAGAGAGAAGAGCAGAGGGGAGAGTACACAGCCCTGTGGAGGCCCAAGCTGCCTCTGGTCATGAGGTCGAGAGGTCAGGAGGTCGGTCAAGAGGTCAGGAGGTCGAGAGATCGGTGAAGGTGGGTGAAGGTGGGTGAAGGAGGGTGAGGCGGGTGAAGGCAGGTGAAGGAGGGTGAAGGAGGGCGAAGGCGGGCGAAGGCGGGTGAAGGAGGGTGAGGAGGGTGAAGGCGGGTGAAGGAGGGTGAAGGAGGGTGAAGGCGGGTGAAGGCAGGTGAAGGCGGGTGAAGGCGGGTGAAGGCGGGTGAAGGCGGGTGAAGGCGGGTGAGGAGGGTGAAGGAGGGCGAAGGCGGGCGAAGGCGGGTGAAGGAGGGTGAGGAGGGTGAAGGCGGGTGAAGGCGGGTGAAGGCGGGTGAAGGAGGGTGAAGGCGGGTGAAGGAGGGTGAAGGAGGGTGAAGGCGGGTGAAGGCGGGTGAAGGAGGGTGAAGGCGGGTGAAGGAGGGTGAAGGCGGGTGAAGGCGGGTGAAGGCGGGTGAAGGAGGGTGAAGGAGGGTGAAGGAGGGTGAAGGAGGGTGAAGGAGAGTGAAGGTGGGTGAAGGCGGGTGAAGGTGGGTGAAGGAGGGTGAAGGAGGGTGAAGGCGGGTGAAGGCGGGTGAAGGCGGGTGAAGGAGGGCGAAGGCGGGTGAAGGTGGGTGAAGGAGGGTGAAGGCGGGTGAAGGCGGGTGAAGGCGGGTGAAGGTGGGTGAAGGAGGGTGAAGGCGGGTGAAGGCGGGTGAAGGCGGGTGAAGGCGGGTGAGGAGGGTGAGGAGGGTGAAGGCGGGTGAAGGTGGGTGAAGGCGGGTGAAGGTTGGTGAAGGCGGGTGAAGGCGGGTGAGAAGGGTGAAGGCGGGTGAAGGCGGATGAAGGCGGGTGAAGGCGGGTGAAGGAGAGTGAAGGCGGGTGAAGGCGGGTGAAGGAGGGTGAAGGCGGGTGAAGGAGGGTGAAGGAGGGTGAAGGCGGGTGAAGGTGGGTGAAGGCGGGTGAAGGTGGGTGAAGGCAGGTGAAGGCGGGTGAAGGAGGGCGAAGGCGGGTGAAGGCGGGTGAAGGAGGGTGAAGGCGGGTGAAGGCGGGTGAAGGCGGGTGAAGGTGGGTGAAGGAGGGTGAAGGCGGGTGAAGGTGGGTGAAGGCGGGTGAAGGCGGGTGAAGGCGGGTGAGGAGGGTGAAGGCGGGTGAAGGCGGGTGAAGGCGGGTGAAGGCGGGTGAGAAGGGTGAAGGCGGGTGAAGGCGGGTGAAGGCGGGTGAAGGAGGGTGAAGGCGGGTGAAGGCGGGTGAGGAGGGTGAAGGCGGGTGAAGGAGGGTGAAGGCGGGTGAAGGCGGGTGAAGGCGGGTGAAGGCGGGTGAAGGCGGGTGAAGGCGGGTGAGAAGGGTGAAGGCGGGTGAAGGCGGGTGAAGGCGGGTGAAGGAGGGTGAAGGCGGGTGAAGGCGGGTGAGGAGGGTGAAGGCGGGTGAAGGAGGGTGAAGGCGGGTGAAGGAGGGTGAAGGCGGGTGAAGGAGGGTGAGGAGGGTGAAGGCGGGTGAAGGCGGGTGAAGGCGGGTGAAGGCGGGTGAGGAGGGTGAAGGCGGGTGAAGGAGGGTGAAGGAGGGCGAAGGCGGGTGAAGGCGGGTGAAGGAGGGTGAAGGCGGGTGAAGGAGGGTAAAGGCGGGTGAAGGCGGGTGAAGGCGGGTGAAGGAGGGTGAAGGCGGGTGAAGGCGGGTGAAGGCGGGTGAAGGAGGGTGAAGGAGGGCGAAGGCGGGTGAAGGCGGGTGAAGGCGGGTGAGGAGGGTGAAGGAGGGTGAAGGCGGGTGAAGGTGGGTGAAGGCGGGTGAAGGTGGGTGAAGGCGGGTGAAGGCGGGTGAGAAGGGTGAAGGAGAGTGAAGGCGGGTGAAGGCGGGTGAAGGTGGGTGAAGGCGGGTGAAGGCGGGTGAAGGAGGGTGAGGAGGGTGAAGGCGGGTGAAGGAGGGTGAAGGCGGGTGAAGGCGGGTGAAGGAGGGCGAAGGCGGGTGAAGGTGGGTGAAGGAGGGTGAAGGCGGGTGAAGGCGGGTGAAGGAGGGTGAAGGCGGGTGAAGGCGGGTGAAGGAGGGTGAAGGAGGGTGAAGGCGGGTGAAGGAGGGTGAAGGCGGGTGAAGGCGGGTGAAGGCGGGTGAAGGAGGGTGAAGGAGGGTGAAGGAGGGTGAAGGAGAGTGAAGGTGGGTGAAGGCGGGTGAAGGCGGGTGAAGGTGGGTGAAGGAGGGTGAAGGAGGGTGAAGGCGGGTGAAGGCGGGTGAAGGCGGGTGAAGGAGGGCGAAGGCGGGTGAAGGTGGGTGAAGGAGGGTGAAGGCGGGTGAAGGCGGGTGAAGGCGGGTGAAGGTGGGTGAAGGAGGGTGAAGGCGGGTGAAGGCGGGTGAAGGCGGGTGAAGGCGGGTGAGGAGGGTGAGGAGGGTGAAGGCGGGTGAAGGTGGGTGAAGGCGGGTGAAGGTTGGTGAAGGCGGGTGAAGGCGGGTGAGAAGGGTGAAGGCGGGTGAAGGCGGATGAAGGCGGGTGAAGGCGGGTGAAGGAGAGTGAAGGCGGGTGAAGGCGGGTGAAGGAGGGTGAAGGCGGGTGAAGGAGGGTGAAGGAGGGTGAAGGCGGGTGAAGGTGGGTGAAGGCGGGTGAAGGTGGGTGAAGGCAGGTGAAGGCGGGTGAAGGAGGGCGAAGGCGGGTGAAGGCGGGTGAAGGAGGGTGAAGGCGGGTGAAGGCGGGTGAAGGCGGGTGAAGGTGGGTGAAGGAGGGTGAAGGCGGGTGAAGGTGGGTGAAGGCGGGTGAAGGCGGGTGAAGGCGGGTGAGGAGGGTGAAGGCGGGTGAAGGCGGGTGAAGGCGGGTGAAGGCGGGTGAGAAGGGTGAAGGCGGGTGAAGGCGGGTGAAGGCGGGTGAAGGAGGGTGAAGGCGGGTGAAGGCGGGTGAGGAGGGTGAAGGCGGGTGAAGGAGGGTGAAGGCGGGTGAAGGCGGGTGAAGGCGGGTGAAGGCGGGTGAAGGCGGGTGAGAAGGGTGAAGGCGGGTGAAGGCGGGTGAAGGCGGGTGAAGGAGGGTGAAGGCGGGTGAAGGCGGGTGAGGAGGGTGAAGGCGGGTGAAGGAGGGTGAAGGCGGGTGAAGGAGGGTGAAGGCGGGTGAAGGCGGGTGAGGAGGGTGAAGGCGGGTGAAGGAGGGTGAAGGAGGGCGAAGGCGGGTGAAGGCGGGTGAAGGAGGGTGAAGGCGGGTGAAGGAGGGTAAAGGCGGGTGAAGGCGGGTGAAGGCGGGTGAAGGCGGGTGAAGGCGGGTGAAGGCGGGTGAAGGAGGGCGAAGGCGGGTGAAGGCGGGTGAAGGCGGGTGAGGAGGGTGAAGGAGGGTGAAGGCGGGTGAAGGTGGGTGAAGGCGGGTGAAGGTGGGTGAGAAGGGTGAAGGAGAGTGAAGGCGGGTGAAGGCGGGTGAAGGTGGGTGAAGGCGGGTGAAGGCGGGTGAAGGAGGGTGAGGAGGGTGAAGGCGGGTGAAGGAGGGTGAAGGCGGGTGAAGGCGGGTGAAGGAGGGCGAAGGCGGGTGAAGGTGGGTGAAGGAGGGTGAAGGCGGGTGAAGGTGGGTGAAGGCGGGTGAAGGCGGGTGAAGGAGGGTGAAGGAGGGTGAAGGCGGGTGAAGGCGGGTGAAGGAGGGTGAAGGAGGGTGAAGGCGGGTGAAGGAGGGTGAAGGAGGGTGAAGGCGGGTGAAGGCGGGTGAAGGCGGGTGAAGGCGGGTGAGGAGGGTGAAGGCGGGTGAAGGCGGGTGAGGAGGGTGAAGGCGGGTGAAGGTGGAGGCAGGCGGATGAAGGCGGGTGGAGGAGGGTGAAGGCGGGTGAAGGCGGGTGAAGGCGGGTGAAGGAGGGTGAAGGAGGGTGAAGGCGGGTGAAGGAGGGTGAAGGCGGGTGAGGAGGGTGAAGGCGGGTGAAGGAGGGTGAAGGCGGGTGAAGGCGGGTGAAGGCGGGTGAAGGCGGGTGAGGAGGGTGAAGGAGGGCGAAGGCGGGTGAAGGTGGGTGAAGGAGGGTGAAGGCGGGTGAAGGCGGGTGAAGGCGGGTGAAGGCGGGTGAAGGTGGGTGAAGGAGGGTGAAGGCGGGTGAAGGTGGGTGAAGGCGGGTGAAGGCGGGTGAAGGCGGGTGAAGGCGGGTGAGGAGGGTGAAGGCGGGTGAGGAGGGTGAAGGCGGGTGAAGGTGGAGGCAGGCGGATGAAGGCGGGTGGAGGAGGGTGAAGGCGGGTGAAGGCGGGTGAAGGCGGGTGAAGGAGGGTGAAGGAGGGTGAAGGCGGGTGAAGGAGGGTGAAGGCGGGTGAGGAGGGTGAAGGCGGGTGAAGGAGGGTGAAGGCGGGTGAAGGCGGGTGAAGGCGGGTGAAGGCGGGTGAGGAGGGTGAAGGAGGGCGAAGGCGGGTGAAGGTGGGTGAAGGAGGGTGAAGGCGGGTGAAGGCGGGTGAAGGCGGGTGAAGGCGGGTGAAGGTGGGTGAAGGAGGGTGAAGGCGGGTGAAGGTGGGTGAAGGCGGGTGAAGGTGGGTGAAGGCGGGTGAAGGCGGGTGAAGGCGGGTGAGGAGGGTGAAGGCGGGTGAAGGTGGGTGAAGGCGGGTGAAGGCGGGTGAAGGCGGGTGAGAAGGGTGAAGGCGGGTGAAGGCGGGTGAAGGCGGGTGAAGGAGGGTGAAGGCGGGTGAGGAGGGTGAAGGCGGGTGAAGGAGCGTGAAGGCGGGTGAAGGAGGGTTAAGGCGGGTGAAGGAGGGTGAGGAGGGTGAAGGCGGGTGAAGGCGGGTGAAGGCGGGTGAAGGCGGGTGAAGGCGGGTGAGGAGGGTGAAGGCGGGTGAAGGAGGGTGAAGGAGGGCGAAGGCGGGTGAAGGCGGGTGAAGGAGGGTGAAGGCGGGTGAAGGAGGGTGAAGGCGGGTGAAGGCGGGTGAAGGCGGGTGAAGGAGGGTGAAGGCGGGTGAAGGCGGGTGAAGGAGGGTGAAGGAGGGCGAAGGCGGGTGAAGGCGGGTGAAGGCGGGTGAGGAGGGTGAAGGAGGGTGAAGGCGGGTGAAGGCGGGTGAAGGTGGGTGAAGGCGGGTGAAGGTGGGTGAAGGCGGGTGAAGGCGGGTGAGAAGGGTGAAGGAGAGTGAAGGCGGGTGAAGGCGGGTGAAGGTGGGTGAAGGCGGGTGAAGGAGGGTGAGGAGGGTGAAGGCGGGTGAAGGTGGGTGAAGGAGGGTGAAGGCGGGTGAAGGCGGGTGAGGAGGGTGAAGGAGGGTGAAGGTGGGTGAAGGCGGGTGAAGGCGGGTGAAGGAGGGCGAAGGCGGGTGAAGGTGGGTGAAGGAGGGTGAAGGCGGGTGAAGGTGGGTGAAGGCGGGTGAAGGCGGGTGAAGGAGGGTGAAGGAGGGTGAAGGCGGGTGAAGGCGGGTGAAGGAGGGTGAAGGAGGGTGAAGGCGGGTGAAGGCGGGTGAAGGCGGGAGAAGGCGGGTGAGGAGGGTGAAGGCGGGTGAAGGCGGGTGAGGAGGGTGAAGGCGGGTGAAGGTGGAGGCAGGCGGATGAAGGCGGGTGGAGGAGGGTGAAGGCGGGTGAAGGCGGGTGAAGGCGGGTGAAGGAGGGTGAAGGAGGGTGAAGGCGGGTGAAGGAGGGTGAAGGCGGGTGAGGAGGGTGAAGGCGGGTGAAGGAGGGTGAAGGCGGGTGAAGGCGGGTGAAGGCGGGTGAAGGCGGGTGAGGAGGGTGAAGGAGGGTGAAGGCGGGTGAGGAGGGTGAAGGCGGGTGAGGAGGGTGAAGGAGGGTGAAGGCGGGTGAGGAGGGTGAAGGCGGGTGAGGAGGGTGAAGGAGGGTGAAGGCGGGTGAGGAGGGTGAAGGCGGGTGAAGGCGGGTGAAGGCGGGTGAAGGCGGGTGAAGGCGGGTCAGGAGGGTGAAGGAGGGTGAAGGCGGGTGAGGAGGGTGAAGGCGGGTGAGGAGGGTGAAGGAGGGTGAAGGCGGGTGAGGAGGGTGAAGGAGGGTGAAGGCGGGTGAGGAGGGTGAAGGCGGGTGAGGAGGGTGAAGGAGGGTGAAGGCGGGTGAGGAGGGTGAAGGCGGGTGAAGGTGGGTGAAGGAGGGTGAAGGCGGGTGAAGGCGGGTGAGGAGGGTGAAGGAGGGTGAAGGTGGGTGAAGGCGGGTGAAGGAGGGCGAAGGCGGGTGAAGGTGGGTGAAGGAGGGTGAAGGCGGGTGAAGGTGGGTGAAGGCGGGTGAAGGCGGGTGAAGGAGGGTGAAGGAGGGTGAAGGCGGGTGAAGGCGGGTGAAGGAGGGTGAAGGAGGGTGAAGGCGGGTGAAGGAGGGTGAAGGAGGGTGAAGGCGGGTGAAGGCGGGTGAAGGCGGGTGAAGGCGGGTGAGGAGGGTGAGGAGGGTGAAGGCGGGTGAAGGTGGGTGAAGGCGGGTGAAGGTTGGTGAAGGCGGGTGAAGGCGGGTGAAGGCGGGTGAGGAGGGTGAAGGCGGGTGAAGGCGGGTGAAGGCGGGTGAAGGCGGGTGAGAAGGGTGAAGGCGGGTGAAGGCGGGTGAAGGCGGGTGAAGGAGGGTGAAGGCGGGTGAAGGCGGGTGAGGAGGGTGAAGGCGGGTGAAGGAGGGTGAAGGCGGGTGAAGGCGGGTGAAGGCGGGTGAAGGCGGGTGAAGGCGGGTGAAGGCGGGTGAGAAGGGTGAAGGCGGGTGAAGGCGGGTGAAGGCGGGTGAAGGAGGGTGAAGGCGGGTGAAGGCGGGTGAGGAGGGTGAAGGCGGGTGAAGGAGGGTGAAGGCGGGTGAAGGAGGGTGAAGGCGGGTGAAGGAGGGTGAGGAGGGTGAAGGCGGGTGAAGGCGGGTGAAGGCGGGTGAAGGCGGGTGAGGAGGGTGAAGGCGGGTGAAGGAGGGTGAAGGAGGGCGAAGGCGGGTGAAGGCGGGTGAAGGAGGGTGAAGGCGGGTGAAGGAGGGTAAAGGCGGGTGAAGGCGGGTGAAGGCGGGTGAAGGAGGGTGAAGGCGGGTGAAGGCGGGTGAAGGCGGGTGAAGGAGGGTGAAGGAGGGCGAAGGCGGGTGAAGGCGGGTGAAGGCGGGTGAGGAGGGTGAAGGAGGGTGAAGGCGGGTGAAGGTGGGTGAAGGCGGGTGAAGGTGGGTGAAGGCGGGTGAAGGCGGGTGAGAAGGGTGAAGGAGAGTGAAGGCGGGTGAAGGCGGGTGAAGGTGGGTGAAGGCGGGTGAAGGCGGGTGAAGGAGGGTGAGGAGGGTGAAGGCGGGTGAAGGAGGGTGAAGGCGGGTGAAGGCGGGTGAAGGAGGGCGAAGGCGGGTGAAGGTGGGTGAAGGAGGGTGAAGGCGGGTGAAGGCGGGTGAAGGAGGGTGAAGGCGGGTGAAGGCGGGTGAAGGAGGGTGAAGGAGGGTGAAGGCGGGTGAAGGAGGGTGAAGGCGGGTGAAGGCGGGTGAAGGCGGGTGAAGGAGGGTGAAGGAGGGTGAAGGAGGGTGAAGGAGAGTGAAGGTGGGTGAAGGCGGGTGAAGGCGGGTGAAGGTGGGTGAAGGAGGGTGAAGGAGGGTGAAGGCGGGTGAAGGCGGGTGAAGGCGGGTGAAGGTGGGTGAAGGAGGGTGAAGGCGGGTGAAGGCGGGTGAAGGCGGGTGAAGGTGGGTGAAGGAGGGTGAAGGCGGGTGAAGGCGGGTGAAGGCGGGTGAAGGCGGGTGAGGAGGGTGAGGAGGGTGAAGGCGGGTGAAGGTGGGTGAAGGCGGGTGAAGGTTGGTGAAGGCGGGTGAAGGCGGGTGAGAAGGGTGAAGGCGGGTGAAGGCGGATGAAGGCGGGTGAAGGCGGGTGAAGGAGAGTGAAGGCGGGTGAAGGCGGGTGAAGGAGGGTGAAGGCGGGTGAAGGAGGGTGAAGGAGGGTGAAGGCGGGTGAAGGTGGGTGAAGGCGGGTGAAGGTGGGTGAAGGCAGGTGAAGGCGGGTGAAGGAGGGCGAAGGCGGGTGAAGGCGGGTGAAGGAGGGTGAAGGCGGGTGAAGGCGGGTGAAGGCGGGTGAAGGTGGGTGAAGGAGGGTGAAGGCGGGTGAAGGTGGGTGAAGGCGGGTGAAGGCGGGTGAAGGCGGGTGAGGAGGGTGAAGGCGGGTGAAGGCGGGTGAAGGCGGGTGAAGGCGGGTGAGAAGGGTGAAGGCGGGTGAAGGCGGGTGAAGGCGGGTGAAGGAGGGTGAAGGCGGGTGAAGGCGGGTGAGGAGGGTGAAGGCGGGTGAAGGAGGGTGAAGGCGGGTGAAGGCGGGTGAAGGCGGGTGAAGGCGGGTGAAGGCGGGTGAAGGCGGGTGAGAAGGGTGAAGGCGGGTGAAGGCGGGTGAAGGAGGGTGAAGGCGGGTGAAGGCGGGTGAGGAGGGTGAAGGCGGGTGAAGGAGGGTGAAGGCGGGTGAAGGAGGGTGAAGGCGGGTGAAGGAGGGTGAGGAGGGTGAAGGCGGGTGAAGGCGGGTGAAGGCGGGTGAAGGCGGGTGAGGAGGGTGAAGGCGGGTGAAGGAGGGTGAAGGAGGGCGAAGGCGGGTGAAGGCGGGTGAAGGAGGGTGAAGGCGGGTGAAGGAGGGTAAAGGCGGGTGAAGGCGGGTGAAGGCGGGTGAAGGAGGGTGAAGGCGGGTGAAGGCGGGTGAAGGCGGGTGAAGGAGGGTGAAGGAGGGCGAAGGCGGGTGAAGGCGGGTGAAGGCGGGTGAGGAGGGTGAAGGAGGGTGAAGGCGGGTGAAGGCGGGTGAAGGCGGGTGAAGGTGGGTGAAGGCGGGTGAAGGCGGGTGAGAAGGGTGAAGGAGAGTGAAGGCGGGTGAAGGCGGGTGAAGGTGGGTGAAGGCGGGTGAAGGCGGGTGAAGGAGGGTGAGGAGGGTGAAGGCGGGTGAAGGAGGGTGAAGGCGGGTGAAGGCGGGTGAAGGAGGGCGAAGGCGGGTGAAGGTGGGTGAAGGAGGGTGAAGGCGGGTGAAGGCGGGTGAAGGAGGGTGAAGGCGGGTGAAGGCGGGTGAAGGAGGGTGAAGGAGGGTGAAGGCGGGTGAAGGAGGGTGAAGGCGGGTGAAGGCGGGTGAAGGCGGGTGAAGGAGGGTGAAGGAGGGTGAAGGAGGGTGAAGGAGAGTGAAGGTGGGTGAAGGCGGGTGAAGGCGGGTGAAGGTGGGTGAAGGAGGGTGAAGGAGGGTGAAGGCGGGTGAAGGCGGGTGAAGGCGGGTGAAGGAGGGCGAAGGCGGGTGAAGGTGGGTGAAGGAGGGTGAAGGCGGGTGAAGGCGGGTGAAGGCGGGTGAAGGTGGGTGAAGGAGGGTGAAGGCGGGTGAAGGCGGGTGAAGGCGGGTGAAGGCGGGTGAGGAGGGTGAGGAGGGTGAAGGCGGGTGAAGGTGGGTGAAGGCGGGTGAAGGTTGGTGAAGGCGGGTGAAGGCGGGTGAGAAGGGTGAAGGCGGGTGAAGGCGGATGAAGGCGGGTGAAGGCGGGTGAAGGAGAGTGAAGGCGGGTGAAGGCGGGTGAAGGAGGGTGAAGGCGGGTGAAGGAGGGTGAAGGAGGGTGAAGGCGGGTGAAGGTGGGTGAAGGCGGGTGAAGGTGGGTGAAGGCAGGTGAAGGCGGGTGAAGGAGGGCGAAGGCGGGTGAAGGCGGGTGAAGGAGGGTGAAGGCGGGTGAAGGCGGGTGAAGGCGGGTGAAGGTGGGTGAAGGAGGGTGAAGGCGGGTGAAGGTGGGTGAAGGCGGGTGAAGGCGGGTGAAGGCGGGTGAGGAGGGTGAAGGCGGGTGAAGGCGGGTGAAGGCGGGTGAAGGCGGGTGAGAAGGGTGAAGGCGGGTGAAGGCGGGTGAAGGCGGGTGAAGGAGGGTGAAGGCGGGTGAAGGCGGGTGAGGAGGGTGAAGGCGGGTGAAGGAGGGTGAAGGCGGGTGAAGGCGGGTGAAGGCGGGTGAAGGCGGGTGAAGGCGGGTGAGAAGGGTGAAGGCGGGTGAAGGCGGGTGAAGGCGGGTGAAGGAGGGTGAAGGCGGGTGAAGGCGGGTGAGGAGGGTGAAGGCGGGTGAAGGAGGGTGAAGGCGGGTGAAGGAGGGTGAAGGCGGGTGAAGGCGGGTGAGGAGGGTGAAGGCGGGTGAAGGAGGGTGAAGGAGGGCGAAGGCGGGTGAAGGCGGGTGAAGGAGGGTGAAGGCGGGTGAAGGAGGGTAAAGGCGGGTGAAGGCGGGTGAAGGCGGGTGAAGGCGGGTGAAGGCGGGTGAAGGCGGGTGAAGGAGGGCGAAGGCGGGTGAAGGCGGGTGAAGGCGGGTGAGGAGGGTGAAGGAGGGTGAAGGCGGGTGAAGGTGGGTGAAGGCGGGTGAAGGTGGGTGAAGGCGGGTGAAGGCGGGTGAGAAGGGTGAAGGAGAGTGAAGGCGGGTGAAGGCGGGTGAAGGTGGGTGAAGGCGGGTGAAGGAGGGTGAGGAGGGTGAAGGCGGGTGAAGGAGGGTGAAGGCGGGTGAAGGCGGGTGAAGGAGGGCGAAGGCGGGTGAAGGTGGGTGAAGGAGGGTGAAGGCGGGTGAAGGTGGGTGAAGGCGGGTGAAGGCGGGTGAAGGAGGGTGAAGGAGGGTGAAGGCGGGTGAAGGCGGGTGAAGGAGGGTGAAGGAGGGTGAAGGCGGGTGAAGGAGGGTGAAGGAGGGTGAAGGCGGGTGAAGGCGGGTGAAGGCGGGTGAAGGCGGGTGAGGAGGGTGAAGGCGGGTGAAGGCGGGTGAGGAGGGTGAAGGCGGGTGAAGGTGGAGGCAGGCGGATGAAGGCGGGTGGAGGAGGGTGAAGGCGGGTGAAGGCGGGTGAAGGCGGGTGAAGGAGGGTGAAGGAGGGTGAAGGCGGGTGAAGGCGGGTGAAGGAGGGTGAGGAGGGTGAAGGCGGGTGAAGGAGGGTGAAGGCGGGTGAAGGCGGGTGAAGGCGGGTGAAGGCGGGTGAGGAGGGTGAAGGAGGGCGAAGGCGGGTGAAGGTGGGTGAAGGAGGGTGAAGGCGGGTGAAGGCGGGTGAAGGCGGGTGAAGGCGGGTGAAGGTGGGTGAAGGAGGGTGAAGGCGGGTGAAGGTGGGTGAAGGCGGGTGAAGGCGGGTGAAGGCGGGTGAAGGCGGGTGAGGAGGGTGAAGGCGGGTGAGGAGGGTGAAGGCGGGTGAAGGTGGAGGCAGGCGGATGAAGGCGGGTGGAGGAGGGTGAAGGCGGGTGAAGGCGGGTGAAGGCGGGTGAAGGAGGGTGAAGGAGGGTGAAGGCGGGTGAAGGAGGGTGAAGGCGGGTGAGGAGGGTGAAGGCGGGTGAAGGAGGGTGAAGGCGGGTGAAGGCGGGTGAAGGCGGGTGAAGGCGGGTGAGGAGGGTGAAGGAGGGCGAAGGCGGGTGAAGGTGGGTGAAGGAGGGTGAAGGCGGGTGAAGGCGGGTGAAGGCGGGTGAAGGTGGGTGAAGGAGGGTGAAGGCGGGTGAAGGTGGGTGAAGGCGGGTGAAGGCGGGTGAAGGCGGGTGAGGAGGGTGAAGGCGGGTGAAGGTGGGTGAAGGCGGGTGAAGGCGGGTGAAGGCGGGTGAGAAGGGTGAAGGCGGGTGAAGGCGGGTGAAGGCGGGTGAAGGAGGGTGAAGGCGGGTGAGGAGGGTGAAGGCGGGTGAAGGAGCGTGAAGGCGGGTGAAGGAGGGTTAAGGCGGGTGAAGGAGGGTGAGGAGGGTGAAGGCGGGTGAAGGCGGGTGAAGGCGGGTGAAGGCGGGTGAAGGCGGGTGAGGAGGGTGAAGGCGGGTGAAGGAGGGTGAAGGAGGGCGAAGGCGGGTGAAGGCGGGTGAAGGAGGGTGAAGGCGGGTGAAGGAGGGTGAAGGCGGGTGAAGGCGGGTGAAGGCGGGTGAAGGAGGGTGAAGGCGGGTGAAGGCGGGTGAAGGAGGGTGAAGGAGGGCGAAGGCGGGTGAAGGCGGGTGAAGGCGGGTGAGGAGGGTGAAGGAGGGTGAAGGCGGGTGAAGGCGGGTGAAGGTGGGTGAAGGCGGGTGAAGGTGGGTGAAGGCGGGTGAAGGCGGGTGAGAAGGGTGAAGGAGAGTGAAGGCGGGTGAAGGCGGGTGAAGGTGGGTGAAGGCGGGTGAAGGAGGGTGAGGAGGGTGAAGGCGGGTGAAGGTGGGTGAAGGAGGGTGAAGGCGGGTGAAGGCGGGTGAGGAGGGTGAAGGAGGGTGAAGGTGGGTGAAGGCGGGTGAAGGCGGGTGAAGGAGGGCGAAGGCGGGTGAAGGTGGGTGAAGGAGGGTGAAGGCGGGTGAAGGTGGGTGAAGGCGGGTGAAGGCGGGTGAAGGAGGGTGAAGGAGGGTGAAGGCGGGTGAAGGCGGGTGAAGGAGGGTGAAGGAGGGTGAAGGCGGGTGAAGGCGGGTGAAGGCGGGAGAAGGCGGGTGAGGAGGGTGAAGGCGGGTGAAGGCGGGTGAGGAGGGTGAAGGCGGGTGAAGGTGGAGGCAGGCGGATGAAGGCGGGTGGAGGAGGGTGAAGGCGGGTGAAGGCGGGTGAAGGCGGGTGAAGGAGGGTGAAGGAGGGTGAAGGCGGGTGAAGGAGGGTGAAGGCGGGTGAGGAGGGTGAAGGCGGGTGAAGGAGGGTGAAGGCGGGTGAAGGCGGGTGAAGGCGGGTGAAGGCGGGTGAGGAGGGTGAAGGAGGGTGAAGGCGGGTGAGGAGGGTGAAGGCGGGTGAGGAGGGTGAAGGAGGGTGAAGGCGGGTGAGGAGGGTGAAGGCGGGTGAGGAGGGTGAAGGAGGGTGAAGGCGGGTGAGGAGGGTGAAGGCGGGTGAAGGCGGGTGAAGGCGGGTGAAGGCGGGTGAAGGCGGGTCAGGAGGGTGAAGGAGGGTGAAGGCGGGTGAGGAGGGTGAAGGCGGGTGAGGAGGGTGAAGGAGGGTGAAGGCGGGTGAGGAGGGTGAAGGAGGGTGAAGGCGGGTGAGGAGGGTGAAGGCGGGTGAGGAGGGTGAAGGAGGGTGAAGGCGGGTGAGGAGGGTGAAGGCGGGTGAAGGTGGGTGAAGGAGGGTGAAGGCGGGTGAAGGCGGGTGAGGAGGGTGAAGGAGGGTGAAGGTGGGTGAAGGCGGGTGAAGGCGGGTGAAGGAGGGCGAAGGCGGGTGAAGGTGGGTGAAGGAGGGTGAAGGCGGGTGAAGGTGGGTGAAGGCGGGTGAAGGCGGGTGAAGGAGGGTGAAGGAGGGTGAAGGCGGGTGAAGGCGGGTGAAGGAGGGTGAAGGAGGGTGAAGGCGGGTGAAGGAGGGTGAAGGAGGGTGAAGGCGGGTGAAGGCGGGTGAAGGCGGGTGAAGGCGGGTGAGGAGGGTGAAGGCGGGTGAAGGCGGGTGAGGAGGGTGAAGGCGGGTGAAGGTGGAGGCAGGCGGATGAAGGCGGGTGGAGGAGGGTGAAGGCGGGTGAAGGCGGGTGAAGGCGGGTGAAGGAGGGTGAAGGAGGGTGAAGGCGGGTGAAGGCGGGTGAAGGCGGGTGAGGAGGGTGAAGGAGGGTGAAGGCGGGTGAGGAGGGTGAAGGCGGGTGAGGAGGGTGAAGGAGGGTGAAGGCGGGTGAAGGTGGGTGAAGGAGGGTGAAGGCGGGTGAAGGCGGGTGAGGAGGGTGAAGGAGGGTGAAGGTGGGTGAAGGCGGGTGAAGGCGGGTGAAGGAGGGCGAAGGCGGGTGAAGGCGGGTGAAGGCGGGTGAAGGCGGGTGAAGGAGGGTGAAGGAGGGTGAAGGCGGGTGAAGGCGGGTGAAGGCGGGTGAAGGCGGGTGAAGGAGGGTGAAGGAGGGTGAAGGCGGGTGAAGGCGGGTGAGGAGGGTGAAGGCGGGTGAAGGCGGGTGAGGAGGGTGAAGGAGGGTGAGGAGGGTGAAGGCGGGTGAAGGAGGGTGAAGGAGGGTGAAGGCGGGTGAAGGCGGGTGAGGAGGGTGAAGGCGGGTGAAGGCGGGTGAGGAGGGTGAAGGAGGGTGAGGAGGGTGAAGGAGGGTGAAGGCGGGTGAGGAGGGTGAAGGCGGGTGAGGAGGGTGAAGGAGGGTGAAGGCGGGTGAGGAGGGTGAAGGTGGAGGCAGGCGCTTCTTGTCTGCACCTGCCGTGCTCACCTGCCGTGCTCGGCGGGGTGCATCTTTACATCACACGTCTCCATGGAGACTGACACTGGCGGGACACCCCTCCACAAACAGTTGCCCCGGCCTGGCTTCGGTTCGCGGGACGTTCCTCCGGTGTCGCGCGCCCGGCCCCTCCCCTCCCCGGCTCGGCGCATGCGCACGGGGCCTCCGCTGTCAGGGCACGGCAGACTGACAGTATGGCGGCGGGGTGCAGCTGGAAGGATGCTACTGTCGCCCGTGGTGTGTCTCTCGCCGGCCGGACCCGCACGGATTATTGACGCGTCGCAGAGAAACGGCTTCAGACGCGCGGGGCCGTCGCCTTGAGCTCCGAACATGGCCCGGCTCGCGGACTACTTTGTGGTGGTGGGCTACGACCTCGACAAACGAGGTGGGTGCTCCGCCGCCGCGCCAGCCGAGTATTATTAGCTTTGACTAGCAGCGCCCCACGGAACGCTAGAGGGACCGTCGTCATGGCAACCCGTGCTACACCCGCACGCAGGCGCCATGTTGTGACTGGAAAGCGCCGCTCAAGAACCCGCGCAAAACAGAATTTTAATGTCAAATTTATTTCTAATACTGTAGCTGGAATCAACTAGAATAATCGTGACCAGCCGACTATTCGAATAATTATAATCGTATTTGATTGTTGTTAATTGTTATCTAGACAATTCAGACTCTTAAACACGCGTCAAAACTTGCATAATAATCACAGCGGCAATATTAATGTTAATGCAAAAATATATTCTTAAATCTCTATTTAGAAGCCTTCAGTTGTCACATTTCAATTTTATTTAGTTAAAAATTAGTTTAAAAAAACTCAATGTACATAATTGTTTGACTACTTAACTATTAAATGAATCGTTAGCTGCCGCCTTAATTGGACTATGATATATTCTAATTTTGTAGTAGAATATATAAAGTAAATGTTTCGATTCTCTATAAAATTATATATTTAGACAACAAATATCATAATGTGTAAACTCCAACCGTTTAAAATTTTATTTCATGTCGCCTCTTTTATGTATGAGAATTTTGCATCTCGTACAATCCCAAGATGGCCGTCGCATTTGCCACGGCAACACAACACACAGTCGCTCTAGCTTTATTACTCCCCATTGGCCGTCGCTGTGGAGGTAGGCGGGGACGGGCCGGGGCGCCGCTCAGAGCTCGCCAGTCTCTGCGCTCCGTCAGCCGGGCCTCGGCCGCTACTCCAGTCCGGGGCTTCGCGGGCCTCGCTGGATTAGTGCGCACCGAACGCCCAGCTGTCAGCCCAGTGTCCCCGCAAAACACTGAGGAACGCGGCCACACTTCACGCCGCCCGAGGGCATCACTTTGACCGACTTTTCGCGCTTGTTCGGGACTGTTGTTGCCCTTTGTTGTCAGTTATGCGGAGCTAACTTTATGCGCGAGATGCTAACGTTAGCCGGGGCTAGCTCCGGAGGGGCTGCTGCTGTAAGGCGGATTTATTTACACGTTTCACGGATTTAATCGCATCTTTTTCGCGTGTATTCTCCTCGTGACGGTCGCGCAGCTCTCTGTGGCGCGTCTTGCACCTTGTTTACTCGCAATGGAAATGAGGGCAGCACCGGGGCAAAAAGAGTGAGTTGACACTGCTTTTTTGGTCCGGGTTGTGTGGCTCCCGGGCACCAGCACAGACCGCTCCTGCTCTGCCATCAGCCCCGGTGCAGAGCGCTCTTGTGCGGGGCAGGATCGCACGCGTTCCTCGGTGGTTTCTGGCCGTTTTCCCCGCGGTTTCTTGTGTTGGATGACAGGATTAACCCCGGTGCCCCGGCCCCTCCCTGAGCCCGTGTGGGCCGGGGGACAGAGGGGTTGTGGGGACCGTTATCTGCCCCCTCCTCCTGCCTCCAGTCCCGGGCCGTCGCCTCCATCTGCTCCGGCCGCTGCAGGAGGACCGTGCAGAGGATGAAGTCATGCCACATACGCAATAATGCAAGAAAACAGTCATGCATCCTCATATTCCTGCATTATTAAAGTTATTCTTATGCTAAATACTACGATAACGATGCGAGTGAGGTATATATATATAGTTTTGGACAATTTTTGAATCAATGTTAGATTTAAACTTAAATTGACCAGCTAAACAGTCAAAATAGAAACTTATAACTCAAATAAATTTAGGGTTGAATGTGTATATTGTGTCCAAAACGTCCATTTTGCAGTATTGTGTGCCAAGATATTGGAGATGTAGTCAAAGCACAAGATTGTCCATGACTTATGCCACATGTCGTCACTTCCATACATTGTTTTGCTCGTTCTTATCTCGGGGTGGGAAGAATCTCAAAATATGAATGTTGTGGAGATGTATTCATGGGTTTCCTGTTTATTGGTGATATCTTTTTTACCCATTCAATATATGTAATTTTGTTGATCTGAAATCCGTGCTTAGTGAGTCGGTGAAAAATGAAAATAGATACAAACTTTTAAGACGGACTTTTAAGGTACAAAGGGTGAATGTGACATTTGTCTGATGCTTCAAACAGGTTTTCAAACGTTTAACAATGTATTTTTTATACTCCCAGAAATAGATATTGACACTCAATCCGAGGGAGACGGATGTTATCGTTCCCTTCATCGTTCTGCTCGTGTTATAACATCTTCTGTCATTTTTCGGAGCCAGTTTTGCCGTGTCCCACTTTGCGATGGAGCTCGTTTCACTCATGAAATATTCACTCTCTTGTGGCACTAACTACTCTTTTACGTCTTTTGCATATTTATTATTCAGCAGTGGCAAAATGTGACACGACATTTGTTCTCAGTTGTACTTGTACTTTATGCGTAACATATGGCACTGTTTATATGTTGAATCGTCAAGTAGCTCGATATTGTTATAACGAGAAAGAAGCCCGTAGTGTCCCCTCTGCTCGTGCTGTATTGCTCGTGCTGTATTGCTCGTGCTGTATTGCTCGTGCTGTATTGCTCGTGCTGTATTGCTCGTGCTGTATTGCTCGTGCTGTATTGCTCGTGTTGTACTGCTCGTGCTGTACTGCTCGTGCTGTATTGCTCGTGCTGTACTGCTCGTGCTGTATTGCTCGTGCTGTATTGCTCGTGCTGTATTGCTCGTGCTGTATTGCTCGTGCTGTATTGCTCGTGCTGTATTGCTCGTGTTGTACTGCTCGTGCTGTATTGCTCGTGCTGTATTGCTCGTGCTCTATTGCTCGTGCTGTATTGCTCGTGTTGTATTGCTCGTGCTGTATTGCTCGTGCTGTATTGCTCGTGCTGTATTGCTCGTGCTGTACTGCTCGTGCTGTACTGCTCGTGCTGTACTGCTCGTGCTGTATTGCTCGTGCTGTATTGCTCGTGCTGTACTGCTCGTGCTGTACTGCTCGTGCTGTATTGCTCGTGCTGTACTGCTCGTGCTGTACTGCTCGTGCTGTACTGCTCGTGCTGTACTGCTCGTGCTGTATTGCTCGTGCTGTATTGCTCGTGCTGTATTGCTCGTGCTGTACTGCTCGTGCTGTACTGCTCGTGCTGTACTGCTCGTGCTGTACTGCTCGTGTTGTATTGCTCGTGTTGTACTGCTCGTGCTGTACTGCTCGTGTTGTATTGCTCGTGTTGTACTGCTCGTGCTGTACTGCTCGTGCTGTACTGCTCGTGTTGTACTGCTCGTGTTGTACTGCTCGTGCTGTACTGCTCGTGCTGTATTGCTCGTGCTGTATTGCTCGTGCTGTATTGCTCGTGCTGTATTGCTCGTGCTGTACTGCTCGTTTTGTATTGCTCGTGCTGTATTGCTCGTGCTGTATTGCTCGTGCTGTATTGCTCGTGCTGTACTGCTCGTGCTGTACTGCTCGTGCTGTACTGCTCGTGCTGTACTGCTCGTGCTGTACTGCTCGTGCTGTACTGCTCGTGCTGTACTGCTCGTGCTGTACTGCTCGTGCTGTACTGCTCGTGCTGTATTGCTCGTGCTGTACTGCTCGTGCTGTATTGCTCGTGCTGTATTGCTCGTGCTGTATTGCTCGTGCTGTATTGCTCGTGCTGTACTGTTCGTGCTGTATTGCTCGTGTTGTATTGCTCGTGTTGTATTGGATTAGTCTGTTTACATCTAAATAGCGCCACATGCTAGTGACGTAGCAGACTTTGATTGACATATTATTCTAGCCAATAAGATTAGCTTTAGAAAGAGGGGCGGGACAAAGGCCTTATTGACACAGAATCTTCTGGATTATCGTGCGTAAGGCTGTAAAGAGCCAGATTTCTCGGCAGGATTTTGCGCATAACGTTTTCTGATTTTATTAGCCTTTTGGACGTGCATTTTGTTAAATATATGTATTATTATACCAATACAAAAATAAAATAAAAATATATATATATATTTTTTTTAACCTCTAAATGGGAAATTCATGGGTAAACTCATATTTACACATTTTCACATATAGCAGTTATAATTGCAATTAGTGGCCTACAAAACATCAAAATGTATGTTTTATGATCATAGAGGAGCTAAAATTGTAATAAAACAGTTTGGCACAGTTGGCACATATTTGGATCACTTGTTCCGAATGTACTTTTTGATACAAAAAGGTCAACAGCACCAAAATGTCTGTTCCTAGAGATCTGAAACTTTACACAGCTGTTGTCAACAAGATAAACATCATGTACAGTGAACAGCATAAGTACACAATGAAATATGTCATGCTCAGGACCATTACAAATTGACAATATTCAGGCGAGACTAAAAAGGATGTTTTGTTTATGTTTGGGCCTCTGTAGTGTAAGTTCTGAAGCCCTGACGGTGTTCATGTGCACATCTGCAGAAACTAGAAGGCCTAAGCTTTCTAATGATGCATCACACTTGCATGTGGAACATAAGATCCTCTTTTAATAAGCAATGCCATTTGGGTCCAACCATTGTGCACAGAGCGAAAATAGGTGGATGGTAACAGGTTAAAGAGTTAGTCAAATAATCCTGATGTACTGAAGAAATAATAGTTTGACTTGTCGCCTGGTCAAATACAAAATACAAAATTTTTACAACGTTCTAATTTTGACTTTATTTTGAGTATTTATACCTGTTGTACATATACATTATAGTTTTACAACAATTGAGTAGGTATTTGTGGAGAAAACATTGAAAAATATGTAGAAAATGACAGGAAGTGACGTCACACCAGGACAAAGTTTATGCAGAATTTACACAAAGAAACAACTTTTTTGACTCTAAACATTAATTCAACAAAATGAAGTTGCTCTTAATATATTTTTTTTATTTGTCAAATAAAAAACATTGTGACTTCAGATGAGTTTTTTCTCAGTGGGTGCTGGGTAATTTCCTACTGTGATGTCATGAAGTAAAATTATAAATCTATAAAATTTACTATTCTGAAAATGATTTTCAGCAAAATTCAAAATATATTAATCTGAACTTCAACTTACTTCAATGAGTCTTCCGACCTGTCGGGGGCGCTCTAATGTACAACATTTGTGGCAAACAATGCTGTGTTTTAGATCCCTGAGAGTGGCCCATATATGCCACTCTGGGCCTCAGTCTGGGCCTCACTCCGGGCCTCAGTCTGGGCCTCACTCTGGGCCTCACTCTGGGCCTCACTCCGGGCCTCACTCTGGGCCTCACTCCGGGCCTCACTCTGGGTCGTACTCTAGGCCTCACTCTGGGCCTCACTCTGGGCCTCACTCCGGGCCTCACTCCGGGCCTCACTCCGGGCCTCACTCTGGGTCGTACTCTAGGCCTCACTCTGGGCCTCACTCCGGGCCTCACTCCGGGCCTCACTCCGGGCCTCACTCCGGGCCTCACTCCGGGCCTCACTCTGGGTATGACTCACAGGATGTTGTAGGCTGTTGCTCGCTCTGCAGATTCTGTCCTTCCTGTTGCACGGAGCAGAGCCACAGTCGGGTCCAATCTTTATTATTTCACATTTACACGCGTCAGATCTAGTGTTTGGCGGTTCAAATTGA
>NW_027315834.1:47984966-48022466 GCF_026437365.1 Eucyclogobius newberryi
AGCCAAATTCAAATCTCTTTCAACATTAGTTTGATTCATTGATATTGGAATTAACTATTTTAATTTTTTTGATATTCATAGTGTTATTTAGAATATTAGAATTAAATTAAAGACGCTGCTGGATTTTTACTCAAAAACGTGATGAATATATCATTTAAAATTGCTACTAATTGATTATAGAAGTATTGGCCAACAAAAGTGAATAATCGTTTCCTGGTCCATAAACATGCTGGTCTGAGGGAAGAGCTTTTACGAGTCGGATCTGGAATCAACTAAAAAATGACTCGGGGAAATGTGTAGATTAACGGTACGTACAGACCGCAGACGCCTAAACGCGCCCGATGCAGAATTTGAGCGCGTGTACATTTGAAAGGTTTACGCACCGGACGAGCGCTCTCGACGCCCCGGCCACTGTACACAGGCGCGCGTACGGCGCGCTCGAGCTGTCTGCGCACATGCGCAGTAGAGGTGTTGTTGCATGAGCAGTGGAGTTGTTGTCGTGTGGCCTTTCATTGTGTAAAATGGCGGCTATCGAGAGCGTTGTTTTCACGTATTTGGTTTTCTAAACTCTCACACGGAGGCGCCGGGCTTGTTTCTGTCTCTGTTCCACCGTGAATACATCGTACAGCTCCTTTCTCCCACAAACAGCCTTTCGTCTGCCATTGTTGACGAAGAAGGAAAAAGTGGCGCTTCTTGGGGAATTCCACGGCGAATACCGGAAATGTGAGGGGCAATACATACGTACGTACGTCACTGAAGCGTCAGCTCTGATTGGCTGCTGCGCTTCAGCTGCAGAGACCTCAACATATCTGAACGAGTCGCATAAGCCGCATCGGGCGGCTCATACGCGCGCTAAAAGCGTTGAGAGCGTAAAAAAACGCACCAATCGTGCCGCAAAAACGAAGAAATCGCGCCGCGGATAACGCACTACGTGCTCGACGCCCGTTTACCATAGACTTTGAATGTAAACTGGACGCTTCGGCCGCGGCGGTGTGGAAGCCGCTTTAGTGTTTTTGATGAATAAAATAATGAAAAATAATCTCCAGCAGGACGTCCTCAAGCGGTAAATTTAGTCTAAAAAAGATCTAAATAATAAATGCTAGACTAATTGATTGCCGAAATATCGGTCAATTGCAGCGCTACGGTAGAGCTAACGGCAGCTAGCATGCTAACGGCAGCTAGCATGCTAACGGCAGCTAGCATGCTAACGGCAGCTAGCATGCTAACTGCGTACTTCCTGCTCCATATTCAAATGCAGAGGGCGCACTGCTGTCTCATTTTGACCCAACGAGCTGCTTCTACATCACATCTGCTCTGGGACAAAACAGCTTTTAATTTTATTACAATAATATATCAATATATCAACATTGTACATGTTGTATCATGAAGTACTCGTCAATACCCAGTTTAACCTCGTTTTGTCCCTGGCCTAGTTTAATTTTTGGACATTTGGAGCAAAGTATAGTCACTGTCGTAGTAACAGTAGCAGTACTTCAGACTCCTTTGGGACAGTACTGCAGCTCTCAGTAGCAGTACTTCAGACTCCTTTAGGACAGTACTGCAGCTCTCAGTAGCAGTACTTCAGACTCCTTTGGGACAGTACTGCAGCTCTCAGTAGTAGTACTTCAGACTCCTTTGGGCCAGTACTGCAGCTCTCAGTAGTAGTACTTCACACTCCTTTGGGACAGTACTGCAGCCCTCAGTAGTAGTACTTCAGACTCCTTTGGGACAGTACTGCAGCTCTCAGTAGTAGTATTTCAGACTCCTTTGGGCCAGTACTTCAGCCCTCAGTAGTAGTACTTCACACTCCTTTGGGACAGTACTGCAGCTCTCAGTAGCAGTACTTCACACTCCTTTGGGACAGTACTGCAGCTCTCAGTAGTAGTACTTCACACTCCTTTGGGACAGTACTGCAGCTCTCAGTAGTAGTACTTCAGACTCCTTTGGGACAGTACTGCAGCTCTCAGTAGCTGTACTTCACACTCCTTTGGGACAGTACTGCAGCTCTCAGTAGTAGTACTTCAGACTCCTTTGGGACAGTACTGCAGCTCTCAGTAGTAGTACTTCAGACTCCTTTGGGACAGTACTGCAGCTCTCAGTAGCAGTACTTCAGACACCTTTGGGACAGTACTGCAGCTCTCAGTAGTAGTACTTCAGACTCCTTTGGGACAGTACTGCAGCTCTCAGTAGCAGTACTTCAGACTCCTTTGGGACAGTACTGCAGCTCTCAGTAGTAGTACTTCACACTCCTTTGGGCCAGTACTGCAGCTCTCAGTAGCAGTACTTCAGACTCCTTTGGGACAGTACTGCAGCTCTCAGTAGTAGTACTTCACACTCCTTTGGGACAGTACTGCAGCTCTCAGTAGCAGTACTTCAGACTCCTTTGGGACAGTACTGCAGCTCTCAGTAGTAGTACTTCACACTCCTTTGGGCCAGTACTGCAGCTCTCAGTAGCAGTACTTCAGACTCCTTTGGGACAGTACTGCAGCTCTCAGTAGTAGTACTTCACACTCCTTTGGGACAGTACTGCAGCTCTCAGTAGCAGTACTTCAGACTCCTTTGGGACAGTACTGCAGCTGTCAGTAGTAGTACTTCAGACTCCTTTGGGACAGTACTGCAGCTCTCAGTAGCAGTACTTCAGACTCCTTTGGGACAGTACTGCAGCTCTCAGTAGCAGTACTTCACACTCCTTTGGGACAGTACTGCAGCTCTCAGTAGCAGTACTTCAGACTCCTTTGGGACAGTACTGCAGCTGTCAGTAGTAGTACTTCAGACTCCTTTGGGACAGTACTGCAGCTCTCAGTAGCAGTACTTCAGACTCCTTTGGGACAGTACTGCAGCTCTCAGTAGCAGTACTTCAGACTCCTTTGGGACAGTACTGCAGCTCTCAGTAGTAGTACTTCACACTCCTTTGGGACAGTACTGCAGCTCTCAGTAGCAGTACTTCAGACTCCTTTGGGACAGTACTGCAGCTGTCAGTAGTAGTACTTCAGACTCCTTTGGGACAGTACTGCAGCTCTCAGTAGCAGTACTTCACACTCCTTTGGGACAGTACTCTGTGTCCTGTGTTTATCGGCCGCTGTGGGAATGAAGTGTCTTTTGTTTAGAACTGTTACAAATAGAAAGTGATTTGTGGCGCATGAGTTCGTCTAGAGTCTCTCCTTTTCTCTGCTTTTCAAACTGTTCTAAAAAAACACCTTGTCCTTTTCATCCATTGGACTCAGGCTCATAGTCAGGATCATAGAAGATCAGAGTCAGATACTTCAGGGCTGAGCAGAGTTTAATGAATATATTTATTTGCTCCATTTTGCTGCATCTTGAGGATTTAAAAATATACAGTATATATCGTTGTGGGGTTTGTTTTGGGCCCTTTCCGTGTAGTTTGTATCATGTCACTAGAGCGGTATATCTGATATGTTGCTGTGCCGCTTCTGCAGAAAAAAAGTTCCAACTTGTCAGCGCTCGCCGCGGGTCGGACGCTCCAGGTTTTAGGGATGGTTTATTTCCCCCTATATCAAAGCGGATGGCGGGCCATTTTGATTTATCGTGTTAGGGATATACGTATGAATGATTTACTTACAAATACTTACTACAAAATAACTCCATACTGTATTTATTTATATTTATTTGTTGCGGCCCATGTTTTTTAATGATACTGTACATTTAAGAACAGTTGTGTCTTGGGATAATCCTGCTTTACAGTTATTTTCGCTCAATATTTTCATTTATCGTCCATGTATTCTTGCAGAGAATGATCGACATGATCGAGGTTTATTTCATGATGAGTTCGTCTGTAGGTTTAGCCCCGCCCCGTCTCCTCTCGTCCCACGCCCTGAATGAAGCTTCTCGATGGGCTGCGGCGTCTCAATGGGAGGAACTGGACCGTCCACTTAACCAGAGAGCTCTTCCTGGCATTGTCCTCTCTCCAGTCTTAATGCGTTCAAGTCGTCAGAGCTGAAGACTTTCATTTCACGTTTGCTTTTTCACTACAAACTCCATATTTCATCCAGGCTTATACTTAAAGTGCCTCTGACGGGTTCATATAATGTTCTAATTCTGACTTTATTTAGTGTGTTTATACCTGTTGTACATATACATTATAGTTTTACACCAATCAAGCAGGAATTTGTGGAGAAAACGTTGAAAAATCTGTAGAAAATGACAGGAAGTGACATCACACCAGGGACACTCATACAGGAAGTGACATCACACCAGGGACACTCATACAGGAAGTGACATCACACCAGAGACACTCGTTCCAAAGTTGTCAAAGTTTATGAAGAATTTACATAAAGAAACAACTTTTATGACTCTTTAAACATTAATTTAACACAATAAAGCTGCTCTCATTCATTTTTATTTGTCAAAGTAAAAAAAAAAAGGTTGCTGGGTAATTTCCAGTGATGTGTGATGTCATCGATAACAAACAGGAAGTGAAATTACAAATGTAAAAAATGACATTCTAGGATCAAATTCAAATCATATCACAATTCGATATATAAATGTATCCTAACTGCGTTTTAGTTCAGTGAGTCGTCCGTCCTGTCATGGTATAATTCCACTTCCTGTTCCTGGTGTTCCGTCCCAAACGTGGCGCAGAGGGATGGGTTTAATGCCGTAGGGCGGAGCATGGCGTCGTCACGGTGCTAACATGTTAATCATGACTCCCATACTTTAGGAGTGCACTTGATTGTTCAGTATCGATACTTATTCAAATGAGTATTTTGCCTCGATGCTGGTTTTAGGATCGATTAGTGAGTTTTGATACTTTTGACGGCGGTAGCGTCTCCGCGGCGACGCAGCCCACTGGAAAAGTTACACAGTGCGTCTTTTTGGTCGACTGTAACCATTGAACCGGTTTCTCTCGTTTCACACCAGACCAAATGATGTTCCCACGCGTTCAGGGCTGTCCAAAGTATGGCCCGGGGACCAAATGCGGTCCTCAGGCTACACGTTGTGGGCCCACATTGGTCAAAAGCAGTATAACTCTCTATATCGCCCTCTAGAGTCTGGTCTGGGCCTCTGTGTGTGTGTGTGTTTCTCCATAAACCTCTGGAATACATTATAATTGAAAGTATTTGTCACGTACAGATAAAAGTGAAGTATAAACGTACCATTCATCACTGGGTACATGCATTTATTAGTAGTTTATCAGACCTTATTTCACATAAAAATAAACAGATTTCTATTAAATCATTGATGAAATAAGCGGCTGTTGCGTGCTCTTGTTGTGACACTTGATCCTTCATCGTGGAGCCGGGGCCCTCACATGACCTGGACATTCCTCACGTTCCTTTTCCCTCACGAGGATTTGATCTCGACACGTTTGGAATTTTCTCTGACAAGGAAACGACGTCTCGTAAGAGTCTGCGTCACGAAGCTCCCCCCCCCCCCCCCCCCCCCCCCCCCCCCCCCCCCCCCCCCCCGAGCGGACAATGGCGCTTCATTCACAAACGCCGGCCTCGTGCGGATGAATGGCCGCCGGGTTCGGGAGAAAAGTGCCGCAATTAGACGTTTAAAAAGTCCTATTCGCTTTTCAAACAACTCCAGGAGCTTGAAGTGTTGAGAGAAGACACAAGAATCTAGTGCATTTAAACCAGGGCGTGGCCAGTGAGGAGGGTTCGGAGCGTTTATTACGACGTGTTTATGTCATTGACGGCTGTTTTGACCTCTGTCCACGTTTCAGGCCGTCAGAAAGAGATCTGTGGCGTTTCAGAGAGAGATGCTAACTATGCTAGCGCTGTATTCGACGCGCCGATCAAACGCCATTGTGTGGATCGTGAAGGAAACTCGGCGACTGGATTAAATGAGGCGTGGCAGGAATGGACCAGTTAAGCACAAATCCAAATCCATACATCAGCACAAAACGGCGACATTTAGGCTAAAAATCTGCTTATTTAAACCTGAAAATTATCCATCTGGGCCTCAATTTAACAGAATCAATAAGGTTTTTCTTCTTCTTTTCTATCTGAAGACGGGACATTTTGTGCAGGTGACGTTCCATCATCCAGGTGTTTGCACTCTTTGGGACTTGACGATTGGCCCATCTGACTCTGTGCAGACCTGCTTTACATCCGTGTCGTTGCTGTGGTTTCCGTTGGCGTCACCCCGCTCAGGGAGGTTCTCGCACGCGCTGCCGGTGTCGCTCGTAATGCGACCGCGTGTTTGTGGTCCGACAGAGCCTTGCGACATGTGTAGCGCTCGGCTCCTGTTCAGACACGCAGCCAATGGTAGAACGCCTCCCGAAGTAACGCAACGGCTTTATTATACGTGGAATCTCAAAGATGTTTTCTGCTCAGTTCAGACTTTTCTCTGGAGGAAAACCTGTCTCTGTTTAGCTCAAGGGTTAAAGTTAACTCACAACTGAAACGTCCCACCTGTGATTTGTAGAATTTTTGCCCTGGTTTTGACTCAGTCCAGGATTCAGATCTGGTTTAGTCTAGACCTGGTCTAGACCTGGTTTAGACCTGGTTTAAACCTGGTTTAGACCTGGTTTAGACCTGGTTTAGACCTGGTTTAAACCTGGTTTAGACCTGGTTTAGTCCTGGTTTAGTCCTGGCTTAGTCCTGGTTTAGTCCTGGTTTAGACCTGGTTTAGATCTGGTTTAGTCCTGGTTTAGACCTGGTTTAGACCTGGTTTAGTCCTGGTTTAGTCCTGGTTTAGTCCTGGTTTAGTCCTGGCTTAGTCCTGGTTTAGACCTGGTTTAGATCTGGTTTAGTCCTGGTTTACACCTGGTTTAGTCCTGGTTTAGATCTGGTTTAGTCCTGGTTTACACCTGGTTTAGTCCTGGTTTAGATCTGGTTTAGTCCTGGCTTAGTCCTGGTTTAGTCCTGGTTTAGTCCTGGTCTAAACCAGGACTAAATGATCCCTGACGCCTTTTAGACTCCATTTCTTCTTCTTCTTCACTCAACCCTCAGTAATGTATGCATATGTTTAATATAAATATTTAAATTAATTTAGACTCACATTACCCATGAGCCTTTGCAGTATTATCCCTGCCTCATCACATTAAGTTCAAATGACCGGAATTAACGAACTTGCCCTGGTTTTCTTTGTGAGTGGTTGATGAATGAGGCCGTGTCTTCTTCTGTCGTGTTCTTGTTCTTGCAGCAGCGACAAATATTTAACTGTGATTACATTTATTATGTCTGTTTTTACATTTTAAACTCGTTCAAGACCGACAAAACGAACATGTTCATAAAGTCATTAAGCGTCAGAATAATATGATAAAGTATTTTGTGACGAAAGCTCACGATTTAAAGATTATTCACGATCTCTGGAGCCATGAACCTGACAACAGTGAAATCTTCTGTTTTGTTCACAATGTTTAATAAAATCATAAAGTGTGTGAGCAGCTTTGTGAAATCAAATGTGTTGAAGTTAAAGCGACATAAACCGACAGGCGTTCTCATTGTACGCTTCCCACTTGGATCTGGTTTAGACCTGCTTTAGTCCTGGTTTAGTCCTGCTTTAGTCCTGGTTTAGACCTGGTTTAGCCCTGGTTTAGCCCTGGTTTACTCCAGTTTAGTCCTGGTTTAGACCTGGTTTAGCCCTGGTTTACTCCAGTTTAGCCCTGGTTTAGACCCGGTTTAGTCCCGGTTTAGCCCTGGTTTAGTCCCGGTTTAGTCCTGGTTTGAGTTGACAGCAGCTGAGATGTTCAGGTGTGTCTGCAAATGTAGCATTAGCACCACAACTTTGCAGCTAACCGCTAATAGCAACGTCTTTCTCATCCATGACTGAACGAGGCAAACGCAGACGACTTCTCGCTTCTCTTTTAACCATGTTCTGACATTGTTCCCTCCTCAAAAAACATTTCTATATTTTTCTTCTTCTATCAATCAAACATAAATGTGTCAGAACATGTCTGACTCATGTCTGTCACACACAGTCAGAATGAACTCTCCCGTTCTCCCTCTGGTCACAGGAGTCCCACAAGGTTCTGTCTTTGGCCCTTATCTGTTTTCCTCATGTGTTCATTCAGATTTTTCTGCTTTCACTGATGACGCTTAATATTGGATCTTTGTTATTAATGAATGTTGTTTTGAGGCAAACGATTTGTCCTTCTGTCCAGGGACAACGGATGAGAAACGGGCTAATTGGCTAAGTCTTCATTAATAGTAATGTTATTAATGTACACTGTCCCTGTCAAGTTCTCGCGTTGGGCCCGTGTTGGCCCCGGTCCCCGTGCGTCCTCGCGTTGGGCCCGTCTTGGCCCCGGGCCCCGTGCGTCCTCGCGTTGGGCCCGTCTTGGCCCCGGGCCCCGTGCGTTCTCGTGTTGGGCCCATGTTGGCCCCATGTTGGCCCCGGGCCCCGTGCGTCCTGAATGGACGGGCTTGTGCGCGGGGCGATTGTGAGGCTTTGAAAGAGTCTGTTACGTAAGACTCTGTGTCGTTATTGTCCCGCTCCTCATTAACACACTTCAGCACTTTCAGATCCAAAGGACGAGGAGTTCACGGAAAAGACCATAAGAACATCAAAAAGACCATAAGAACAGTTCAAAATGTCCCAAACTACTCTTTCTAATAAGTATATACAGTGAACCCTCGTTTATCGCGGGGGTTACGTTCCAAGAAGAACCCGCGATAGGCAAAATCCGTGAAGTAGAAACCTTTATTTTTTTACAGTTATTATACAATGAAATACTCCATAAAACGTTGAAGCTCTCACACTCGCGCTCTCACCGGCCTCGCAAACTTCAATTTGGCAAGCGGTTTTACGTACGCTCTGTAGGGCACGCTCTGTAGGGCACGCGCTGTAGGGCACGCGCTGTAGGGCACGCTCTGTAGGGCACGCGCTGTAGGGCACGCGCTGTAGGGCACGCTCTGTAGGGCACGCTCTGTAGGGCACGCGCTGTAGGGCACGCGCTGTAGGGCACGCTCTGTAGGGCACGCTCTGTAGGGCACGCGCTGTAGGGCACGCTCTGTAGGGCACGCGCTGTAGGGCACGCGCTGTAGGGCACGCGCTGTAGGGCACGCTCTGTAGGGCACGCGCTGTAGGACACGCGCTGTAGGGCACGCTCTGTAGGGCACGCTCTGTAGGGCACGCGCTGTAGGGCACGCTCTGTAGGGCACGCGCTGTAGGGCACGCGCTGTAGGGCACGCGCTGTAGGGCACGCTCTGTAGGGCACGCTCTGTAGGACACGCGCTGTAGGGCACGCGCTGTAGGGCAAGCTCTGTAGGACATGCTCTGTAGGGCACGCTCTGTAGGACATTAAACCTGCTTCTTCAACATGTTTTGCAGTCTGACACAACGCTGCAGACGTCATAGATGATAAACGATGCTATTTCAAGACATTTCATGCACTGACACTCGACCCAGAAGCTGAATTATCCTCAAACGATGTAAACAAACAAACAAACAAACACGAGCTGCTGTAAATGAACCGCAGGAGGAAACACTTCACATTGTTCAAGATATGATCAAAATAACAAAAGGTTCCGCACTAATGCAACAAAAAGAGATTGTACCGTATTTTCTGGACTGTAAGTGGCACTTTTTTTTACAGTTTTGGCCGGGGTGCGACTTATACTTATATTTATACTTATATACTTATGCTCCGGAGCGACTTATGTATATGTATATGTATTATGTGATATTATTTGTTATTTTCACACTTGCACCTCATTTCATACTCCAGTGTGACTTATACATGTTTTTTCTTCTCTATTATGCATTTTTTGGCTGGTGCGACTTATACCCCAGAAAATAGGGTATAAAAGATGCATATTTCCATCCTAAATTATTGTTCCCTCTTATTGATAATTGACTAAGTCGATAGTTATGATTGTGAAGTCTCTGAGTGTCCAAAAGCGCCATATACATGAATGACTTGCTATGACTATAATATTGGCTGTATCCGTGGTAACGCTCCTCGCTCTGCTCGCTGTGTTCCAGAGGGAGAAGGCCAGGGCCGGATCCTGCAGAGGTTTCCAGAGAAGGACTGGGAGGACAGCCCCTTTCCCCAGGGCATCGAGCTGGTGAGAACACTTTAACCTCACACGCCTGGAATGTTCCACAGTGCGGCATTAAACGCATCTTCCCTCCACGGAGACGAGCAGGGAGCTGACGCCGACGCAAAGAAGTGACATCGTACACCTTTGGCTATTTTAAATGAAATGAGATGCACCGATATCGATCCGCTATCCGCCGCTTGTACTGGCCCATGTGGTGTCTGTAACCGCGCGGCGTCGCCAGCGGCAACAGTGAGCGCTGAGCAGAGAGCAGCGTGAAGACTTCTGCCATCTGCACGTTTAACTCTGCTTTCTGACGGACGATCACATGAACGATGAAAACATTCAGTCCTAAATGTTCCGTGGTTCACAATTGTGTTTACCATCGTAGCAGCTAACGTCGCTAAGCTAACCTTTATGTACAAAATTATGACTTAAACCACAAATGACACTTTAATGAAGCTCAAACACAATGTAGAGGCAAAACAATTGTTTAGTTTCATTTGATCCGATGTCAGTGAATAAAACATGTATTGAAATTATGTTATAGATACTGTGTATATATATATATATATATATATATATATATATATTTGTTATAGATACTGTATATATATATATATATATATATATATATATAATTGTGTTATAGAAACTGTATATATTGAGTATATTGTGTCTGTCCTGGGGTTTTTATTGTTCTTACTCCTGTTACATTTGTGTCGTCGATTGTCAGATTTATTGATTTATTTCGTGATAATTTTCCAGCAGAAAACTTCACAGGTGCAGTTAGTGTTCATTCACCTCATGTCAGAAAAGTGGCAAATGTTTGATCTTTTATGTAAAGATTATAGTCTAGATTTGTCCAAACAACAGTTCCTCAGTGAGACGGTGACTTAAACCGGTTTTGTTGCATAATAAAAATAAGCGGGAGTAACGTCGGCTCGTCACCCTCTGTTATTAAAGAGGCTGAACTGCATGTTTTAACACCGTTAGATCACTTTACTGAGGTATTATATTCAGAGGAACATGGTAAATCTCTTTTCATAATGTTGTCATAGTACAGCATAGTTAGATTAACAGCCTCTCTTCTGTCAGACTGCCCCAGGGCAGCTGTGGCTGTAGAAGTGGCACGACCACCCCAGGTGTGGAGTGAATTGAATGTTAATATCTATATCTAAATATTCTCTAGAATCAAGAATCAGTCTGCATATTTCAACTTGTATCTGATTTATAAGACTTAAAATGTCTCAATGTTTAATACAAGAGTTTACCACTAATATAATCATAATTGCAGCTCTGCATAACTTTACACACTGTTGAAGCTCCTGTAAACCATGTTGTTAATGTTGTTGTTTTTGTTGTTGTGGCGTTGAAGCTCCTGTAAACAGGCTTTTAGATAGAGGGCCGTCTTCCCGTATTTTGGACGGGGTATTTTAAAATGTGGACGGGCATTTTCGAGTGCAAGGACGGCCACGGCGGCGCTAGATTATGGAAAGCCAATATGATCACACTTATCCTATCTAAAAGCCTCCCAGTAAACCATGTTGTTGTTGTTGTGTATAAGCTCCTGTAAACCATGTTGTTGTTGTTGTGTATAAGCTCCTGTAAACCATGTTGTTGTGGTGTATAAGCTCCTGTAAACCATGTTGTTGTTTTTGTGGTGTATAAGCTCCTGTAAACCATGTTGTTGTTGTGTATGAGCTCCTGTAAACCATGTTGTTGTTGTTGTGTATAAGCTCCTGTAAACCATGTTGTTGTGGTGTATAAGCTCCTGTAAACCATGTTGTTGTTTTTGTGGTGTATAAGCTCCTGTAAACCATGTTGTTGTTGTGTATGAGCTCCTGTAAACCATGTTGTTGTTTTTGTTGTGTATAAGCTCCTGTAAGCCATGTTGTTGTGGTGTATAAGCTCCTGTAAACCATGTTGTTGTTGTTGTGTATAAGCTCCTGTAAACCATGTTGTTGTTGTGTATAAGCTCCTGTAAACCATGTTGTTGTTGTGTATAAGCTCCTGTAAACCATGTTGTTGTTGTGTATAAGCTCCTGTAAACCATGTTGTTGTTGTGTATAAGCTCCTGTAAACCATGTTGTTGTTGTGTATAAGCTCCTGTAAACCATGTTGTTGTTGTGTATAAGCTCATGTAAACCATGTTGTTGTTGTTGTGTATAAGCTCCTGTAAACCATGTTGTTGTTGTGTATAAGCTCCTGTAAACCATGTTGTTGTGGTGTATAAGCTCCTGTAAACCATGTTGTTGTTGTGTATAAGCTCCTGTAAACCATGTTGTTGTGTATAAGCTCCTGTAAACCATGTTGTTGTTGTTGTGTATAAGCTCATGTAAACCATGTTGTTGTTGTGTATAAGCTCCTGTAAACCATGTTGTTGTTGTGTATAAGCTCCTGTAAACCATGTTGTGTATAAGCTCCTGTAAACCATGTTGTTGTTGTTGTTGTTGTGTATAAGCTCCTGTAAACCATGTTGTTGTTGTTAACCTTGTTGTTGTTGTGGTGCAGTTCTGCCAGCCCAGTGGGTGGCAGTTGGTCCCGGAGCAGCAGCCCGCCTCCTTCTTCATGGCCGTTCTGACCGACATCAACTCAGAGCGAAACTACTGCGCCTGCTTCACCTTCTGGGAGGCTCTGGACAACACTCAGGTACTGCAGTACTTATACTACTGCCCAAATATACTTCTATCTACTACAACAGACAGGTACTGCAGTACTCTTATATGTACTGCCCAAATATACTTCTATCTACTACTACTACAACACTCAGGTACTGCAGTACTCCTGCACTACTGCCCAAATATACTTCTATCTACTACAACACTCAGGTACTGCAGTACTCCTGCACTACTGCCCAAATATACTTCTATCTACTACAACACTCAGGTACTGCAGTACTCCTGCACTACTGCCCAAATATACTTCTATCTACTACTACTACACCAATGCAATAGTTGAAGATTTTTAACAGTTTACAAATACCATTTCAAGAAGTTAATGTGTGTACTATTACTTCTTATACTTCTTTTACTACTGCTACTTCTTCTCTTCTTTCACGTAAATGAGAGGTTTAGCCGCGTGCGCAGCGGCCGTAGGAAGTGGCTTGACATTTAACAAGTTCTATTTATAGTTTCCACCCATGACGACCACTAAACGCTTTATTCCACCAAAGTGTGAGGAGTTCCACACACTTCTCTGAACCGTCGCTCGGTGGAAGTTCACGTCTTTCTCTGCTGTCGTGGAAACCATGGCAACAGATTAAAGGGCGTATGACAGATTATTTTGTTGTTGTCATTTTCTCATTTTGACTTGATTTGGTGTGTTTATATCTGTTGTAAATGTAAATTATAGTTAAATCAAGTAGCTGTTTGTGGAGAAAAGTAAAACAACAAAATCAGTAGAAAATAACAGGAAGTGACATCAAAGTCATTTCGAATCATTTAATTTCATTCCATCCAAAGTTTATGCAGAAGTTACACAAAAGAAGCAACTTTAAACATTCATTTGACAAAATAAAAAAGTTATTTTCATATATATTTGTTGGATGAGTTTTTGCCCTAACCCTTAGGGGTGCACGGTGGCAAAGGCGGATAGCGCTCTTGCCTCCCAAGAAGGAGATGGGTTCGATTCCCGGATCAGACCAACATCACATGATCTCTCTGGGTGGAGTCTGCATGTTCTCCCCGTGTTACCGTGGGTTCTCTCCGGGTTCTCCTGCTTCCTCCCACCGTCCAAAGACATGCATGTGTTAGGTAAAATTGGTGACTGTAAATTGGCCCTAGTGAATGAATGTGAGCGTGAACTGTCTATGTCTCTGTGTTGGCCCTGCGACAAGTTGGCCACTGTCCAGGGTGTACCCCGCCTAAGGCCCGAAGTCACTGGGATAGGCTCCAGTCACCCGCGACCCCGAAAGGGAACAAGCGGTAGAAAATGGATGGATGGATGGATGGAGTTTTGGCCCAGTGGTTGCTGGGTAATTTCCAAGTGTGATGTCATCAGTTACAAACAGGAAGTGAACGGTCCAGTTGTGTTTGTAGAGGAAGTGTTGGTCTCGTGGTGGCGCTGCGGGAGTGAGACCACAGTGCATGAAACGGTGCCTTTAAACGTGTCACTCTCTTGCGTGGTGTGCAGCTGCAGAAGGCGGGGCCGAGCGAGGGGGACGAGGCTGATGAGGAGCCGTCGGTGTCGCGCGCGGAGAAGGTGTTCGGACCCAAGAGCCTGGTCCTGGTCTCGCGCCTGGACCACATGGAGGTCTTCAGGGTGAGACTCGTACTCGTCGTGTCACGTGACCAGCTGAGCACACCATACAAAACGTCTGCGACCTTTCAGCTGCTCTTCCTCTGCTGTAACGTCGTTCAGGCCTGTGCGTGGAAACCGTGGCAACATATTAAAGGGCGTATTTTTATACCTGTTGTTAATGGAAATGATAGTCTTATACCAATCAAGTAGCTGTTTGTGGCGAAAAGTGAAACGATAAAATCAGTCGAAAATAACAAGAAGTGACATCACAGTAATTTCAAAACATAAGAAATTACACATAAGAAACAACTCTAAACATTCATTCGACAAAATAAAGTTATTTTCATATATTTTTGTTGGATGGGTTTTGGCCCAGTGGTTGCTGGGTAATTTCCTAGTGTGACGTCATCAGTTACAAACAGGAAGTGAAATGTGCTTTTCCGGGATAAAATTTCAGATAATTTTCAGCTAAATTATGCCCATTATAAAAAAAGATCTGCAACCGTTCATCTGGACCGTAAAGACACTAAAACACAGCAGCGTTTCACAAATATCAATATTACACGTACATGAAAATATTGTCCGTCTAGAAGCTTTAGTCGCCACATTTGATCCTTTATTTGGTTGAAAATGAATTGAAAAAGCCGTAATGTGTGATTAAAAATAATAATTTCACGATTCGACTGTTGAAATAATCGTTTTCTGGACTGTACACTTCAAAACACACAGAAAATATAACCAATTATCATCAAATGCACATCATGAGGTGGTTTTATGACATTAAAAACACCAAAAGGTTTGATAGAACACATGATTTTACTGTTGAAATATGAATCGGCCTGAGATCTGACGTGTGTTTGCTGTGCGTCTCCTCAGAACTGTCTGAGCCTGGTCTACACGGTTCATGTGGAGCACCTCACGGTTCCTCTGGAGACTGTGGTGGGGAACCTCCTCACCTGCGTCATCCCCATCGCCGGAGGAGCTCAGGTAAAGGACCTCCACCTCCACCTGCTACTTTTACAAAACATAAATGAGACCAAACTCCACCTTTTCTAAATAGTTATTGTTCAGTCTGGCTCTAAACCGTACCGTATTTTCCAGACTATAAGACGCACCTTTTTTCATAGTTTTTGCCGGGGTCCGACTTATATTTATATTTATAATTATACTTATACTCTGGAGCGACTTATACAGTATGTCATATTACCGTATTTTTCGGAGTATAAGTCGCACCAGCCAAAACATGCATAATAGTGAAGAAAAAAACATATATGTGTGAAAATAACAAATAATTTGACTTATACTTATACTCCAGAACGACTTATAAGTATATAAGTATAAGTGTCGGTGTAATCCCTCATTCGTCCAGGCGTGTTCCATAGTAGAAAAAGCTTCAGTTGTAGTCATCTGGAAAAAATAGACGTTTCGACTCTCATCCAAGAGTCATTGTCAGTTTTTCTAACTGAGTCCAGATGACTACAACTGAAGCTTTTTCTACTATAAGTATAAGTATAAATTTAAGTATAAGTCGTACCCCGGCCAAAACTATGAAAAAAGGTGTGACTTATAGTTCGTAAAATACGGTATTTGTTATTTTCACACTTGCAACCGCATTTCATCCTCCAGTGCGACTTACATATGTTTTTTTCTTCTCTATTATGCATTTTTTGGCTGATGCGACTTATACTCCGAAAAATACGGTAATATGACATACTGTATAAGTCGCTCCAGAGTATAAGTATAATTATAAATATAAATATAAGTCGGACCCCGGCAAAAACATATTCGTTTTATGAAAAGAAATTGTTCCGTTTATATAATCGTGGTGGTATTGATATAGTTTGACATGTTACTATGGCGACAACACTATTTCCTTGTAGTTTTTAGTTGTTTTGTCTTTTTCTAACTCCTCGTTCTCTCCCTCAAAGCATACGTTCTTGTGTTTTAAAGTTGCGTTCGTTTTGGCTACGGGTCCCTTCTCGCGCTCGTCTCCATGGAGATGACGCCGCTCGCTCGGTCCAGAATGTTCCGCATTGTACCTTTAAAGCCTCAGAGCAACATAAGCCAGTCAAACAATACAACTGCAAACTCGGGATGTCAGGTTTATTGGTCACAATTTAATCGTAAAGACAAAAAAAAGTCAATCTATCAATTTATAGAAAAGTGAACATTTTCAAATTATTATTAAATTAAATTATTATTTTTTTTGTTCACTCTTTCCCTAAAAGTGCCTGTTTATCTCGCTTTTTCATGTCAAATTGATCATTTTTAGAGTTTTATTTGATAATGATTAATGTGTTAGATTATTGTTTTGGTCGTGGAAATTAATAACCGTCTGTTATTCTCACAGTAATTGTCACGCTAACGTCTGAAATGGCAACATCCCGACGGCGAACCACTTAAACTGTCACAAAATAATGTGACTTTTCCATTTTTTTTTAATTAACATTTTTCATGACCGAACGGCGTTTACAGTGAGCGAGTTATGAGAAGAGTAACCCCAGAGCCGAGAAACCCCAGAGCCGAGACCAGAGTCGGAAAGGGCCTTTTAACCTTTGCGTTTCCAGGGTGACGAGTATTTCTGTTACGCGATCGAGTTTTACCAGAAGCGCTTGACCTCGCGGACGACATCGCACACATCCATCATAATATTTCACAACATAATATTTCACGTAACCTCAGGCTGTCCTAAAGTCACCTCTCATTTCTCATTCCAACTATACTTTAAAAACTAAGTATAATTCAAGACACAAATGTAAAAGTGTTAAGTCGTCTTCTCTTGGGGCTCGGTTATGGACTAATGTATGTAAAGACATGAAAACGTGTCATTTGTATTTAAAAAGGGGCGGTCTCTGTGTTAATGAGGTTAAAGATGTAATTCCGTAAAATGTCAAGTCGTAATGATCGTAAATGATGCATAATTTGTGTATCTGAGGTCATCGTCGCGGCGGCGATGGAGTCTGACGTTCTCCAGCTGTTCTGAGCACTTTATCGGTTAAGATAAGATAAGATAAGATAAGATATTCCTTTATTGTCCCACATGGGGAAATTTCATTGGTGCAACGCAGGAAGATCCAGAGGTAGATCCAGAAGAACAGATCACTTATAGGAAGTCTGAAAAACACTTAGTAGAAGATCTCCTATAAATAAATAAAAACTCCCATAGACAAATAAATACATAAATACCATTGCATGTGATCCCGACAGTAATTGCACATGAATATGTGTCACGACAGCACATAGATTGCACATGAATTTCACAGTAATTGCACATATGACAGAATTGCACATCAGTATTAGGTTAGGTCAGTATTGCGAAGGGATAACGTGACGATCTCCGGGTAAGACGACTGTTCTCCGCAGTTTCATGAGTTCCTCCTTTGTGTAAACGCGGTACGGGGCCGGAGCCGGGGGGCGGGGCCGGAGCCGGGGGGCGGGGCCGGAGCCGGGGGGCGGGGCCGGAGCCGGGGGACTCAGAGCCAAGACACATCGCGACGACACGACGAAAACACTCAATCCAGCCGAATAAAGTCAAAACAAGTTAATTTAAAGCGATTCCAGTGCGTGTCCCGATCGTTCGTGAAGTTCCTCTTTCATATAAACGTGTATATAAACGTGTAAATAAACGTGTACCGACGACACGCCGTACTTTAGCGCGGCCGGAGGGCGCGGGGGGGGGGGCTGGTGGGCTCGCTCGGAGCTAGCTCACAAAAAACAACACGACGAACGCAACGAAAAACGCTCAAATCCAGCCGAAAAAAGTCAAAAACAGTTGAATTAAAAAACTATTCCAGCGCGTGTCCCTATCGTACAGTAAAATAGAAAAAATATACTAACTATATTTACAAAATATAGGAGATAAAGCACAATAAGTGTGAGAAAGAAGAGAGAGCGTTTACACCGGGCTGTCAGCTGTACCAGCGCCTTATGACGTTAAGATACACTCTGTAACTTTTACGGTTTGATCTGTCAGTCGCTGTGGAACTGTCCGGAGAATTCGTCCAATAAGGATTCGTTATTTAAAAATAAAAGGTTTACATTTCCGTCGCGTAAAGATGCATAAACGTGTATTTCAATCAACACAATGTGAATATTCTTTTCAATTAGTACAACATTTACAGATGAATAAAGCAGTTTATGTAAGCGTTTAGTTTAGTTGTGATAAAAATAAATCCACCGCATTCTGAGAATTGTGTCGACATCAGTAACTAATCAATAATAAAAAGTAATGACTGTTGCAGGATTTTGCGCTTTTGTCTTTGTTTGGCGTTTGTTGGTGCAATTCCTCTAAACCTGTCACCACATTATGATCCTTGCTCGCCACGTTATGATTCTTGCTCGCCACGTTATGATTCTTGCTCGCCACGTTATGATTCTTGCTCGCCACATTTTGATTCTTGCTCGCCACGTTATTGTTCTTGCTCGCCACGTTATTCTTGCTCGCCACGTTATTCTTGCTCGCCACGTTATTGATCTTGCTCGCCACGTTATGATTCTTACTCGCGACGTTATTGTTCTTGCTCGCCACGTTATTGCTCGCCACGTTATTGTTCTTGCTCGCCACGTTATGATTCTTGCTCGCCACATTATGATTCTTGCTCGCCACGTTATGATTCTTGCTCGCCACGTTATGATTCTTGCTCGCCACGTTATGATTCTTGCTCGCCACGTTATGATTCTTGCTCGCCACGTTATGATTCTGGCTCGCCACGTTATGATTCTTGCTTGTCACGTTATGATTCTTACTCGCCACGTTATGATTCTTACTCGCCACATTATAATTCTTGCTCGCCACATTATGATTCTCGCAGTCTTCATCCTTACAATCTCTCAGGCTTTAATAAACGTTAGCTTGTCGCCGTTTAACGCTAAACCACAGCTGCGGTACGTGTCCCAGTTTGTCCCGTCTTCCTGTTTTTCTCTGTAAATGTTTCCGTGTTTGTTTGTGCGTCTAAACCCGTTTGTCTGTGTGGTTTTTCATGTGGCTTTTTCGCAGCCGGGACTCGAGGAGCGAGAGGAAAGTTTGGTACGACTTTTCTCTCAAACTACAGATAAGCGTGCACCTGCAGCTTCAGCTTTTCGCTTTAACGCTTTGGAACTCTCAACGTTTCAATGTGTGAACAACAATTGAGCCGTGTGGTCAATGAAGGACGTGCAGTTGTTGAAACACATAATGAAAGTTGCTCGTGTCACGTTGGCTGCAAAATGTCTTGGATTTTAAGGAAAGACATTTTTTTAGGTTTATGGTTTGTTTTGGTTCACCAGGATGTGTTTTCTGTCATGAACTGCACAGTAAAAGTGAAAAGTACACATGAGAACTACTACTCGGAGTACTGTTTCTCACTTTTAACACAGCTTTAGAAGTGTTGATCAGTCCTTCTATAAAAAAAACTAAATGTAGTTTTAGCAGAGACAGACAATTGAGACTTATGTAATTTAAATGTTACTAATTACAATTACATGTACAGGTTTAAAAATGTACTTTTAATCTACTCAATTATAGTAATGCACGTGTTTGTGATTTGTAACTAAACCCATACTTTTATTAACAACTGTAAATGGAGTTGTTGTTAACCGTTCCATGGACAATGGTTCTGGACCAACAGAATTGGACTGTTAAATAATATAATATATATTTGTTATTTTTATGCCACACAATTACCACAGTTCAGTGAGAGTTTAAATTGATGCCGTCTTACTGTCTAACATTTCTAAAAACAACTACCGTATTTTCCGGACTATAAGTTGCACCGACTTATACTCCAGATCGACTTTGTTATTTTCACACTGTCAACCGTTATATATGTTTTTTTTTCTTCTCTATTATGCCTTTTTTGGCTGGTGCGACTTATAGTCCGGAAAATACGGTAAATAGCATTAAAAATCAAATGAAACAGAACCTGATCAGAAATGCACCCATGACCTGTAACTGTTGAACCTTTTCATTTGGTCTTCTCTTGAACAAATGCGTTCCTGGTCTGACCACGCCCTCCTGCAGCTCTCGTTTGGCTTTTCTCATTCACACCTCCGTCACGTGGAAACATCACAGCTCCTTCATTAAACTCTGCTTTTCACCGTAAGGTCACGGCTCGGCTCCCGTTTCCACCGTGCCTTCTGCTCTCCAGCTCGCACCTTTCCGCTAATCTGCGCATGAATCGGACCCCCCCGGACTCCGCCCCTTCTGACGTGTTGTTGTTGTGTGTGATGTTTGCAGAGGACCATCACGCTCGGAGCCGGGGACAGGCAGGTGATCCAGACGCCCGTCACAGACTCCCTGCCCGTGAGCGGCGGCAGCGTCGCTCAGCTCTTCAGGCAGCTCGGTACGACGCACATGTCACCATCTACTGGCACGTAGCTAGTTAGCTTGAAGTCCATATGTCACCATCTACTGGCACGTAGCTAGTTAGCTTAAAGTCCATAGGTCACCATCTACTGGCACGTAGCTAGTTAGCTTAAAGTCCATATGTCACTATCTACTGGCACGTAGCTAGTTAGCTTAAAGTTCACATGTCACCATCTACTGGTATGTAGCTAGTTAGCTTAAAGTCCATATGTCACCATCTACTGACACGTAGCTAGTTAGCTTAAAGTTCACATGTCACCATCTACTGGCACGTAGCTCGTTAGCTTAAAGTCCATACGTCACCATCTACTGACATGTGGCTAGTTAGCTTAAAGTCCATATGCCACCATCTACTGGCACGTAGCTAGTTAGCTTAAAGTCCATATTTCACCATCTACTGACACGTAGCTAGTTAGCTTAAAGTTCATATGTCACCATCTACTGGCACGTAGCTAGTTAGCTTAAAGTCCATATGTCACCATCTACTGACACGTAGCTAATTAGCTTAAAGTTCACATGTCACCATCTACTGGCACGTAGCTAGTTAGCTTAAAGTTCACATGTCACCATCTACTGACACGTAGCTAGTTAGCTTAAAGTTCACATGTCACCATCTACTGGCACGTAGCTAGTTAGCTTAAAGTTCACATGTCACCATCTACTGGCACGTAGCTAGTTAGCTTTAAGTTCACATGTCACCATCTACTGGCACGTAGCTAGTTAGCTTACAGTCCATATGTCACCATCTACTGACACGTAGCTAGTTAGCTTAAAGTTCACATGTCACCATCTACTGGCACGTAGCTAGTTAGCTTACAGTCCATATGTCACCATCTACTGACACATAGCTAGTTAGCTTAAAGTTCACATGTCACCATCTACTGACACGTAGCTAGTTAGCTTTAAGGTCACATGTCACCATCTACTGGCACGTAGCTAGTTAGCTTAAAGTTCACATGTCACCATCTACTGACACGTAGCTAGTTAGCTTTAAGGTCACATGTCACCATCTACTGGCACGTAGCTAGTTAGCTTAAAGTTCACATGTCACCATCTACTGACACGTAGCTAGTTAGCTTAAAGTCCATACGACGGGTTAGAATAGACATGAGACTAAAGCTCACTGAACACGATATTTCAGATTTGACTCAACATTTTGCCCGTTTGTGTAGTTTAATAATAAGTGTCGCACACTGATGACATCCTCTGTCTCTGGCTCCTCCTCTGTCTCCGGCTCCTCCCCTCTCTCTGGCTCCTCCTCTGTCTCTGGCTCCTCCTCTCCCCACACTCCGCCCTCCTCTCTCTCTTGTCTCCTCTGTCTTTGACTCCTCCTCTGTCTTTGACTCCTCCTCTGTCTCTGGCTCCTCCTCTGTCTTTGGCTCCTCCCCTCTCTCCGGCTCCTCCTCTGTCTCCTCCGCTGTCTCTGGCTCCTCCTCTCCCCACACTCCGCCCTCCTCTGTCCCTGTCTCCTCCTCTGTCTCTGGCTCCTCCCCTCTCTCCGGCTCCTCCTTTGTCTCCTCCTCTGTCTCTGGCTCCTCCTCTCCCCACACTCCGCCCTCCTCTGTCCATGTCTCCTCCTCTGTCTCTGGCTCCTCCTCTCCCCACACTCCGCCCTCCTCTCTCTCTGACTCCTCCCCTCTCCGGCTCCTCCCCTCTCTCTGGCTCCTCCCCTCTCTCCTTCCAGGTATCCTGAACGTCCTCTGCCTCTTCTGTGCGGCTCTGACCGAACACAAGATCCTGTTTTTGTCGAGCAGCTACCAGAGGCTGACGGACGCGTGCCGCGGGCTGCTGGCCATCATGTTCCCCCTCAAGTACAGGTCAGCGCCGACACGCCCCCAGCCCCAGAGACACGCCCCCCCGCGCCAGATTCTGCTCTCGCCACTCTCTTTACAGGACGCACGACATTCAGAAAATACAAAGTGCAGTCACGAGGAGCATTCTAAACACGCCCAGGAGCATTACCAGAGAAAATACTGAAATATGCACCGCTATATGAATACTATGCACTTCAGAACATGTTGGTTTACTGGTCCAGGGCAAGTTTCAGGCCATAAAGTACTTGAAGCGCTTTGAAGATGGAAAACACCTGAGAAAAACAACAATTATTATTAAAACAGTGAAATCTTTATCGTTCCTCGGGTTTGTGTGTGACCAGCTTTATGGAATTTAACTTTCTGAATGACAAAATAAAGTAAATGTGCCAAAAAAAACAGGCAGTTAAAAAGTACTACTAAAAAGTACTACTAAAAAGTACTTAATTTAGATGTATTTTTGGCATATAGAAGATTACATTTTGCTTCTAAAATTGTCACAATTATAATGTTTTGGGTCCTACGGTTATATTCTGAGCTGTATAATCCTTAATGTCGGCCTTTGTTCAGACAAATGTTGCAGCTCTTTCTGACTCCGTGTAAACGCTCTTTTACGCGTCTCGTGCTTAGTAAACGCTCTTTTACGCGTCTCGTGCTTAGTAAACGCTCTTTTACGCGTGTCGTGCTTAGTAAACGCTCTTTTACGTGTGTCGTGCTTAGTAAACGCTCTTTTACGCGTGTCGTGCTTAGTAAACGCTCTTTTACGCGTGCCGTGCTTAGTAAACGCTCTTTTACGCGTGTCGTGCTTAGTAAACGCTCTTTTACGCGTGCCGTGCTTAGTAACGCTCTTTTACGCGTGTCGTGCTTAGTAAACGCTCTTTTACGTGTGTCGTGCTTAGTAAACGCTCTTTTACGCGTCTCGTGCTTAGTAAACGCTCTTTTACGCGTCTCGTGCTTAGTAAACGCTCTTTTACGCGTGTCGTGCTTAGTAAGCGCTCTTTTACGCGTGTCGTGCTTAGTAAACGCTCTTTTACGCGTGTCGTGCTTAGTAAACGCTCTTTTACGCGTGCCGTGCTTAGTAAACGCTCTTTTACGCGTGTCGTGCTTAGTAAACGCTCTTTTACGCGTGCCGTGCTTAGTAACGCTCTTTTACGCGTGTCGTGCTTAGTAAACGCTCTTTTACGTGTGTCGTGCTTAGTAAACGCTCTTTTACGTGTGTCGTGCTTAGTAAACGCTCTTTTACGCGTGTCGTGCTTAGTAAACGCTCTTTTACGCGTGTCGTGCTTAGTAAACGCTCTTTTACGTGTGTCGTGTTGAGTTAACGCTCTTTTACGTTTGTCGCAGCTTCACGTACGTGCCCATTCTTCCCGGTAAACTGCTGGAGGTCCTGAGCACGCCCACGCCTTTCATCATCGGAGTCAACTCATTCTTCAAGTTAGAGACGCAGGAACTGGTGCGTCCACTTTACATTGACCGCTCGATGTCTGCGTCCGGTCTGTCCAGTTTGTCCTCAGTGACCAGTGACTGATGATGATGAATGTGTAACAATAAAAGCAGAAGAGACATGAAGCTGAAGTGTTTCACAAGCAGCAGCGTGAATATGATTTATACCTGTCTGTTATCAGCTCACATGTGCTTAGAACACCTACACACACACACACACACACATCACACACATCACACACACACATCACACACACACACACACACACACACATCACACATCACACACACACATCACACACATCACACACACACACACACATCACACACACACACATCACACACACACACACACACATCACACACATCACACACACACACACACACACATCACACACACACACATCACACACACACATCACACACATCACACACACACAACACACACATCACACTCACACATCACACATCTCACATCTCACACACACACACACACACACACACACACATCACACACACACACACATCACACAACACACACACACACACACACATATCACACACACACACACATCACACGCACACACACACACACACATATAACACACACACACACACACTTATCTCACACACACACACACACACACACATATCTCACACACACACACACACACACACACATATCACACACACACACACATCACACGCACACACACACACACACATATAACACACACACACACACACACACTTATCTCACACACACACACACACACACACACATCTCACACACATCTCACACACACACACACACACACACACACACACACACACACAACCTCACAGCGCCCTCTTAAGGCATTCCACACAAACAGCAGCTTAAAAACATTTAAACAGATTCACGTCTGACTGTGAGACAAGGACAAACATGCATTTCACTTTCAATATCATCTAAGTCTGGGACTCTGACCTCTGACCTCTGAGCTAGTATTGTATGTCGTCTTAACAAAAACATCTATTTTATCTTTATTTAACCAGAATTAAAAGTAATTTAGATTAAAAGCACAACAACACCATTTTCACACAAAAACTCACACCGTTTTTTAAATTATTATGATTTCAGTTAGTATTATTATTATTATTGCTTCTATGATTATTATTATTAGGCCCGAGCGCCACAAGCTGGCGAGAGGCCTATTAATCTCGTAAGGCCGTGCGAAGCACAGCTGCGAAAGTGCGCACGTAGTGCGCACGAAATCGAGCGCGAAGCGCTCGCCCACTTCCAAACACTCACTAACGCACTCCTTCACTCACGCACGCCCCGTGCATACTAATTAGTAGTAGGAAAATGGAACATTACCGTTGTAAACGGGCGAAGCCCGTGCAAAAGTGCGCATTAAACGAGCACTTTACATTGGGATGACGACCGCTTCCATATAAAGCACTCATTTGCCCTAAGTAGCTCACGAATACGTTCCCCATCTCTTGCATGTTCCGTGCATATAAGCATGTAATGCAAAAATTGAACATTATTACTGTATAGAGGGCCAAAAACACAAAGTGGGCGGAGCCCACTCAAAATTAACAAAAGTACCCGTCAGTGACCAGGGACCCACACCATGAGGTAGGAAAGCGCGAGCGCTTTCCGAAAATGTATAGTTTATGATATTTGAAAAATGGGAAACATTGTTTTCGCATCGGAATATTATTCTTTATTTCTTTCTTTCTTTCTTTTCGGGACCAACCCCCCTATTTTTCACCCAGTGAACATTGACGAAAAGTCACAAAAATTTGCACACCTCTAAAAATCGTGCCTCTCTACATTCTGGCTATTTCCCTTTTCTAAAATAAAAAAATTGGCGCGTCAGCGCCCCCAAATGTACCAAAAATGCATTGAGAGATAGGAAATGACCCAAAAAAAATCTGATCGTAGAATCATGAAATTTGGCGCAGAGGTAGATGGTGACAAGAGAAGTAAAAAATATTATTACGGCAACGCCGTCCACCCAACCAAATGTCGGCCATATTGGTTCAAAAATGGCTAAGCAGGACTCGGGAGTTTTTCCAAATGTCGTACTTTTACGAACTCCTCCCAGGGCGTTGGCTCTAAAAAGCTGAAATTTGGTGAAAATTCTACTGAGGTGTGGGACATCAAAAGTTATTCAAATGACATTGATACCTCTCACGGTCTCTGTGCGGCGAAGCCGCAAACTTTAGCTAGAATTTCAGAAATCTCCCAAATTTAACATTTCTGCCGTTTGCGCAGATAAAGTCCGAATTGCATCAAATTAGAATCAGTTGTTAAACTCTTTGCGCTAAACGTACTTGAAGTGAAATAAATTAATTTGGCACCACAGCGCCCCCTACAGATTTTATATGGAGGTTAAATGTTTAGTTTTGCATGAAATTTGACACACAACTCAATTTTGGCATCCCCATCAAAAAAGTCAAAGAGACCCATGTCATAATTGTTATGGTTTTGCCGTAGCGATGACCAAAACCTCCCATGTTATTCCAATGGGGAAATCGCCAGAACATATTTACACTTTAGACTTTCACAAACTCCTCCCAGGGCATTAGCCCTATTAACCTGAAATTTGGTGAGACTCATCTTCAGGGGTGGACCATCAAAAGTTATCCACATTTTTATTCAAAGAGTCAAGGTGTCTGTGCGGCAAAGCCGCACATTTTGCCAAGAATTCAAAATAAAATAGCTTTTTGATGGTAAAACAAAGGGGAGAAGATGTGACAGCGTCACAGATTTAGCAGTAGGCGTAATAAAAGGACAATTGGGGCGCGTTAGCGCCCCCTCCTCTTGCGGCGTGGCGGCGGCGTGGCGGCGGCGTGGCGGCGGCGTGGCGAGGGCCGATCATTGCCGCTTGCAGCTATATTTATTATTATTATTACTTCTATGATTAGTATTATTATTATTACTTCTATGATTATTAATATTATTATTATTAGGCCTGAGCACCACAAGCTGGCGAGAGGCCTATTAGCAGTTCTTCCTCCTCTTCTTCCTCCTCTTCCTCTTCCTCTTCTTGTAACAAATAATCCTGGATTATTGAAACTCAGACTACTGTATTTTCCTGGGATATTTCCTTCTATTTTTTCTTCTTCGTGGGAAACTATTGCCCTTCACTTCACGATGACACAGTCTGCACACGTGTCATCATAATAATGATAATAATAATAATGATAATAATAATGATAATAATAATAATAATAATAATGATAATAATAATGATAACAATGATGATAATGATGATAATAATAATAATAATAATAATGATGATAATAATAATAATAGTAATGATAATGATGATGATGATGATGATGATGATCTCGTCACAAAGTATCACACGTGAATTATCCTCGACCGTCGCTCGACACTTTTATTACGTTATGATGACGTTTGCTGCGGGAGCTCTGACCCCGACGTCGCGATGAGACCGGGCCAAGGGTCTAAGGGTTTATCCCCTAGACGATCTGAACGCTCGAGGTCTCATCACGAGACCCCGTTCAGACCCCGCTCAAACCCCGTTCAGACCCCGTTCGGACCCCGTTCAGACCCCGCTCAGACCCCGCTCTGACCCTGCTCAGACCCCGCTCAGACCCCGCTCAGACCCCGCTCTGACCCCGCTCAGAGTTCTGTCCCTTTTGCGTTTCAGTTGGACGTGATCATAGCAGACCTCGACGGTGGAACGGTGACGATCCCCGAGTGCGTTCACATTTCTCTGCTGCCCGAACCTCTGCTCCAGCAAACGCAGACGCTGCTCTCCATGGTGAGACAAACAAACAAACAAACAAACAAACAAACGATGAGTCTCTATCAGTATAAACGTAGAGGCTGCTCCATCAAACTCGTTATCGTATTGATTTAATTGTAACGCGTGTGACGTTTTGTGCAGGTTTTGGACCCCGAGTTGGAAGTAGCTGACCACGCCTTTCCCCCAGCGTCCAATCAACCGTCGTCACTGAAAATACAGGTCAGACTCGGCTTCTTCTTCTTACTCTTCTTACTCTTTTTATTCCTCTTCCTCTTCTTCTTCCTCCTCTTCTTATTATTTATCTTCTTCCTCTTCCTCCTCTTCTTATTATTTATCTTCTTCCTCTTCCTCCTCTTCTTCCTCTTCTTCCTACTCTTCTTCCTCTTCTTCCTCTTCTTCCTCTTCTTCCTCTTCCTCTCACCCCTCCTCACAGTAAATACAGGTCAGTCTCTGCGTCGGTGCAGTGTTTCACCGTCTCTGGTTTGTGTTTTTGAGCGTGCCGTGTGCTTTCAGGACAAGGAGATCCGCTCCGTGTTCCTGTGGCTGTTCGCTCGGCTCTTCCAGGGATATCGATGGTGTTTGCACATCATCCGGATCCATCCCGAGCCCGTCATACGCTTCCATAAGGTACGAGGAGGACGTCTGCTCAAAGTGCTTTACTAAACACGTCGTAACCGTCTCTGCTTTTGTCCCGGTCCAGGCGGCGTTCTTGGGGAAGAGGTCCTTGTCGGAGGACGACTTCCTGATGAAGGTTCTGGACGGAATGGCCTTCGCTGGATTCGTGTCTGAGCGAGGACCTCCGTACAGGACCACGGACCTATTCGACGACGTGAGGGCAAATGTTTATCTCCCGATGTTCTGAGCGTTCACCAGACACAAGTCCAGTCGTGAAGCTTTTTCTTTAATTACTTCTTAGAATGAAAGATATCAGTGTTTCTCTGTCAGTTTATCGTAGACTCTGGTGTCACGAGTAGTCCATATTTTATTTTATTTATTTTATTTATTTTATTTATTTTATTTATTTTATTTATTTTATTTATTTTATTTATTTTATTTATTTTATTTCATTTGGCACATATTGTATTGCTTCTGCTGATAAAAAAAACCACACGCAGTTTGCAGATTGAATATAGTTTCCTCTGTTTATTATTGTTACATTACCAGAAGCGTAAAGTATCATTTGTACTTCCAAATTAATTGTTTTTAGAATATGCGGGCGACAATTAGACTCAACACCTATATGCAATATTAAGAAACACTTGACTGGATTATTATTTTTCACGTTCTGTTTCTCTCTCAAATACTTTGCAGCTCGTGGCCAATCAGGCGAGGAGGATTCGACAGGCCGAGTGCGACTCCCACAGAACCATGAGCCACGTCAAAGAACTGGCAGAACACCTCTTCAAAAACGTAATTTAATATAATCCATATATTGCACACGATATTCTGCAACAAACACATGTGAACGACAGCATTTCTGTGTCAAACCACAATCTGCTCGAAGCGAATATGAAACGGACCCATTTGAACAGTAAAAGTTGGACCATTGAGCACGTGTGTCTAGATTCAGTTCCTCATCAGACTAATCTAATCACTGAATATGAGTCTGATTGTAATAAAACACGCAGCATTTTGAAGCTTAATTTACAGATAGCACATCAGAACACCGTGCTGCCCCCTCTGTCCTTGATTTGTCTGCGTGAGCTGGTTTACCTGTGTCCGCCCTCTCCACGTCTGGCTCTGCTGCGGCGCTTGTACATGGCGAGTGAGCAAGATGACGAGTGAGCAAGATGACGAGTGAGCAAGATGACGAGTGAGCAAGATGACGAGTGAGCAAGATGGCGAGCTTCCTGCTAGAGCGCCCCTAGAGGCAGTTAGCCCGAAAAAAATCTATAAATTAGCCACATCGTAGTTTTGCTGGGTTTCCGATGACATCACAACATTCTACGGGACAATGATATTTAATAGAGATGTGGCAGATGAATAAATAAAAGTGTTCTGTTAGAATTCAAGAAGAGAATGAGTCGTGTCACTCTTCAATCATCATATTAGAGATTTGTGAATTTAACTTTGAGATATTTCATGGCATATCTACATCTTTACATTCTAGAACCTGAAAACAACCAAAGGTCAAAGTGTTCAAAGAGTGTGAAGAGAGTAGCGGCTTATCGTCCGACTTTTGCGGTACCTTTAGTCACTTAATATAGAATCCAGACTAAAGAGTACTCTACTTAGATGCTCTTATGTTCTCTGTTATATTTTTCCTCCATCTCGTTCTAACGTGCGTGTTCTGCTTGCTCCTCCCCTTCCTGTAGGAGAACCCTTATCCCGCCGTGTCGATGCACAAGATCCAGCGTCCTTCGGAAACCGCCCAGACGGCTCAGACCGCGCCTTTCCCGTCCCTCGACGACGTGTCCGTCGAGCTCTTCGTAGACCACGCTGCTGCTAAACTCAAGACGGCGCCCCCGGTGGTGAAGGCTGAGGTCAAGGCCTTGGTGCCCTCTGGACCTTCTCTGGGTGAGAAGCTTCTGTAGTTCAAAGGACACACATATTATGCACTTTTTAATGTTTTAACCATGTTTTAACAGTGTTCCCTCATTAAAAACACACTTGGGGTTGTATTTAGCCCAGAAAACTGTCTCAAATTTTACTCATTTGTCAAAGTTCTAGATCTGGAGGTTTCCTGAGCGTTTTTTAAATCATCACAGACTTGTTCTGAGCTTTTCTGACTCAAATCACCTTAAGATAAGATAAGCCTTTATTTGGCCACACAATGGGGAAATTTTGGTGTTGCAACACAAGTAGATACAGAAGAAAAGAACAGATAACACTCTTAATAGAAACAAAACTCTTATGTACAGAACCTCTTATATTCTTAATAGGGAATAGAGAAAAAAAAAAGACTAATAAAATATATTATTTAAGAGTATTTCACATGAATATGTGAAATACTCACATATCACATATACACTAAAAATAAATGTTTATTTCCCTCGTGGTAATTCCCTCTGCTGCCAGTAGATGGAGCAACAACACAAATCCTAACGAGGGAACCCCTGAGAGAACGTAAAGGGCGGTTTTCACGACAAACATTACTTTAGATAAAAAAGTAAAGGAACAAGACGAGGACAAATAATGCAGATCCTCAATTTTGTAATAAAATCAGTTGTATTTATTTACTAGATTAGACTAAAGCGAGATTAACCCTGGGCACAACCACTGTCAATATTGATACATATATAATATATATATATATTATATATTATATATATATATATATATATATTATATATATATATATATATATATATATATATATATATATATATCTCTTTATCTTTATCTTTGCTCTGCACCTCACTTTGTCCTATTCCTCGAGAAGTGATTGTGACTGTGACTCTGGTTTGACAGGCGACACGGTGGACAGGAACGGTCACGTGATGGCCAACAGCGCCCGCCGACTGGAAGTGGTCCGGAACTGCATCACCTACATCTTCGAGAACAAGATGCTGGAGGCCAAGAAGGTGAAAGGTCGCGCGCGCAGGACGGGCTCGGGGTTCGGCGCGTCCTTCACCCCGGGAAACTCTCTCGCCGAACGCAATCGAGGGGGAAAAAGAACGTTCGGAGCCGGTCAAAGCGTCGTGGCGACAGAACAAGCTGAGAAATCAAAGTCTTGTTAAAGCCGCAGACTTCTTTACGGCTACAAATGCTCAAAGCGAGAATAAAATATTGTGGATGAAAGCATCACAGCAATAATACCGTATTTTCCGGAGTAAAAGTTGCACCAGCCAAAAAATGCATAATAGAGAAGAAAAAACATATATAAGTCGCACTGGAGTATAAGTCGCATTTTTGGGGGAAATTTATTTGATTAAATCCTTGACCAAGAACAGACATTTCATCTTAAAATGCAGTTTAAAATAATAACAGATTAGAGAACATGGTGAATAGGTGTACGTATGCTAACGCTAACACCTTCAGCTACATGACGTATGCTAACGCTAACACCTTCAGCTACATGACATATGCTAACGCTAAGACCTTCAGCTACATGAGGCACAGACAGAACTGTGGTAAGTGTCTGGTATGTTAACGTGACATATGAACTGTTATTCAGATAACTATAGCATAAAGAACATGCTAACAAGTTTAGCAAAGCATCAGTTTTACCCCAAATCACTAAATCCACTGAATTCTTCTTCCTCTGTGTCACTTCTAAACAACTCCACAAACTCCAGAGGAAGTGCAGATTCTTCTTCTGCGTCGCTTAGAGCCTAGAGCGCCCTCTTGTGGTTGTCAGGGTGAAAATAACGAATAATATCACATATAAGTCGCTCTGGAGTATAAGTCGCACCCCGGCCAAAACTATGAAAAAAGGTGCGACCTATTGTCCGGAAAATACGGTAACTTGCCGCACAAAAGCCTTTCTACGTGTCTTTTTCCATACTTTGTGGCCTGTGCTGCTCACTAGACATTCTTACCTTTGACTTTACGTTGAACTTGTTCGTCTAACACGATGTCCGCGTTGTCTGCAGTTGATGCCGGCGGTGCTGAGGGCCCTGAAAGGACGAGCGGCTCGAGTTTGCCTGACTCAGGAGCTGAACCAACACGTGCTGCAGAACCGAGCCGTTTTGGACGACCAGCAGTTCGACTACATCGTCCGCATGATGAACTGCACGCTGCAGGTGACCGGGCGTAAAGTGCACCCGCACGCGCTAATTCACTTCATCCAGACTCGGGAATCCTGTTTACGAGCTGCTCTTCTCGGCTCCTTTTCTGAACCTTAAGAAGACACTTTGAAGACACTGGAGGTCGAGATCTGCCGGGGGAGATCTGGAGGTTGAGATCTGCAGGTCGAGACCTGGAGGTCGAGATCTGGAGGTCGAGATCTGGAGGTCGAGATCTGCAGGTCGAGATCTGCAGGTCGAGACCTGGAGGTCGCGACCTGGAGGTCGAGACCTGGAGGTCGAGACCTGGAGGTCGAGATCTGGAGGTCGAGATCTGGAGGTCGAGATCTGGAGGTCGAGACCTGGAGGTCTCCTGAGCATTTTTTAAATCACCACAGACTCGTTCTGAGCTTTTCTGACTCAAATCACCTTCATTACAACTGTGTTTACTTTAGCATGTCGGGGCAAGCTAGCTTTTGTTTATCTCCACATGGTAATTCCCTCTGCTGCCAGTAGATGGAGACACAAATCCTAATGAAGGAACGCCTGAGAGAACTTAAAGTGCGATTTAAAACACGAGACACCAAAGCAAATGAACAAGAGACGGTTTAAAGGTTAAGAACAAAACAAATAATCTATTGATCGATCAAGTTAATTATGAAATTTCTTCGATTAGATTTTAGGAAGACAAGAGGAGTTGAAATGTTTCCAATGTGTGTTTTATCTGTTTATGTTGTTTTAAGTTGAAGTTGATGTTTAAATGACACATATAATAGTGTTTCTTTATTGTGCTAAACATTTAGAATGACGAGCCTTTTAAACGAGCGTTATGTGCTGCCTGGACATGACGTTAATTCTGTTGTTGAAACGTCTCTCTTCAGGACTGCTCGCACATGGATGAACACGGCATCGCGGCTGCTCTGCTCCCGCTGGTCACAGCCTTCTGCAGAGTAAGTAGACGTGACCTTGTCCTTTTTCTCTTACGGCTCGAGAGAAAAGTGATTTTGTGACTTGCTTTTTACAGAAACTGGGCTCAGGCATCACGCAGTTCGCCTACAGCTGTGTCCAGGAGCACACGGTGTGGACCAACATGCAGTTCTGGGAGGCCATGTTCTACAGCGACGTCCAGAACCACATCAGAGCGCTGTATCTGGAGACGGAGGAGGAAGAGCAGGGCAACCACGTGAGAAGCATGTTTATACTGACTTATTCTGACTTATACTGACTTATACTGACTTATACTGACTTATACCAACTTATACGACTTATACCGACTTATACCGACGTATACTGACTTATACTGACGTATATTGACTTATACTGACGTATACTGACTTATACTGACTTATACCAACTTATACGACTTATACCGACGTATACTGACTTATACTGACTTATACTGACTTATACCGCCTAAACCTCAGCAGGGCAACCACGTGAGAAGCATGTTTATACTGACTTATGCTGACTTATACTGACTTATACTTTATACTGACTTATACCGCCTAAACCTGCAATAAACTATGAGCACAAGAGTTTGTACCGAACAAATGAAGCGGCGACAGAAAGACCATCCAGTGTTTGGAATAGATCGCCCGCATTCTAAAGGTTCAATAGTAGCTCAAATGCTAATGTTAGCGTTAGCCTCCGAACATCACAAACTTTTCTGACGACATATACTCGACCTCATGTGATTAACATGTTATAAAACATGACCACATGTAGAAATGTTTAGTGTAGATTATTAGCGCTTAGCATTGACATTAGCATACATGCTAATGTCAACTGAACCATAATAAATATTTCCTAAAACTAATTTTATGTCGCACAATAATGCACCATAAATTTAGCATAAATTTGACAATGACATTCTTTAAAAACGCCATTGTTGTTTTGCCTCATTTCTCCTGTTTATGTTGTTCGGAGCCTCACAAAACACTCATTTTCAATGTCCATAAATCTGAGCATTTCTTTCATGACTCCAACAACAACGCTGCTCAATGCATTTTTAAGGTTTTGGTATCTGGCGAGCAACTGATTCAAAGTGATGTGTTTTTTCTACACAGACATTATTTTAGGTTATAAAACATTAACAATGTCCTTTAAGAATGCATGTTTTTCACAGGGTTTTTAGACCTGTAATTAGATGTGAGCAATCAACTGAAATTTAGATAATATTGTGAATGTTGTTGATGTGCAAATTTTTAATATTAAGTTTATTGTTTATAGTAAAACATGCTACAAAAAGAACAGATTTAAATTAAATAATAACAATAACGCTGCACTTTTGTGATTCATTTGACACACGTTTCATTTAAAGGAGCATTTTGAACACATTTCTGACATGATTTCGTCTGAAGATTGTTATCTGTTTGTCATCTGTTATTTAAATAAATGCGATACATGTCTGCGTGTTAAAGCCATGTCCCTCCCCTTTCCCTTGGGCACCTCCCGTTGGTGCTGGTCAGGAGCAGCAGGGCGTGGACAGTAGGCAGGAGCTGAGCGCGCTGGAGCTGGCGTCGGAGCAGAGCCGCCTGTGGCCGACGCTGAGCAAAGAGCTTCAGACTGAGCGCGTGCAGAAGGAGGAGAGCACCGTGTTCAGCCAGGCCATCCACTACGCCAACCGCATGAGCTACCTCCTGCTGCCCCTGGACACCAGCAAGAACCGACTGCTGCGGAGCGCGGGGCTCGGCGACGTGGAGAGCGTGAGCAACAGCTACGTCACCAACAGGTACGTGAGCCACCGCTACTTCACCAACAGGTACGTGAGCGACCGCTACGTCACAAACAGGTACGTGAGCGACCGCTACGTCACCAACAGGTACGTGAGCGACCGCTATGGCACAAACAGGTACGTGAGCGACCGCTACGTCACAAACAGGTGCGTGAGCGACCGCTACGTCACAAACAGGTGCGTGAGCGACCGCTACGTCACCAACAGGTACGTGAGCGACCGCTACGTCACCAACAGGTACGTGAGCGACCGCTACGTCACCAACAGGTACGTGAGCCACCGCTACATCACCAACAGGTACGTGAGCGACCGCTACGTCACCAACAGGTACGTGAGCGACCGCTACGTCACAAACAGGTACGTGAGCGACCGCTACGTCACAAACAGGTACGTGAGCGACCGCTACGTCACAAACAGGTGCGTGAGCGACCGCTACGTCACAAACGGGTACGCCTCAAACTCTACGTCACAAACTGCTACAGATGTAAATGTGAGTGTCATTGTGCTCCTCAGTATTGTTGAGTTTCATTGTGCTCCTCAGTATTGATGAGTGTCATTGTGCTCCTCAGTAATGATGAGTGTCATTGTGCTCCTCAGTAATGAGTGTCGTTGTGCTCCTCAGTAATGATGAGTGTCATTGTGCTCCTCAGTATTGATGAGTGTCGTTGTGCTCCTCAGTATTGATGAGTGTCGTTGTGCTCCTCAGTAATGATGAGTGTCATTGTGCTCCTCAGTATTGATAAGTGTCATTGTGCTCCTCAGTATTGATGAGTGTCATTGTGCTCCTCAGTAATGATGAGTGTCATTGTGCTCCTCAGTAATGAGTGTCGTTGTGCTCCTCAGTAATGATGAGTGTCATTGTGCTCCTCAGTATTGATGAGTGTCGTTGTGCTCCTCAGTATTGATGAGTGTCGTTGTGCTCCTCAGTAATGATGAGTGTCATTGTGCTCCTCAGTATTGTTGAGTTTCATTGTGCTCCTCAGTATTGATGAGTGTCATTGTGCTCCTCAGTATTGATGAGTGTCATTGTGCTCCTCAGTAATGATGAGTGTCATTGTGCTCCTCAGTAATGAGTGTCGTTGTGCTCCTCAGTAATGAGTGTCATTGTGCTCCTCAGTATTGATGAGTGTCGTTGTGCTCCTCAGTATTGATGAGTGTCGTTGTGCTCCTCAGTAATGATGAGTGTCGTTGTGCTCCTCAGTATTGATGAGTGTCATTGTGCTCCTCAGTATTGATGAGTGTCATTGTGCTCCTCAGTATTGATGAGTGTCATTGTGCTCCTCAGTAATGATGAGTGTCATTGTGCTCCTCAGTAACGAGTGTCGTTGTGCTCCTCAGTAATGATGAGTGTCGTTGTGCTCCTCAGTATTGATGAGTGTCTTTGTGCTCCTCAGTATTGATGAGTGTCTTTGTGCTCCTCAGTAATGATGAGTGTCTTTGTGCTCCTCAGTAATGATGAGTGTCGTTGTGCTCCTCAGCAATGATGAGTGTCGTTGTGCTCCTCAGTAATGATGAGTGTCGTTGTGCTCCTCAGTAATGATGAGTGTCATTGTGCTCCTCAGTAATGATGAGTGTCGTTGTGCTCCTCAGTATTGATGAGTGTCGTGCTCCTCAGTAATGATGAGTGTCGTTGTGCTCCTCAGTAATGATGAGTGTCATTGTGCTCCTCAGTAATGATGAGTGTCGTTGTGCTCCTCAGTAATGATGAGTGTCATTGTGCTCCTCAGTAATGATGAGTGTCGTTGTGCTCCTCAGTAATGATGAGTGTCGTTGTGCTCCTCAGTAATGATGAGTGTCGTTGTGCTCCTCAGTAATGATGAGTGTCGTTGTGCTCCTCAGTAATGATGAGTGTCGTTGTGCTCCTCAGTAATGATGAGTGTCGTTGTGCTCCTCAGTAATGATGAGTGTCGTTGTGCTCCTCAGTAATGATGAGTGTCATTGTGCTCCTCAGTAATGATGAGTGTCGTTGTGCTCCTCAGTATTGCCGGCAGCATGGCGGAGAGCTACGACACGGAGAGCGGCTTCGAGGACGCCGAGAGCTCAGACGTGGCCAACTCAGTCGTGAGGTTCATAAACCGATTTGTGGACAAAGTCTGTAACGAGAGCGGAGTCACTAACGAGCACCTGAAGGCCCTGCACACCATGATCCCAGGTACACACACACCAGGGGCCAACCATGGTGGACACGCCCACTCACCAGAGCACACGCTTCCTGGTTTGGAGAAAAGTGATCCCATTGGCCGTTGGAACCACATGACCTGGAGTTACAGGCTTGTGGTTTAGTGGGACATCTGGAGGCATAAATATATGTATTTACATGATGCGCTAAATAAATATTAAGATAAAGTTTGTTTAAGAGAACGATGTAAATATGTAAGAATGTCACACAGTGTCCCTTTAAACCGGGACAGTGAAGTCCTCCTGGTTCTTCTACTAAAGTGCTGCTGCTGCTGCTCGTGTCACTCTTTCTGCTCAGACATCGTTCAGATGCACATCGAGACCCTGGACGCCGTGCACAGAGAGAGCAAGCGCCTGCCCCC
>NW_027315834.1:48027466-48299966 GCF_026437365.1 Eucyclogobius newberryi
CTCCTCGCTCTTCTCACTCACTCTTCTTCCTCCTCACTCTCACTCCTCGCTCTTCTCACTCGCTCTTCTTCCTCCTCGCTCTCACTCCTCGCTCTTCTCACTCGCTCTTCTTCCTCCTCGCTCGTCTCACTCGCTCTTCTTCCTCCTCGCTCTCACTCCTCGCTCGTCTCACTCGCTCTTCTTCCTCCTCGCTCTCACTCCTCGCTCTTCTCACTCACTCTTCTTCCTCCTCGCTCTCACTCCTCGCTCTTCTCACTCGCTCTTCTTCCTCCTCGCTCTCACTCCTCGCTCTTCTCACTCACTCTTCTTCCTCCTCACTCTCACTCCTCGCTCTTCTCACTCGCTCTTCTTCCTCCTCGCTCTCACTCCTCGCTCTTCTCACTCGCTCTTCTTCCTCCTCGCTCGTCTCACTCGCTCTTCTTCCTCCTCGCTCTCACTCCTCGCTCGTCTCACTCGCTCTTCTTCCTCCTCGCTCTCACTCCTCGCTCTTCTCACTCACTCTTCTTCCTCCTCGCTCTCACTCCTCGCTCTTCTCACTCACTCTTCTTCCTCCTCGCTCTCACTCCTCGCTCTTCTCACTCGCTCTTCTTCCTCCTCGCTCTCACTCCTCGCTCTTCTCACTCACTCATCTTCCTCCTCGCTCTCACTCCTCGCTCTTCTCACTCGCTCTTCTTCCTCCTCGCTCTCACTCCTCGCTCTTCTCACTCACTCTTCTTCCTCCTCGCTCTCACTCCTCGCTCTTCTCACTCGCTCTTCTTCCTCCTCGCTCTCACTCCTCGCTCTTCTCACTCGCTCTTCTTCCTCCTCGCTCTCACTCCTCGCTCTTCTCACTCGCTCTTCTTCCTCCTCGCTCTCACTCCTCGCTCGTCTCACTCGCTCTTCTTCCTCCTCGCTCTTCTCACTCGCTCTTCTTCCTCCCTGCAGCTGATGAAGATTGCGTTCGATGAGGAAGTGGCCTCAGACTTGGCTGAAGTGTTCAGGAAACACATGCACAAGCTGCGTTATCCTCCACACATCCAGAACACCTTCGCCTTCACCGTGGGCCAGAGCGGGAAGCTGGTGTCGGAGCACAAGGCCAAGGACAAGAACCAGTCGCTCAAGTAAGAAACGCAAAGACAAACTAAAGCACGATGAGAAACTAAACCACTGAGAAATTAAACCACTATGAGAAACTAAAGCACGATGAGAAACTAAACCACTATGAGAAACTAAACCACTATGAGAAACTAAACCACTATGAGAAATTAAACCACTATGAGAAACTAAACCACTATGAGAAACTAAACCACTATGAGAAACTAAACCACTATGAGAAATTAAAGCACGATGAGAAACTAAAGCACGATGAGAAACTAAACCAGGATGATAAACTAAAACACTATGAGAAACTAAACCAGGATGAGAAACTAAAACACTATGAGAAACTAAACCACTATGAGAAATTAAACCACTATGAGAAATTAAACCACTATGAGAAACTAAACCACTATGAGTAACTAAAACACAATGAGAAACTAAAGCATGATGAGAAACTAAACCACGATGAGAAACATTACCATTTTGACTAAACACTTGGCCCACTCCTTTGTACTGTAATGTTATTTTTTAGTACCTTTACTCTTACTTTAGCGCATTTCTTTGCAGTTTTGACATGTGTCTAATAAACAGATTGTAAGTCAAAAGGAGCCACATGTGCGACTTGCTCTTTGTGACTCTTGTATTCTCCCGCTCAGAGCCGCTGCACACTCAGGCCTTTCTTCTGTTCAGATGAAGGAATGTGGAGGAGCTTTGCATTATTCATCAGTGGAAACAGTGACCAGGCTTTTGTCCCGCACTAAACCCTTTAATCTGAGTCTGTCGCTCACGGCAACGGCAGCGCAAAACACCAGCTCATTCATTTACTCCAAATGAAACGTACTCTGAGGCGGCAAAACCAAACGGCACCAACGGACAGTAAATAAGAAGCAGACTAAGTGGACAAATATGATGTTGATTTTGATCATCGTTATTTGGTTATTAAACTAAACCACAAAGAGAAACTAAAACATAAAGAGAAACTAAACCACAAAAAAAAACTAAACCACAAAGGGAAACTAAACCACGATGAGAAACTAAACCACAATGAGAAACTAAACCACGATGAGAAACTAAACCACGATGAGAAACTAAACCACGATGAAAAACTAAACCACGATGAGAAACTAAACCACGATGAGAAACTAAACCACGATGAGAAACTAAACCACAATGAGAAACTAAACCACGATGAGAAACTAAACCACGATGAGAAACTAAACCACGATGAAAAACTAAACCACGATGAAAAACTAAACCACGATGAGAAACTAAACCACAATGAGAAACTAAACCACAATGAGAAACTACACCACTATGAGAAACTAAACCACGATGAGAAACTAAACCACTATGAGAAACTAAACCACTATGAGAAACTAAACCACTATGAGAAACGAAAGTTACGACTGTAACTACGGTTCTTTGAATCCCGGATGACCGCCAGAGGCGGTGCATAAAGCACTGAATGATCATCCTTGCGCATACACAGGTCGAGGATTAATAACAAAAAAGTCACCTTTGACCCCCCGGTGGCTCACGTGAGTCTATATAGTCACGTGACACCGGGAGCTCAGTCCCTGGAAACCTTCTCGCAAAGCACGAGAATTCCGAGGGACCGGATGCTCTGGCGGTCATCCGGGATTCATAGAACCGTAGTTACAGTTGTAACTTTCGTTCTATTTCATCCCTACTGTCCGCCAGAGGCGGTGCATAAAGCACTGGATGACGAATACCAGCAGGGTCCCGAGGAATAGACAAAACCATACCTCAATGGGACGCAGAAGAGTGTTGCCGGAGAACCTCTTCCAGCGGTTGTGGAGAAACCACATTCACTCTGTAGAATCTTGCAAATGTATTCGGGGATGTCCAAGAGGCTGCCGCACAGATCACGTCCAAGGACACCCCGTTCATAGCGGCCCACGAAGTTGAGAGCCCCCTTGTGGAGTGGCACCTCACCCCGGACGGCAACGGTCGCCCTTGTCGAGTATAGGCTTCCGTGATTACATCAACAATCCAGCGCGCGAGACGCTGTTTGGACAGAGCCTGGCCCTTGCGCGGGCCGGCAAAACAAACAAACAGGCTCTCAGATTTGCGTATCAACGCTGTAGCACGCACATATGCCTCAAGCGCACGGACAGGACACAGCTGTTCGGCGGCAGATCCCGCACCAAAACGTGCAAGTTGTAGTGGCCGGTTGTGCCCCTCCGACAAAATCACCTTTGGAACAAAATCTATATTCGGCCAAAGGGAAACCCCAGAGTTGTCGGGGTGCCAAGGAAAACAGGAGTCTGCCACGGACAAAGCCGCTCACTCACCCGCTTCGCAGAGGCCATCGCCAGAAGGAATGCCGTCTTCATTGACAGCCATTTAACCAACCTGCGACAGAGGCTCAAATGGAGAGGATCGCAACGCCTCCAGCACCAGGGACAGGTCCCACGCCGGGGCCACAGACCGGGCCGGCGGATGCAAACGCCGAGCATCCTTCAGGGTAGATGGAGAGCGCCCCTGGCCAAGTAGCTCCTGCAGGAATGCGAGCACCGTTGACACAGCACAATGCACTGGATCCTCCCCGCTTTTGCGACACCAGGCGTCAAACAGTTTCCACTTGCAGGAATGCAGAAGACGGGTAGACCGGGCACGAGCATTGCTTATTGTGTTCCCAATCTCCCCGGCGTACCTCGAGAAGGTCAGGCCGGGCCCTGCCATACCGGCCATACCCAGAGCTTCAGGCGCTCGGGATTGGGGTGCAGAATCTGACCCCCTAGTTGAGAGAGGAGATCCCGCCTGGGGGGGAGACGTCTCGCTGTGCCGCAGCAGAGCCTGCGCAGAAAAGGAAACCATGTCCTCCCTGGCCAAAACGGGGCCACAAGCAGGAGACTGTGGCCCTCCTGAAAGACCCTGAGAAGCGTCTGATGAATCAGGGGGAATGGGGGGAAATGCATAAAGCATCGCCCTCGGCCAGTCGTGAGCCAGTGCGTCCTGACCCAGTGGGCTGGCCCTGTCCGCCAGCGAGAACCACTGAGGGCAGTGTGTCGCGTCGCGGGAGGCAAAAAGATCCACCTGTGCCCTGCCGAAGGTCTCACAAATGTCCCTCACCACCTCCGGGTGAAGCTGCCAGTCCCCCGGCAGTGGCCGATGGCGAGACAGGAAGTCCGCGGACACATTCCAAACCCCCGGAATGTGAACAGCGCTCAGACTGGCAAGGCGCGGGGTAGCCCAAGTCAGGACCCGTTGTGCAATCCTGAACAGGGTCACCGACCCAGTGCCGCCCTGGTGATTTATGTGAAAAACCACACTGGTGTTGTCGGACCGTACCATGACATGACGGCCGCGCAGGTGTGGCAAGAAATGGCGCAGCGTTAGCTCGACAGCCAAGAACTCCAGCACATTGATGCGCAGCCTGCTCTGCCTCTGGGACCATGACCCTTGCACCATCCGTGCCTGCCATGTCGCACCCCAGCCTAGGAGGGATGCGTCGGTGTACACAACCTCCCGCCTGGAAGGAAGAGGCCCCAGCGAATTCGCCCTGTGTCATAAAGGCCTCGTTCCGCCACCTGCATAGAGACACCCGGTATTGGGGAGATACGGGTAGCCGCTGCCGCCTGTGAGCCTGACGTGTGGGGTCCAGGTGTAGGCTGTTGAGCCACATCTGAAGGGGGCGCAAAGACAGCAGCCCCAGAGGAACAACAGTTGCGGCCGCAGTCAGCTTGCCCAAGAGGCTTAGGAACAAGACGTAGGGAAGAGAACTCCCCTGTCGAAAGTCCCGCAACATTCCCAAAATATCGTCCACCCGCTTGGGCGAAGGCCGTGCAGTCGCTGTATGGGAGTCGAGGAAAGTTGCTACCTGTGACGGCACAAGGCAGCTCTTTGCCAAGTTCACCCGCAGCCCCAAGTTGGCCACGTGCCTGAGCACAGTCTCTGTATCTTGAAGCGCCTGCTCGTGGCTGGGCGCACAAATGAGCCAGTCGTCCAGATAGGGCAGAATCCGCAACCCCTGGGCCTGCAAGGGGGACAAGGCTGCAGCGACGCACCTTGTAAACACTCGAGGGGACAGAGATAACCCGAATGGCAGGACCCTGAACTGGAAGTGTTCTCCCCGGAAAGCAAAGCGGAGAAATGTGGCGGTGCAATGGGGACATGAAAATATGCATCCTTCAGGTCTACTGTTGTGAACCAGTCACCTGGGGAGATCGCCTGGAGCACTTGTCTGACCGCCAACATTCTGAAAGGGAGTACTTTTAAAAACATATTTAGACCCCTGAGGTCCAGAACTGGGCATAAATCGCCCGTCTTCATGGGTACTAAAAAATAACGGGAATAAAAGCCCCCTGGATCCAGCAGGGGGTCAACAGGAACTATCGCCCCCTTGTCCAGCAAGGTGCGAATCTCCTGAGAGAGCGCCTGCGCCTTGGCCGAATCCTGAATAACTGTCATTCGGATCCGACCAGGAACAGGAGGTCGGCGGCGGAACTGCAGACAATACCCTTCGGACAGCGTGGCCAGCACCAAAATATCTGGGGAGTGAGCCGTCCAGTACTCCAGCTGTCCTGGGGAAAAATGTCCTACCGCCGGCCCTGTGGCCTCATCTGGAGGCCCCTCGACCCCGCCCGGGTTTGTGGGGGCCACTGCCGAGCTGTGAGGAACGGGACGCACGGAACGGACGAAATCCAAATCTTGGGGCCTGTTGCAAGTCTGAGTCATGATGGGGCGGTGGTGTGTATCTCCGTGAAGAAACGGGAGGGGCGGCCTGAGCCGGTCGATGAGACCCCAGCCTATGAAGCCCCGCCAACTGTTGCCGTGTACGGCAAGCCTGGGCCGTGCGCTCTAGAGCCTCCAGGGCGGCCGGGCCAAATAGTTCTCCGGGAAGAACTGGAACACCCCTCAAGGTCTTCCTACTGGCCTCAGAGAGCCGAGACTGTGCCAGCCATACTTGGCGGCGAGCTTGCACTAATGTAGAGAGCAGTCGCCCGAGTTCCCTTGACATGAGGGCAAAAGCCTGCAAGGAGGCATCAACCAGCCCATGTGTTGGTTGGTCCACTGGCACCGTCTCAAGGGAAACCGACAGGCCAAGCATTAAATGAGACAATGAGTTCCCAATGCGACCCATACGAGCTCCCATGTCGTACGCCTTACACAGAAGGTCGTCTGTAACCCGGCACTGTGGTCGTGGACACCGGGCATTAGTCCGTAAAGTCTCCTCTGGGCGGACGATGAGGGAGGCAATAGCCGGCTCCACTGCCGGCATATGTCCCAGGCCAAGCTTCTGAGGATCCTGCATCAGTGCCAAAACCCTGCCATCTGAAGTAGGCCTCGAAAATGCCTTTGGGTCTGTCCAACAGGCATGCAGTTCCTTAATGTACTCCTCCGAGGGAGGAACTGCAAAGTGGGACGCTGCAGCCTGGCGCCGAAAGAAGGCGCTCAAGGGTGCCGCCTCATCCCGCGGAACATCCAGCTTTAAGCGGGAAAGTGCCGTCCGCAAAGCCGCTGTGACAGTGTCATCACTGTCGGCCTGAGAGCCGGCAGAGGCCAGTGAGCCAGATTCTGAAACTCTGGAGCTCAGAAGGTCAGACTCCAGCTGAAACTGCGTGTCTGAAGCAGCCACAGATATGACGTCATCATATACTGAGGCTGTGCCATGCCCCTCATGCCGTTGTGCCACCACACGACTGGCATCAGTCTGGAGAGTCTGGATAACTGCCCGCATTTGGGCCAGTTCAGATGTCAGCGTGCTCACTTGACCCGCTAACTTCCCGGGGCCCTTCTTTTTCTTAAATGGGGGGCCGCCTTGAGTAGCCGTGGACGGCCGCTTGAGGCCCCCAGTCTGGCCAGCTGGTAACTGACTCGGAGGCGCCACAGACAACCAGTCTGAAGCGTCCTCGAAAGCGCCAAGCGCTCCACGCGCACAGACCGGGGCATAACCGAACAGTTGGAGCAAGCATCATCGGAGAGTGCCTCCCGAAGATGATCCACTCCAAGACAAGCAGGGCAGAGATCATGCCCATCGTCAGGCTGCAGCGGCGCCAGGCAGGACCGGCAGCACAGGGACTCCAGCATGATAAGACCGGAGCCAATAGAGTCGGGTCGAGCGGAAGGCCACTAGCGACTCTAAGATGTAAAACCTCTTACCTACCCCGGTAAGAGGGGCGCAGCGGGGGCAGGTCGAGCAGGGAACGCCACTAATGACCCGCTATGTGAATGAGACGCGCGGGATCAGACTGAGCTGAGCACGCCACTAATGACCCAATGTAAACACAAAACCAGCTACATGTAACCACCAGGTCGAGCCGAAAAGGGAGGTGAAAAGGGACTGAGCTCCCGGTGTCACGTGACTATATAGACTAACGTGAGCCACCGGGGGGTCAAAGGTGACTTTTTTGTTATTAATTCTCGACCTGTGTATGCGCAAGGATGATCATTCAGTGCTTTATGCACCGCCTCTGGCGGTCAGTAGGGATGAAATAGAACTACACCACTATGAGAAACTACACCACGATGAGAAACTACACCACGATGAGAAACTACACCACGATGAGAAACTAAACCACTATGAGAAACTAAACCACTATGAGAAACTAAACCACTATGAGAAACTAAACCACTATGAGAAACTAAACCACGATGAAAAACTAAACCACTATGAGAAACTAAACCACTATGAGAAACTAAACCACGATGAAAAACTAAACCGGGATGAGAAACTAAAACTCAAAGAGAAACTAAATATGATGTTGATTTCGATCGTCGTTATTTGGACTTGAAAAACTCCAAAAACACATACGAAAAGCCGGATGAACCAGTTTGTCGTTCTTAGTTTAGGATATTGACCTGAAATAACTGACTGTCGCTGCCTACGATTCTCACGATAATTATGTTTCAGTTCTCATGATTATAGTGTGACGATATCGAATCACGATTATCGATGAACCCAATAATCTTCACGTCTGTAATTGCAATTCTTCCGCTAAGATGATTGTCCCGAGTCTCCATGAGCTTCTGTTCTGCCTGAAGCTGCTGTGGACCTCACAAACCAGTTTAGAAACACACAGATTCTGGAGTCAATCGAGCCGCTCAGATTTCACTTTTCTCTCAAACGTTGATCCTGGACGCGAGGCTTTTCAACAACTCCACAAACCATTTCAAATACACCTCGTGATATGATTTAATCTGTGCGTTTGCGTGTCCAGAACTCTGTCCAAAAACCTGGTGAAAAGTGCCAAGCGGACGATCGGGCGACAGTACGTGACGAAGAAGAAGTACACGCCGCCGGCCTGGGAGAACCGCGGCAGCTTCCAGTCCGAGCTCGACGAGGACGAGATCTCGGGTATGAGAGGGAGAGCGGCTGCAAGCAGGGTGCGCTGCCAGCAGGGGGCGCTGCCAGCCGGGGGCGCTGCCAGCAGGGGGCGCTGCCAGCCGGGGGCGCTGCCAGCAGGGGGCGCTGCCAGCCGGGGGCGCTGCCAGCAGGGGGCGCTGCCAGCCGGGGGCGCTGCCAGCAGGGGGCGCTGCCAGCCGGGGGCGCTGCCAGCAGGGGGCGCTGCCACACAACACAACATTATATGTACTGTATATACTCACACGCAGGCCAAAAACCTAATAAACTGGTGGAGAAGCGATGGAAAAGCTTTATTTGTGTGCACTTTACCAAGACTTGTTCAGTAACAAGAGTACTTCTTCCACTGCACAAGTACAAGTATCTCACAGAAAAGTCCATACGACAATTGAACGCAGTGAACACAATTATATTTCAGATTTGACTACAACATTTTGCCTGTTTGTATAAAGTGTATAATTGTACTTCCTGGTTGGACACGAGCACAAATATGACAGAGGTGGTTCCACAGCTGTTACCATAGTAACCAGACTGTAAACAAGAGCCACACTCCACATGAATGACACAACAGTTCTGATCTGACACACAATAAGACCATAAAACACCTTTATTTAGTCCAACCATGGTTTAAACTGTCTCTGTGTCGCACACTGATGACATCACACTGATGACATCACAGAGGGATTCAGCTCCACTTCCTGTCATTTTACACTCTTATTTTTCAAAATTTTTGCACAAACTTGCAACTTAATATTTGTGTTTTACTTTCGTTAAGTAAAGTACCTTTACTTCTGTACTTGTTACTTTCCATCACTGGCAGTTTAGAAGTAAAAATAACACCAAAGAATGTATGAAACTCAAAACTCTGTGAACCTGAAGTCGTTTTATCATGATACAATTGTTTGTTTAGAGAAAGGAAACTTGTTTACCCCAAACATCTGACATATTCACTGTTTTGATGGTTAAAAGGGACATATTTTATATCAAGTTTGTGCAGGTCTTGGTCTAATAAAGATATCCTGTTTGGTTCTTAAAAATAGCGACAGATCATGAGCTATAAATCATGTATCGCATAATTATCCACATTATCAGGTCTTTTGCACTGAATTGTGAGAGAAGTTCGATTGTATTCTAAATGTAAAACAAACTGTCTTCAGTGTCGGAGGAGGTGGAGCCCAGTTCTCTGACGCTGTCGTCCACGATCCGCTCCTCGGACCGACAGACCATGAGTAACGTGGTGGAGCGCGCCTGCTGCAAAGACTATCAGAGGCTGGGACTGGGCACGCTCAGTAACAGCCTCACACGCGCCAAAAACGAGCCCTTCAGGATCTCCACCGTCAACCGCATGTACGCGTACTGCAGGAGGTGAGCCAGCTCCTACATGCTTGTCCTGTGTGTAACTGTAGCCTTATAGGGTCCTTCATGGTCCCTGCAGCTCCTACATGCTTGTCCTGTGTGTAACTGTAGCCTTATAGGGTCCTTCATGGTCCCTGCAGCTCCTACATGCTTGTCCTGTGTGTAACTGTAGCCTTATAGGGTCCTTCATGGTCCCTGCAGCTCCTACATGCTTGTCCTGTGTGTAACTGTAGCCTTATAGGGTCCTTCATGGTCCCTGCAGCTCCTACATGCTTGTCCTGTGTGTGCAGTTACCCCGGGCTGTGTGTAACTGTAGCTTTATAGCAGTGGTCCTCAAACTACGGCCCGCGGGCCACATCCGGCCCGTTGGGCCTTTCAATCCGGCCCGCCAAGCTTGTCCAAGTTATATTAAAAATTTAAAAAATATATATTTTTTTTTATTTAATTTTTAATGAGATGGAATGAGAAAGAAAGGAAGGGGAATGATGAGAGAGAAAGGAGGACATGCAGCAAATGTCGGAGTCGGGATTTAAACGCACGATACTGTGGCCGTTCATTTTACCTTTTGTCTGTAATGCCCACATTTCCCCAAGAGATGCCACTGTTCCCTTTAAGCTGGGCGCCTGCGCACTGCTCGCACATAGTGCACTGCTCGCACTTAGTGTGCGCACAAGAAAATCTATGGCGCGCAGAAAATAAAATTCACCACAAACGGCCACCGGGGCCAATCAAGCAGGAAGCACAAGTGTTTGACACTGAAGAAGACTCTTGTGGACAGTAGAAGACTCTTGTGGACAGTAGAAGACTCTTGTGGACAGTAGAAGACTCATGTGGACAGTAGAAGACTCTTGTGGACAGTAGAAGACTCTTGTGGACAGTAGAAGACTCTTGTGGACAGTAGAAGACTCATGTGGACAGTAGAAGACTCTTGTGGACAGTAGAAGACTCTTGTGGACAGTAGAAGACTCTTGTGGACAGTAGAAGACTCATGTGGACAGTAGAAGACTCTTGTGGACAGTAGAAGACTCATTTGGACAGTAGAAGACTCTTGTGGACAGTAGAAGACTCATTTGGACAGTAGAAGACTCTTGTGGACAGTAGAAGACTCTTGTGGACAGTAGAAGACTCTTGTGGACAGTAGAAGACTCATGTGGACAGTAGAAGACAGTAGATAATTAATCATTATTATTTGGAAAACAATTTGTACATTGAGCCTTGCATTTGTGGCTTTGTTACAAGTTACAGGTCAAATCTTGCGTGTCATTTATAGTCATTCATTAGTTCACACAAACACACCATATTTTCCTGGCCCGGCCCCTCGGCCAAATTTTAGAACCCAATGTGGCCCTCGAGTCAAAAAGTTTGGGGACCACTGCTTTATAGGGTCCTTCGCGGTCCCTGCAGCTCTTACATGCTTGTCCTGTGTGTAACTGTAGTATTATAGGGTCCTTGCCCTGTGCGTGCAGTTACCCCGGGCTGTGTGTAACTGTAGTATTATAGGGTCCTTGCTCTGTGCGTGCAGTTACCCCGGGCTGTGTGTAACTGTAGTATTATAGGGTCCTTGCCCTGTGCGTGCAGTTACCCCGGGCTGTGTGTAACTGTAGTATTATAGGGTCCTTGCCCTGTGCGTGCAGTTACCCCGGGCTGTGTGTAACTGTAGTATTATAGGGTCCTTGCTCTGTGCGTGCAGTTACCCCGGGCTGTGTGTAACTGTAGTATTATAGGGTCCTTGCTCTGTGCGTGCAGTTACCCCGGGCTGTGTGTAACTGTAGTATTATAGGGTCCTTGCTCTGTGCGTGCAGTTACCCCGGGCTGTGTGTAACTGTAGTATTATAGGGTCCTTGCTCTGTGTGTGCAGTTACCCCGGGCTGTGTGTAACTGTAGTATTATAGGGTCCTTGCTCTGTGTGTGCAGTTACCCCGGGCTGTGTGTAACTGTAGTATTATAGGGTCCTTGCTCTGTGCGTGCAGTTACCCCGGGCTGTGTGTAACTGTAGTATTATAGGGTCCTTGCCCTGTGCGTGCAGTTACCCCGGGCTGTGTGTAACTGTAGTATTATAGGGTCCTTGCTCTGTGCGTGCAGTTACCCCGGGCTGTGTGTAACTGTAGTATTATAGGGTCCTTGCCCTGTGCGTGCAGTTACCCCGGGCTGTGTGTAACTGTAGTATTATAGGGTCCTTGCTCTGTGCGTGCAGTTACCCCGGGCTGTGTGTAACTGTAGTATTATAGGGTCCTTGCTCTGTGTGTGCAGTTACCCCGGGCTGTGTGTAACTGTAGTATTATAGGGTCCTTGCCCTGTGCGTGCAGTTACCCCGGGCTGTGTGTAACTGTAGTATTATAGGGTCCTTGCTCTGTGCGTGCAGTTACCCCGGGCTGTGTGTAACTGTAGTATTATAGGGTCCTTGCTCTGTGTGTGCAGTTACCCCGGGCTGTGTGTAACTGTAGTATTATAGGGTCCTTGCTCTGTGTGTGCAGTTACCCCGGGCTGTGTGTAACTGTAGTATTATAGGGTCCTTGCCCTGTGCGTGCAGTTACCCCGGGCTGTGTGTAACTAGTATTATAGGGTCCTTGCTCTGTGTGTGCAGTTACCCCGGGCTGCTGATCGTGCCTCAGAGTATCCCGGACGAGCTCCTCCAGAGGATCTGCAGGTGCTACAGACAGAGCCGGTTCCCTGTGGTCTGCTGGAGGAGCACCCGCACCAAGGCCGTGCTGCTGCGCTCGGCCGGGCTCCACGCCAAAGGAGTCGTGGGCTTCTTCAAGTCGCCCAACTCCCCGGCAACAGGTGACTCCTCCCACAAACACCACATCACGCCAGAGGAGGAGCAAACACTCTGTAATCTGACCTTTAAATATGTGTTTTCAATGACTTTCATTGAGTCAAAACATTAGAATTATGACTAAAATCTTGACCTAAATAAACTAAGACATTTATTTTCTCAGCACATTTGAATTGAACTCCCTCTCATCCTGGTTTAAAGTGTATTTCACACAAGCAACTTTCATAACTTAATACAACTGGCACAAAGTCTAATTTACTCACTATTTACAATTGAAAATGTATGGAAATATGTTACTTTTCTACATGTTTGAGTCATAACTGAAGAACTCTGAAGTACCCTCTCCTGGTATGAAATCCTCTGACATGTTTTCTGTCTCAGTTCCGTCTCAGGCCGACTCCACCAGTCTGGAGCAGGAGAAGTATCTTCAGGCCATCATCAGCTCCATGCCGTCGTACAGCGAGAGCAGCGGCAGAAACACTCTGAGCGGCTTCACCTCAGCGCACATGAACACCTCAGGTACAGCTCCATTCAGACCCTAAGACTGTCACTGTCTTAAGTCAACCAGACCACTCGGTTTTAGAGATCTAGAGATAACTGAGAGCTTCTAAATCCTAAAGGACAGGTTTGACTCCCGGTCCAGACTGGGCCTTTCTGTTTGGAGTTTACATGTTCCTCATGTTCCTCCCCCAACAACCCAAACCATGCAGCGAAGGGAGTTCTGCTCCTGAGGAGACGCTCCTGAGGAGACGCTCCAGAGGAGACGCTCCAGAGGAGACGCTCCAGAGGAGACGCTCCAGAGGAGACGCTCCTGAGGAGACGCTCCAGAGGAGACGCTCCAGAGGAGACGCTCCAGAGGAGACGCTCCTGAGGAGAGGCTCCAGAGGAGACGCTCCAGAGGAGACGCTCCTGAGGAGACGCTCCAGAGGAGACGCTCCAGAGGAGACGCTCCAGAGGAGACGCTCCTGAGGAGACGCTCCAGAGGAGACGCTCCAGAGGAGACGCTCCTGAGGAGACGCTCCAGAGGAGACGCTCCTGAGGAGACGCTCCAGAGGAGACGCTCCAGAGGAGACGCTCCTGAGGAGACGCTCCAGAGGGGACGCTCCAGAGGGGACGCTCCAGAGGAGACGCTCCTGAGGAGACGCTCCTGAGGAGACGCTCCAGAGGGGACGCTCCAGAGGGGACGCTCCAGAGGGGACGCTCCAGAGGAGACGCTCCTGAGGAGACGCTCCTGAGGAGACGCTCCAGAGGGGACGTTCCAGAGGAGACGTTCCAGAGGGGACGCTCCAGAGGGGACGCTCCTGAGGAGACGCTCCTGAGGAGACGCTCCAGAGGAGACGCTCCAGAGGGGACGCTCCAGAGGAGACGCTCCAGAGGAGACGCTCCTGAGGAGAGGCTCCAGAGGAGACGCTCCAGAGGAGACGCTCCTGAGGAGACGCTCCTGAGGAGACGCTCCAGAGGAGACGCTCCAGAGGAGACGCTCCAGAGGAGACGCTCCTGAGGAGACGCTCCAGAGGAGACGCTCCAGAGGAGACGCTCCTGAGGAGACGCTCCAGAGGAGACGCTCCAGAGGAGACGCTCCTGAGGAGACGCTCCAGAGGGGACGCTCCAGAGGGGACGCTCCAGAGGAGACGCTCCTGAGGAGACGCTCCTGAGGAGACGCTCCAGAGGGGACGCTCCAGAGGGGACGCTCCAGAGGGGACGCTCCAGAGGAGACGCTCCTGAGGAGACGCTCCTGAGGAGACGCTCCAGAGGGGACGTTCCAGAGGAGACGTTCCAGAGGGGACGCTCCAGAGGGGACGCTCCTGAGGAGACGCTCCTGAGGAGACGCTCCAGAGGAGACGCTCCAGAGGGGACGCTCCAGAGGAGACGCTCCTGAGGAGACGCCCCTGAGGAGACGCCCCTGAGGAGACGCCCCTGAGGGGACGCTCCAGAGGGGACGCTCCAGAGGGGACGCTCCAGAGGGGACGCTCTAGAGGGGACGCTCCAGGGGACGCTCCAGAGGGGACGCTCCTCTGAGGAGACGCTCCAGAGGAGACGCTCCTGAGGGGACGCTCCTGAGGGGACGCTCCAGAGGGGACGTTCCAGAGGGGACGCTCCTCTGAGGGGACGCTCCTCTGAGGGGACGCTCCTCTGAGAAGACGCTCCTCTGAGGAGACGTTCCTGAGGAGACGCTCCAGAGGGGACGCTCCAGAGGGGACGCTCCAGAGGGGACGCTCCAGAGGGGACGCTCCTCTGAGGAGACGCTCCAGAGGGGACGCTCCTCTGAGGAGACGCTCCAGAGGGGACGCTCCAGAGGGGACGCTCCAGAGGGGACGCTCCAGAGGGGACGCTCCTCTGAGGGGACGCTCCAGAGGGGACGCTCCAGAGGGGACGCTCCAGAGGAGACGCTCCAGAGGAGACGCTCCTGAGGAGACGCTCCTGAGGAGACGCTCCAGAGGGGACGTTCCAGAGGAGACGTTCCAGAGGGGACGCTCCAGAGGGGACGCTCCTGAGAAGACGCTCCAGAGGAGACGCTCCAGAGGGGACGCTCCTGAGGAGACGCTCCAGAGGAGACGCTCCTGAGGCACTGAAGGATGGGTCAAATGCAGAGGACAAGTTTCCGTACGGGGACAATATCGGGTCATCTAAATCTAATCTAACATGGAAAACAGATGGAAAATGGTCAAAAAGAAGAGACTACATGTTTTGTCCTTGAACATGTCTGTCTGGACATGTGGACATGTCTGTTTGATGTCTGGATGAGTGAATATAAATGACAGGAGAGCTCCTGCCATCAGCGCGTCCTTCACCTGTATCTACTACATCGACTATGTCTTTATTGTAAAATCTGTAGAATTCCACCAACGTGTTGAAGACAGTTATTTCAAATTTAGAAATACATAAAGCACGACATAAAGAGAGGTTCAAACGCGGCGTAGAGGCTTTGAGAGAAGTCAAAGAAATGAGGCAAAACTGTTCCTGTGCACGCTCGCTTTAGCCACGCCCCTCACACACGCTCGCTTTAGCCACGCCCCTCACACACGCTCGCTTTAGCCACGCCCCTCACACACGCTCGCTTTAGCCACGCCCCTCACACACGCTCGCTTTAGCCACGCCCCTCACACACGCTCGCTTCACACACGCTCGCTTTAGCCACGCCCCTCACACACGCTCGCTTTAGCCACGCCCCTCACACACACTCGCTTTAGCCACGCCCCTCACGCACGCTTGCTTTAGCCACGCCCCTCACACACGCTCGCTTTAGCCACGCCCCTCACACACACTCGCTTTAGCCACGCCCCTCACACACACTCGCTTTAGCCACGCCCCTCACGCACGCTCAGATCCACCTCAGGATTAAAAAGTGAAATTTCAGGAGGATTTAGACTATTTAAAAAAACAGGGGTTTGGAAGACGTCAGCTGCTTTAGCTCCGCCTCTGCGCCGTGACACGTGAACTGTGCGGAATTCCAAACATGAATTACTTTCATTTTTCCACAAGGGGAAATTATTACCAGCAGAAGAAAATAGTTCTGAAAATAAGTTACGGTCACTAGATACATCCCGCTCAGTATAAATACATCAAATACATCCCGCTCAGTATAAATACATCAAATACATCCCGCTCAGTATAAATACATCAAATACATCCCGCTCAGTATAAATACATCAAATACATCCCGCTCAGTATAAATACATCAAATACATCCCGCTCAGTATAAATACATCAAATACATCCCGCTCAGTATAAATACATCAAATACATCCCGCTCAGTATAAATACATCAAATACATCCCGCTCAGTATAAATACATCAAATACATCCCGCTCAGTATAAATACATCAAATACATCCCGCTCAGTATAAATACATCCCGCTCAGTATAAATACATCAAATACATCCCGCTCAGTATAAATACATCAAATACATCCCGCTCAGTATAAATACATCAAATACATCCCGCTCAGTATAAATACATCAAATACATCCCGCTCAGTATAAATACATCAAATACATCCCGCTCAGTATAAATACATCAAATACATCCCGCTCAGTATAAATACATCAAATACATCCCGCTCAGTATAAATACATCAAATACATCCCGCTCAGTATAAATACATCCCGCTCAGTATAAATACATCAAATACATCCCGCTCAGTATAAATACATCAAATACATCCCGCTCAGTATAAATACATCAAATACATCCCGCTCAGTATAAATACATCAAATACATCCCGCTCAGTATAAATACATCCCGCTCAGTATAAATACATCAAATACATCCCGCTCAGTATAAATACATCCCGCTCAGTATAAATGCCTCTCACCGCTGCAGCGTTTCTGTTGCAGATTTGTCGGACAGACTGAGAACGGGAAAGCTCGGAGCGTTGATCAAACAAGTGGCCGGGGGTAAAGAGGACGCTCCGGGAACCTTCAGTCGAGGAGGTGAGACTTCTTCACGCGGTGCTTTTGTGTCACATGACGATGGGCGGGTCCCCAGAGCGTCGCCGGGGCTTTGACTCGTACTGTTGACGTAACTATGGGCGATACGGCAACGGGAAGTGAAACTGTAGCACGCGCAGGTTCATGAGACCGCGGTGAACCACGGTCTCATGAACCACGGTTTATGAGACCGCGGTGAACCACGGTCTCATGAACCACGGTTTATGAGACCGCGGTTTATGAGACCGTGGTTTATGAGACCGGGGTTCATGAACCACGGTTTATGAGACCGCGGTTCATGAACCACGGTTCATGAGACCGGGGTTCATGAACCGTGGTTCATGAACCCCGGTCTCATAAACCGTGGTTCATGAACCGCGGTTTATGAGACCGCGGTTTATGAGACCGCGGTTTATGAGACCGTGGTTCATGAGACCGCGGTTCATGAGACCACTGTACTTCATGTCGCACGGGGCTGGGTTCTTTAACAATTCGAATCATATTTACTCATCTTAAAGGACACATGTTCTGCGTTATTTGTACTGTTATTGTCCTTTAAACCTGCTCCGTTAAACCAGGATTCTAAACTGTCATTATCGGCATTGGACACAAACACAATCGACCTTTAGTTTATGGACTTAAAAACAGCACAGCAGACTTCTGTGTTTCTACCTTTGACGTCACAAAACTGGGAATTTTGAAACTGAGTGTTTTTGTGAGGCTCAGTGAAGACGAAGAAACGGGAATCGTGAAAAACATGCAAATGAAACCAAACGCGACCGGACCGACGTTAGAACGGGGTTAAAGGGGAAAACAAAGTCCATTTTGCGTAACGTGTGTCCTTTAACATGGTCTACAGTACAAGCCCCGCCCCGTTTTCCCGTGTGTGCTCCATCTCGTGCTTAACGTGTCTCTGTGTGACCTCAGCTCTGACTCAAAGGGCCAAGGTCATCTCTCTGTCTCAACCCAAAGTGTCGACAAAAGGCAAGAGCAGTCCGCGAGGTACAGTCTGCCCCGCCCTCCTCCTCCTCCTGTGTTCTAACCAATCAGACGCCTCTCCCGAGCGGCGTGTGCGGACTAACGGCCTGTTCCTGCTTCCTGCATGGACCGCCCGCCGTCTGTGTCGATTCTCGTCTGCTTCCCGTAGTGTCTGGTCGTGTCCAGTAGTGCATGGCTTTGGTTGTTCTTTTAAATGTGGGTGATGTTTTCCCCCCCCCCTCAAAAGGGCAGCGTCTACGGCGAGCGCTGCAGCTCTGTCGCCGCGGAGACGAGTTTGCGGCGCGGCACCGAGGCCTGGCTGCGCTGTCACTCGTGTGTGTTCACAGTTTACTGACGGACACTGCGACTCCATCGAGCGTGGAAGACGACAAAAGACTGAACGCCAAAGTGCTAGGCTAACGCTGAGGCTCTCCGATACGATTCGTGACTTCGCACTCACGTCGAAACGCAGACGGTCAGAGCGTTCGGTCATGAAACGCTCTCCCGGACGAGCTCAGGACGTGTCGAAAGTGGAGACCGTGGTTCATGAGACCGCGGGTCATGAGACCGTGGTTCATGAGACCGCGGGTCATGAGGCCGCGGTTCATGAGACCGCGGGTCATGAGACCGCGGGTCATGAGGCCGCGGTTCATGAGACCGCGGGTCATGAGACCGTGGTTCATGAGGCCGCGGGTCATGAGGCCGCGGTTCATGAGACCGTGGTTCATGAGGCCGCGGTTCATGAGGCCGCGGTTCATGAGACCACGGGGGGTCATGAGGCCGCGGTTCATGAGACCGCGGGGGGTCATGAGACCGCGGGTCATGAGACCGCGGGGGTCATGAGGCCGCGGGTCATGAGACCGCGGGGGGTCATGAGGCCGCGGTTCATGAGACCGTGGTTCATGAGGCCGCGGTTCATGAGGCCGCGGGTCATGAGGCCGCGGTTCATGAGACCGCGGTTCATGAGGCCGCGGGTCATGAGGCCGCGGTTCATGAGACCGCGGGTCATGAGACCGCGGGGGGTCATGAGACCGCGGGTCATGAGACCGCGGGGGTCATGAGACCGCGGGTCATGAGGCCGCGGTTCATGAGACCGCGGTTCATGAGACCGCGGTTCATGAGACCGCGGGGGGTCATGAGACCGTGGTTCATGAGACCGCGGGTCATGAGACCGCGGTTCATGAGACCGCGGGTCATGAGACCGCGGGGGGTCATGAGACCGCGGGTCATGAGACCGCGGTTCATGAGACCGCGGGTCATGAGACCGCGGTTCATGAGACCGCGGTTCATGAGGCCTAAACTACAGAGTCTCAGCTTCTCAGAGAGTCCAGACCTTTGTTCATCCTCCAAAGGTTTGGTTTGAAATGGGAGGAGTTTCAGTCTGGGAAAAATCAGCGGAAATGAAAAGTAAACGACACGTGTACAGTTCAGCCCGTCACTCCTTAAATAGTCGTAGAGTTTGTCTCTGTCGTTGGCAAACACGCTCACCAGAAGCTACTTTCACTTTACATTTCACCGCTTCAAGTTCATTTGAGCCAAACTGTAACAAAAATGAGGCCAAAAAGAAACACATTTTGTCCGTCCCTTAATTCTCTCACTTTCGTCCGTCGAATGAAAACGATGTAGAAGTGCTTAACCTCTGTTCGTTGTCTGGACCGTTGCCATAGCAATTAAGAATTTACTCCCAAAATAATATATGTTTTCTGTGTGAAAAGTCGTGGGAGCTGAAACCCGCGACACGTCAGCAGGATCACGATTATTTTAACATTTTAATCCCATCACTGTCGCTTCACCGTTTAAATGTGGTTTAAAGGGACCTGCTCCTCTCTTCTTCTCTTCTTCTCTTCTTCTCTTCTTCTCTTCTCGCCCTCGTCACCTCTCTGCTCCTGCGGGTGGCGCTGTAACGCTCGGCTGGTGTGTCCTGCAGGTAAATGGGGCAGTATTCGCGGCAGTGGCAGACTCAGCGCGTACAATCCCGACGTGGGAACGCGACTGGGGGCGAAAGAGTCTCCTCAGGCCAACGGCGCGCTGACCGAAGCGCTGTTCCTCCGACAGCAGAGGGCGCTGCTCTACATCATCGGGGACAAGGCCCAGCTCAAGGTCTGTCTGTGTTTGTGTGTGTTATGGGTCAATAGGTCAGATTTGTGCTCGGTTTGGATCAATCTGACCTGAGGACGTATTTATACAATAATTTATTCATGTTTATGTGATTCTTGAGTCATAAAAGTTCTCCTCTGTGTTTGGACCAGTAAACCATTATTTATTACTGAGTAGCAAAACTATTTCTATAATCGATTAGTTGCAATTATTCGATTAATTTGTTGCAACCCTAATTTAACTAAGATAAAAGGTTAATTGTTGAACGTGATGATTTGGCTCACAAGATTAATGAAATAATCATAGTGGACATTTTAAAAGACAAAATTAAGTAATTCCAACTAAAAATAAACTCTTTACGTCACATTAACTTTATTGTCTCCAACGTCCCCGACATCCCCAACATCTCTAACATCCCCAACATCTCCAACATCTCCAACATCTCCAACATCTCCAACATCTCCAACATCCCCAACATCTCCAACATCTCCAACATCTCCAACATCTCCAACATCCCCAACATCCCCAACATCTCTAACATCCCCGACATCTCCGACATCTCTGGTTTTAGAGCTGTTCAGAACCTCTTTGTCCCGTGTGTGTTTCAGGGCGGGAAGCAGGACTCGTTCCAGCAGTGGGAGGTGGTTCCCATCGAGGTCTGTGACGTGCGACAGGTGAAGAACAGTTTTAAGAAGCTGATGAAAGCCTGCGTGCCAAGCTCCGCCTCCTCAGAGCCCAACATGAGCTTCCTGCGCTGCCTGGAGGACTCGGAGTGGATGAGCCTGGTACGGGTCACGGGCGGGGTCAGGGGCGGGGTCAGGGGCGGGGTCACGGGCTTGGTCAGGGGCGTGGCCACGGGCGTTAACCTTCTGTTCCTCTGCAGCTCCACAGGGTCCTCCAGGTCTCGGTGTTGGTGGTGGAGCTGCTGGACGCTGGTTCCTCGGTGATGGTGAGCCTGGAGGACGGGTGGGACGTGACCACTCAGGTACAGAGCGTCAGGCTGAAGCCGCCGCCCCCTGCTCCGCCCCGCGCCGCATTACCCTGTGTGTCCTGCAGGTGGTGTCCCTGGTGCAGCTGCTGTCGGACCCGTACTATCGCACGCTGGAGGGCTTCAGGCTGCTGCTGGAGAAGGAGTGGATGTCGTTCGGTCATCGCTTCAGTCACAGAGGAGCTCAGACTGTGGCGTCGCAGAGCAGCGGCTTCACACCAGTGTTTCTGCAGTTCCTCGACTGCGTGCATCAGGTGAGAAGAACAGACGGCATTGTGGGTGTGGGCGGAGCCAAAGGTGATGCCCAAGACAATCCAACACAAACATGGATTATTCTGTTTCTTGACTTTTTAGAAACAGAATCCTTCATTCGTCCAAGAGTTTCCGTTTAGAGAAATGCAGTTTCATCTTGACTCTGTTTTAACAAAAACAAATCGTTTCGACTCATTCTCAATCTGCGAATCGACTCAACCTTTATGTCCTACTCTGAGGAAGCCCTGCCCACTGGGCGGGACCTACTGATAAAGGGAGTATTTAGTTTCACTTGAGACTCTTCTGTAATGGGCCTATTGTAAAGTGACTTCGGCTCCCTCCTCACTGAGTACCTGAGCCTCACAATGCCCCGGGCGTGTCCCCCGTAAAGCCTGGAGCGGGAGACGCCCACAGAACATCATGACATCTGAAGCTGATTGGTTGAAGCGTCACAGCTTGTTCTTCATTTTGGCTCTTTGGAAAACGTGTTGTAAAGTAAATTATTTAAGACATAAAGTACAAACTACTAAAGACAAAGTGTTTGAGCCTCACATTAGTGTTGATTTGACAAAATTCAATTATCCAATGAACTCCAAGTGACCCCTGATGTGTTTGACCCGTTACGTGTTTGACCCGTGATGCGTTTGACCCGTGACGTGTTTGACCCCTGATGTGTTTGACCCGTGATGCGTTTGACCCGTGACGTGTTTGACCCCTGATGTGTTTGACCCGTGATGCGTTTGACCCGTGATGCGTTTGACCCGGGACGTGTTTGACCCCTGATGTGTTTGACCCGTGATGCGTTTGACCCGGGACGTGTTTGACCCGTGATGCGTTTGACCCGTGATGCGTTTGACCCGGGACGTGTTTGACCCCTGATGTGTTTGACCCGTTACATGTTTGACCTTTGCCGTTTCAGATCCACCTGCAGTTTCCCATGGAGTTCGAGTTCAGTCAGTATTACCTGAAGTTTTTGGCTTATCACTGCGTCTCAAACCGCTTCAGGACGTTTCTGCTGGACTCCGACTACGAGCGCATCGAGCTGGGTAAGACACGCCCATCAATCACCGTGTGTTCAGTCCAGGTTTACAGGGCCGTGTGTTCAGTCCAGGTTTACAGGGGCGTGTGTTCAGTCCAGGTTTACAGGGGCGCGTGTTCAGTCCAGGTTTACAGAGGCGCGTGTTCAGTCCAGGTTTACAGAGGCGTGTGTTCAGTCCAGGTTTACAGGGGCGTGTGTTCAGTCCAGGTTTACAGAGGCGCGTGTTCAGTCCAGGTTTACAGGGGCGTGTGTTCAGTCCAGGTTTACAGGGGCGTGTGTTCAGTCCAGGTTTACAGAGGCGCGTGTTCAGTCCAGGTTTACAGAGGCGTGTGTTCAGTCCAGGTTTACAGGGGCGTGTGTTCAGTCCAGGTTTACAGAGGCGCGTGTTCAGTCCAGGTTTACAGGGGCGTGTGTTCAGTCCAGGTTTACAGGGGCGTGTGTTCAGTCCAGGTTTACAGAGGCGTGTGTTCAGTCCAGGTTTACAGAGGCGCGTGTTCAGTCCAGGTTTACAGGGGCGTGTGTTCAGTCCAGGTTTACAGGGGCGTGTGTTCAGTCCAGGTTTACAGAGGCGCGTGTTCAGTCCAGGTTTACAGAGGCGCGTGTTCAGTCCAGGTTTACAGAGGCGTGTGTTCAGTCCAGGTTTACAGGGGCGTGTGTTCAGTCCAGGTTTACAGGGGCGTGTGTTCAGTCCAGGTTTACAGAGGCGTGTGTTCAGTCCAGGTTTACAGGGGCGTGTGTTCAGTCCAGGTTTACAGGGGCGTGTGTTCAGTCCAGGTTTACAGGGGCGTGTGTTCAGTCCAGGTTTACAGGGGCGTGTGTTCAGTCCAGGTTTACAGAGGCGCGTGTTCAGTCCAGGTTTACAGAGGCGCGTGTTCAGTCCAGGTTTACAGAGGCGCGTGTTCAGTCCAGGTTTACAGAGGCGCGTGTTCAGTCCAGGTTTACAGAGGCGTGTGTTCAGTCCAGGTTTACAGAGGCGTGTGTTCAGTCCAGGTTTACAGAGGCGTGTGTTCAGTCCAGGTTTACAGGGGCGTGTGTTCAGTCCAGGTTTACAGAGGCGTGTGTTCAGTCCAGGTTTACAGGGGCGTGTGTTCAGTCCAGGTTTACAGGGGCGTGTGTTCAGTCCAGGTTTACAGAGGCGTGTGTTCAGTCCAGGTTTACAGGGGCGTGTGTTCAGTCCAGGTTTACAGGGGCGTGTGTTCAGTCCAGGTTTACAGGGGCGTGTGTTCAGTCCAGGTTTACAGAGGCGTGTGTTCAGTCCAGGTTTACAGGGGCGTGTGTTCAGTCCAGGTTTACAGAGGCGTGTGTTCAGTCCAGGTTTACAGGGGCGTGTGTTCAGTCCAGGTTTACAGAAGCGCGTGTTCAGTCCAGGTTTACAGAGGCGTGTGTTCAGTCCAGGTTTACAGGGGCGTGTGTTCAGTCCAGGTTTACAGAGGCGTGTGTTCAGTCCAGGTTTACAGAGGCGCGTGTTCAGTCCAGGTTTACAGGGGCGTGTGTTCAGTCCAGGTTTACAGGGGCGTGTGTTCAGTCCAGGTTTACAGAGGCGCGTGTTCAGTCCAGGTTTACAGAGGCGTGTGTTCAGTCCAGGTTTACAGGGGCGTGTGTTCAGTCCAGGTTTACAGAGGCGCGTGTTCAGTCCAGGTTTACAGAGGCGCGTGTTCAGTCCAGGTTTACAGGGGCGTGTGTTCAGTCCAGGTTTACAGAGGCGTGTGTTCAGTCCAGGTTTACAGGGGCGTGTGTTCAGTCCAGGTTTACAGGGGCGTGTGTTCAGTCCAGGTTTACAGAGGCGTGTGTTCAGTCCAGGTTTACAGGGGCGTGTGTTCAGTCCAGGTTTACAGGGGCGTGTGTTCAGTCCAGGTTTACAGGGGCGTGTGTTCAGTCCAGGTTTACAGGGGCGTGTGTTCAGTCCAGGTTTACAGAGGCGCGTGTTCAGTCCAGGTTTACAGAGGCGCGTGTTCAGTCCAGGTTTACAGAGGCGCGTGTTCAGTCCAGGTTTACAGAGGCGTGTGTTCAGTCCAGGTTTACAGAGGCGTGTGTTCAGTCCAGGTTTACAGGGGCGTGTGTTCAGTCCAGGTTTACAGGGGCGTGTGTTCAGTCCAGGTTTACAGGGGCGTGTGTTCAGTCCAGGTTTACAGAGGCGTGTGTTCAGTCCAGGTTTACAGGGGCGTGTGTTCAGTCCAGGTTTACAGAGGCGTGTGTTCAGTCCAGGTTTACAGAGGCGCGTGTTCAGTCCAGGTTTACAGAGGCGTGTGTTCAGTCCAGGTTTACAGGGGCGTGTGTTCAGTCCAGGTTTACAGGGGCGTGTGTTCAGTCCAGGTTTACAGGGGCGTGTGTTCAGTCCAGGTTTACAGAGGCGCGTGTTCAGTCCAGGTTTACAGAGGCGCGTGTTCAGTCCAGGTTTACAGAGGCGCGTGTTCAGTCCAGGTTTACAGAGGCGTGTGTTCAGTCCAGGTTTACAGAGGCGTGTGTTCAGTCCAGGTTTACAGAGGCGCGTGTTCAGTCCAGGTTTACAGAGGCGTGTGTTCAGTCCAGGTTTACAGAGGCGTGTGTTCAGTCCAGGTTTACAGGGGCGTGTGTTCAGTCCAGGTTTACAGAGGCGTGTGTTCAGTCCAGGTTTACAGAGGCGTGTGTTCAGTCCAGGTTTACAGAGGCGTGTGTTCAGTCCAGGTTTACAGGGGCGTGTGTTCAGTCCAGGTTTACAGGGGCGTGTGTTCAGTCCAGGTTTACAGGGGCGCGTGTTCAGTCCAGGTTTACAGAGGCGCGTGTTCAGTCCAGGTTTACAGGGGCGCGTGTTCAGTCCAGGTTTACAGGGGCGCGTGTTCAGTCCAGGTTTACAGGGGCGTGTGTTCAGTCCAGGTTTACAGAGGCGCGTGTTCAGTCCAGGTTTACAGGGGCGTGTGTTCAGTCCAGGTTTACAGGGGCGTGTGTTCAGTCCAGGTTTACAGGGGCGTGTGTTCAGTCCAGGTTTACAGGGGCGTGTGTTCAGTCCAGGTTTACAGAGGCGTGTGTTCAGTCCAGGTTTACAGGGGCGTGTGTTCAGTCCAGGTTTACAGAGGCGTGTGTTCAGTCCAGGTTTACAGAGGCGTGTGTTCAGTCCAGGTTTACAGGGGCGTGTGTTCAGTCCAGGTTTACAGGGGCGTGTGTTCAGTCCAGGTTTACAGGGGCGTGTGTTCAGTCCAGGTTTACAGGGGCGCGTGTTCAGTCCAGGTTTACAGAGGCGCGTGTTCAGTCCAGGTTTACAGGGGCGTGTGTTCAGTCCAGGTTTACAGGGGCGTGTGTTCAGTCCAGGTTTACAGGGGCGTGTGTTCAGTCCAGGTTTACAGAGGCGTGTGTTCAGTCCAGGTTTACAGGGGCGTGTGTTCAGTCCAGGTTTACAGAGGCGTGTGTTCAGTCCAGGTTTACAGGGGCGTGTGTTCAGTCCAGGTTTACAGAGGCGTGTGTTCAGTCCAGGTTTACAGGGGCGTGTGTTCAGTCCAGGTTTACAGAGGCGTGTGTTCAGTCCAGGTTTACAGAGGCGCGTGTTCAGTCCAGGTTTACAGGGGCGTGTGTTCAGTCCAGGTTTACAGGGACGCCTTCTCTTTGCAGGAGTGTTGTACGAGGGGAAAGGCGAGCGCCGGCCGCCTCAGATCTTCAAGTCCGTGTGGGATTACATCGAACGACTCAACAAGAAAACGCCCGTCTTCTACAACTACATGTTTGCCCCGGAGGACGACGAGGTCAGTCCAACTCGAAACGAAAAACAAACCGTGACTTAAAAGACAAACGTAAAGTGAACACTTTAAGAGCGCGTCGGACAACATGAGCGTGATTATTCAAATAAAATGAAACAAATCCACAGTCCAGGCCTGTTCGTGAGAGGCTATCGTCACACGGCCAAATCCCAAAAGTTTATGGAGTTGAGAGTTTGATGATACTGGAACATTCATGCAGAGCCTCATTAAAACACCGTCAAAATAAAACGTTTTCTAAGTCCTTAAACCATCACTGGACTCGTTCTGTGGTCCAATTGTGTCACCATAGCGTCACGTTGCCTAAGGGCTTTATTTTGTCATGGTTCATTCCCACTGTTGGCAGCAGAGGGCGCTCTAACACCAAACTCTCTGTAGGTTCTGCGCCCGTACACGTTCATCTCCAACCTGAAAGTGTGGGACTTCTACACGGAGGAGGCGCTGTCCGAGGGCCCGCTGTACGACTGGGAGCTCCGCCCCTCCAGACCGGAGAAGGTCCAGGACGAAGGTCCCGACAAGGCCGAGTCCGGACCCAAGTCCCAGCGCCACGTGGTCTGGCCCTGCTACGACGACCTGAGCAAAACGCTGCCCGACTCCATCAGCAAACTGCTCCAGGAGCTGCAGAACCTGGAGGCCGAGCTGGGACTGAGCCCCGAGAAGTGGAAGGACACATGGGACAAGCTGAAGGCCACGCAGAGACAGGAGGGACGGCAGGAGAGCAAGGTGAGGAGGAGAGGGGGGAGAGGAGGAGAAGAGGTGGGAGAGGAGGAGAGGAGGAGAAGAGGGGGGAGAGGAGAAGAAGAGGTGGGAGAGGAGGAAGAGGGGGGAGAGGAGGAGAAGAGGAGAGGGGAGAGGAGGAGAAGAGGAGAGGGGAGAGGAGGAGAAGAGGAGAGGGGAGAGGAGGAGAAGAGGTGGGAGAGGAGGAGAGGAGGAGAAGAGGGGGGAGAGGAGGAAGAGGGGGGAGAGGAGGAGAGGAGGTGGGAGAGGAGGAAGAGGGGGGAGAGGAGGAGAAGAGGGGGGAGAGGAGGAGAGGGGAGAGGAGAAGAGGGGGGAGAGGAGGAAGAGGAGGAGAAGAGGGGGGAGAGGAGGGGAGAGGAGGAGAAGAGGGGGGAGAGGAGGAGAAGAGGGGGGAGAGGAGGGGAGAGGAGGAGAAGAGGGGGGAGAGGAGGAGAAGAGGTGGGAGAGGAGGAGAGGAGGAGAAGAGGGGGGAGAGGAGAAGAAGAGGTGGGAGAGGAGGAAGAGGGGGGAGAGGAGGAGAAGAGGGGGGAGAGGAGGAGAGGGGAGAGGAGAAGAGGGGGGAGAGGAGGAAGAGGAGGAGAAGAGGGGGGAGAGGAGGGGAGAGGAGGAGAAGAGGGGGGAGAGGAGGAGAAGAGGGGGGAGAGGAGGGGAGAGGAGGAGAAGAGGGGGGAGAGGAGGAGAAGAGTTTTGGCCACGCCCTTGAGTGTGTCGTTGTCTGTTCTCAGCCGTCCTTCTCCAGCTCGCTCCTCATGTCGTCTAACCTGAGTCACCAGCGCCGCTCTCAGACCTCGTACCTGCAGGACAGTCCCTCGTCTCTGACCCTGGGACTGGACAGAGACGCTTCAGCCACGTCCACGCCGGCCCCTGGACGCCAGAGCACCAGCACCCTCTACAGCCAGTTCCAGAGCAGTGAGAGCGAGAACAGGTGACCGCCCTGACCTTAGGCAAAGGGTTACTGGACACGGGCTTTGTAACCCTTTGAAAACACTTTAAATCTCAAACTTACTTGTTTTGACAGTTAAAAAAAGCTGGTGGACAGTAGTGGTCAGTAGTGGTCAGTAGTGGTCAGTGAGAAAAGCGGTGACAGAAGTTTAAATCCAACTCTTTATTTGAAGTTCAAAGTGACGTTTGTTGTTCAGGAGCTTTGAAGGAATCCTGTACAAGAGAGGAGCTCTACTGAAGCCATGGAAACCACGATGGTTCGTCCTGGACAAGACGAAACACCAGGTGTGTGTGTGTGTAACGGCTCGTGTGTGTGTGTGTGTGTGTGTGTAACGGCTCGTGTGTGTGTGTGTGTAACGGCTCGTGTGTGTGTGTGTGTGTGTGTAACGGCTCGTGTGTGTGTGTGTGTAACGGCTCGTGTGTGTGTGTGTGTGTAACGGCTCGTGTGTGTGTGTGTGTGTAACGGCTCGTGTGTGTGTGTGTGTGTGTGTGTGTAACGGCTCGTGTGTGTGTGTGTGTGTGTAACGGCTCGTGTGTGTGTGTGTGTGTAACGGCTCGTGTGTGTGTGTGTGTGTAACGGCTCGTGTGTGTGTGTAACGGCTCGTGTGTGTGTGTGTGTGTAACGGCTCGTGTGTGTGTGTGTGTGTAACGGCTCGTGTGTGTGTGTGTGTGTGTGTAACGGCTCGTGTGTGTGTGTGTGTAACGGCTCGTGTGTGTGTGTAACGGCTCGTGTGTAACGGCTCGTGTGTGTGTGTAACGGCTCGTGTGTGTGTGTGTGTGTAACGGCTCGTGTGTGTGTGTGTGTGTGTGTAACGGCTCGTGTGTGTGTGTGTGTGTGTAACGGCTCGTGTGTGTGTGTAACGGCTCGTGTGTGTGTGTGTAACGGCTCGTGTGTGTGTGTGTGTGTAACGGCTCGTGTGTGTGTGTGTGTGTGTGTGTAACGGCTCGTGTGTGTGTGTGTGTGTGTGTAACGGCTCGTGTGTGTGTGTGTGTGTGTGTGTGTAACGGCTCGTGTGTGTGTGTAACGGCTCGTGTGTGTGTGTGTAACGGCTCGTGTGTGTGTGTGTGTGTGTGTGTAACGGCTCGTGTGTGTGTGTGTGTGTGTGTGTGTAACGGCTCGTGTGTGTGTGTGTAACGGCTCGTGTGTGTGTGTGTAACGGCTCGTGTGTGTGTGTAACGGCTCGTGTGTGTGTGTAACGGCTCGTGTGTGTGTGTGTGTGTAACGGCTCGTGTGTGTGTGTGTGTGTGTGTGTAACGGCTCGTGTGTGTGTGTGTGTGTAACGGCTCGTGTGTGTGTGTGTGTGTAACGGCTCGTGTGTGTGTGTGTGTGTGTGTAACGGCTCGTGTGTGTGTGTGTGTGTGTGTAACGGCTCGTGTGTGTGTGTGTGTGTAACGGCTCGTGTGTGTGTGTGTGTGTGTGTGTGTAACGGCTCGTGTGTGTGTGTGTGTGTAACGGCTCGTGTGTGTGTGTGTGTGTGTGTGTGTGTAACGGCTCGTGTGTGTGTGTGTGTGTAACGGCTCGTGTGTGTGTGTGTGTGTAACGGCTCGTGTGTGTGTGTGTAACGGCTCGTGTGTGTGTGTGTAACGGCTCGTGTGTGTGTGTGTGTGTGTGTGTGTGTAACGGCTCGTGTGTGTGTGTGTGTAACGGCTCGTGTGTGTGTGTGTGTGTAACGGCTCGTGTGTGTGTGTGTGTGTAACGGCTCGTGTGTGTGTGTGTGTGTGTGTGTAACGGCTCGTGTGTGTGTGTGTGTAACGGCTCGTGTGTGTGTGTGTGTGTAACGGCTCGTGTGTGTGTGTGTGTGTGTGTGTAACGGCTCGTGTGTGTGTGTGTGTAACGGCTCGTGTGTGTGTGTGTGTGTAACGGCTCGTGTGTGTGTGTGTGTGTAACGGCTCGTGTGTGTGTGTGTGTGTAACGGCTCGTGTGTGTGTGTGTGTAACGGCTCGTGTGTGTGTTTCAGCTGCGATACTACGACACGCGGCAGGACAAAGAGTGCAAAGGAATGATCGAGCTCGCCGAGGTGGAGACGGTGGTCCCGGCCACGCCCACAATGGGAGCGCCCAAGAACGTGGACGAGAAGGCCTTTTTCGACGTGAGTTCAAACACAAAACACAATTATATTTCAGATCTGACTCAACATTTGTGTAAAGTTTATAATTATACTTCCTGGTTAATACTCCTGGTGATGACTCAGTCCAGCAGCATCAAGACTGCTCTTCTTTATGACCCCTGACCCCTCCCCCTGACCCCTACTCTACTTTAGGAGAGGCTTTATGACCCCTCCCCCTGACCCCTGCATGTAGATGAACTCAGACTGGTGATGATCTCATGAACAGTTTTGACAGTTACAGGTGCAAAGTGCTTTGACTTGTTCCATTTCCGTTCGGCCCGGCGGCACTTCCTTTTCTGTGCCCTGACCCAATCATCACGTCTCCATGGCAACTTCTGCTTATTTTTAACCATTTTAGCCTTTATAGGGGCGATGGTGTCCAGAACATTCAAAACACTAGATGTAACAGAGTTCAACAAATCATTTACATTAGAACATGAGACATTTTCAAAGTTTATCATTTCCATAAACAGTGCACCTGTGTCCCCTCTGAACACTCTGCTGTGGGTGTGGCCACTCTGCTGTGGGTGTGGCCACTCTGCTGTGGTGGGGGCCTCTGCTGTGGGTGGGGCCACTCTGCTGTGGTGGGGGCCTCTCTGCTGTGGGTGGGGGCCTCTCTGCTGTGGGTGGGGGCCACTCACGTGCTGAGTAAGACTGAAGGTTTCAAGGACAGCATCAAGCTCTTTAGTGCTTCTGTCACTTATATTATCCACATGCACATTGAAATCACCTGTAATGACCAAACCATCAAAGTCTGTGCGACTGAAACATCTCAATAAAATCATCAGTAAAACTGGGCCATACGGTTCAGGGTGAGCCATACGGTTCAGGGTGGGCCCTCACAAACATACCTCCAGCTGTAGACCACATTATATGACTAAAAGTGTGTGTTGTTGTGTTGCAGCTGAAGACGACGCGGCGCGTGTACAACTTCTGTGCTCAGGACATTTGCCACGCGGCCCAGTGGACCGAGAACATCCAGAACTGTCTGTCGGACGCTTAGACACAGACGGGCCTCAAAGACGGGCCCCAGACACAGACGGGCCTCAAAGACGGGCCCCAGACACAGACGGGCCTCAGACACGGGCCCCAGACACAGACGGACTCTTCCACAGGAGCCGACGTCTGTGTTTTTACGAAAAGGACGAAAGGAAAAGTCTAGAAAAAGTAGTGTTTGTTTTGAAGCGTGCAGCAGTTTTGTCCAGATCCTCCGCCATTTTGAGACGACCGGCGAGACGAGGGAGGAATGACGGACCAACGCTGAGCAGAGGAAGAGGAAGAGGAGAGGAGGAAGAGGAAGGACCAAATGAGATGCTTCTGAACTGAAAGGAGACGACGCAGAGCCAGGACCAAGATCGAACGCTGTGATTGGTTTAAAAACGGGAAACGTGTTCGGTTTGGAGGAGAAACAGAAGCCAAACTTAAATAAAACTGGGTCTAAACCGGGTCTAAACAGGTCTAAACGGACCAAAGATGAGCTTCTGTCTCCTTCAAACCTTTAAACTTTAGTCTTAGTTCATCTGGAGCTCAACAGTCGCGTCACATTCATATTTTCAGACTTTCATTTGAATCTGAAATGTGCCAAAACACGAACGAACTGGAAGTGAAAAATCCCACGTTTGGAGCCTTTTTGTGGACAATATTATCCACATTTATGTCTTATTCCATCCTTTTGTCTCAGAAAACCAAAACATTTCAAACTGAAGACTTTAAATCTGGTTTTCACCTCAAACATTGGAAAAGGAGGTTCTCTCGTTATTGGATGTGTCACTGTTGAGCCTCAGAGTTCTGAACCAAAGACAGCGTTTTTACAGTTTTTAGAGTTTGAGACGAAGGAAACGACGAGACTGTGAAACGAGTTCAAACGAGCGTTTACAAAGAGCTTCACCACGACTCCAAGAGACGTCTGGAACTTTAACCAGTTTAGTTTAATGTGGCAGAAAAACAGGACTAAACCAGTGTCTAAATTAGGGCTAAACTGGGTCTAAACCAGGTCTAGGTTTGAGACACTTTAAAAACAGAACATAATCTATTTTAATCATGAAAACGTTGTGTCCGAGTTAAATCTGTTCCAAACTGAAGCTCAGAATAAACTCTGGTGTTTTTCTGCCACAAACTCTTGTTAAATCTCCAGCGTTTCACTTCGAGCCGCGAGGAACAGATGCATCATGGGAGACTTTTTTTCACCGTTGCCCTGTATTTTTCGTGACTAAAAACTGGACTTTAAACAAGCCACGCCTTCTCAAACCTCAAATTCATTTTGTTTTTTGACTCTGACGCCGGAACACTCGCGTTTGCAGAAAATCATCCATTTTTTAACGACAATTTGCACTTTTAGCTGCTAAAAAAAAATGATAAAATGTAAAACAGAAACTGTCGTCAGATTTCTATTTTTCATCAAATTTGCCACTTTTAGCTCCAGAAATCCACCAAAAAACTCAAACTGAACCATTTTAGAGACAAAAAACAAATCAATTTAAATTTAAAGGACAAATATCGTGTTCAGTCTTTATTTCCATCAGACTAAAGGTCCAGAATGTGATTTCGGCTGCAAACGTCTGGATTCCGGCTGTAGAAGGTGAAAGCGCTCGCTGTCCGTCGCCCGTGAACGTTGTACAATAGTTTTACTGCTGTTTTTGTTTCTCTTTTTTTCCACTTTTGTAATTTAGTTCGGTGTCATTAACTGTGTTGTACATATTTCCCCTCAGATTTGTATTGTAATAGTAGTAATTTATTTAACTGTTTCTCCCACAAACACCACTTTTATTTTTTTGGAAAGCGTAGTCATGCCATGTGCCATTTCTGTTTTATTTCTGTATTAATGTGACTAACCAGTTTTTAAAACCTGTAAATCCTTATTTTTTGTAAACGCGTTGGTCCTTACGTTTTGTAGCACATTTCTGAAAACGGCTCGTTTTTCCAAGTAGATTTTTCTAGTTTTTTTTATTTTATTTTCTCGTTCTCTGCAGTCCAGACATTTCCATCACAAGTTTCCGTTTACAATTTTATATATTTTTTGGGGGTCTTTTTTTTCTTCATTTACATGATTTTTCACGCGTCATAAATATATTTGGATTCTTTTAAGCGTCGATAACGAAGAAAACATTTTCCAAAAAAATGAAGCACTTTTTTTCCACTTTTGTTTGAAATATGATCTGAAACTAAAGTTGTGTTTGGACTTTTTACTGCAGCGTCGTCATTACATTAACAACATTTTTATTTTTGTTTTTTAGACTTTTCTGAGCCGGTTTCGGTCGATCGTGTCCACGTAGTTTTTAAGCCTCCAATAAAAACAAAGGGTTAAAACTGCAGCGGTTTCATGGCTTTTGTCACCACTTCATCATTTAGAGTTTAGAGTATATTAAAGCTGGAACTAAAGTTAGATTTATATTGAAGTTATTTAGGTCGGTGGTAGGAGTTCTGGGAGGAGTCTGTTAAAGGTGCCATAACATGCTTTTGGTCACGTTTGGTAGTCTATCCTAAGTGTATCATTGATAATAATAAGGGTTGTGCAACACCCTTAACATAATAGTTAAGAAATATCACCCAGACCTTGGACCCCCTCACCAACCCGGAAATGCAAACGGCTTGGTTTGATATTCGCCCCCACCCTTGTGAAGAGCCATCTGGCTCCCCCGCCCAACCCGTGACGTAGTCTCAGAGCGTGTGTGCCCCGCCCAACCTGTGACGTAGTCTCAGAGCGTGTGTGCCCCGCCCAACCTGTGACGTAGTCTCAGAGCGTGTGTGCCCCGCCCAACCTGTGACGTAGTCTCAGAGCGTGTGTGCCCCGCCCAACCCGTGACGTAGTCTCAGAGCGTGTGTGCCCCGCCCAACCTGTGACGTAGTCTCAGAGCGTGTGCGCCCCACAGCTGAGTGACAAATGATAGAACTTCAGATCAACACTACTTTGAGCCTAAATAAAACTGGTGATGACACGGTCTTGCCACCACCGCCCGTGAGTTTGTAGATTGGAGGAAAGGAGATAGTCTGTAATATAGCTAAAAACTGCGGGAATCAATCAAAAAAACACTCTGGACATTTATGAAGCACAAATAGCAATGTAAGAAGGTTAAAAGCTCTGAAAAGTCCATTTTGCATGTTATGGGACCTTTAAAGTTTGATGTGAACAAAATTGCTGACTCAGCATGTTTTCATTTCCAAAGGAAGATGACGGCCACAGGATAAGTCTGGGGGCGTGGCCACCATAATATTTTTTTTTTTACCTCACGAAAGGAATGCATGTCCCGAATTTCGTAGCTCTACGACAAGGTTGACGTCGGGGCGTCTCCTTTAGGCGCAATGAGTTTAGACGTTTAACGAAAAAATTCAGCAGTTTCTGAATTTTGGGCAAAGTTTGGTGAGTTTTTGAGCATGTGCAGGGGGTCAAATTAGAGCTCTAAGAGGACACGGAACAAGAAAAATAACTAGATAATGTGCAATGGCTGAAGCCATTGCGAGTGTCTACGTTCTTGCGTAAAAGTACAACATGTATGTACGTAGTACTGGAAGTACTAAAGATGAAAAGTCCAATTTAATTAACAAATTACAATAAGCCGCGCTCGCGCCGATGATGCTCTCGCCTTCCCGCATGTCCATGTTTTCTGCTGCGTTTTGCGTCACCAACGACGCTCAGTAATTCACAGTTGATGATTGCGTAGTTTGCGACTCAAATAGTTGTTTGTCCCGACAAATGTCAAGATGGTGCTGAACGCAGACCTGAGCAGGGAGAAAGGGAGAGAGCGCCTCAGTGACCTCTCCTCCCTGTACCTCCGTCACCTAGCAACAGAGACGCTAATGCTAACGCTTATTAGCATTAGCAATTTACTTTTGCAAATACTGAAAAAAGTACAACTTGTACAAATGACAAAAGCAACAGCCCCTAAGACGGTGAAAGTGTCGAGGAGGCGAAACGCCTCAATCAGGGAAATCCTGTCGGCTTCATGTTTCCACTAGAACAACATCGCTCCCCATAAACCTCCATGTGATCGGATACAAGCATGAGCCATGAGCCATGAGCCATGAGCCATGAGCCATGACCCATGACCCATGACCCATGAGCCATGAGCCATGACCCATGAGCCATGACCCATGACCCATGAGCCATGAGCCATGACCCATGAGCCATGACCCATGACCCATGAGCCATGACCCATGACCCATGACCCATGAGCCATGACCCATGAGCCATGACCCATGAGCCATGAGCCATGACCCATGAGCCATGAGCCATGACCCGACTGTATGTGGGGGGGTCATGCACGCTGTATGTGGGGGGGTCATGCACGCTGTATGTGGGGGGGGTCATGCACGCTGTATGTGGGGGGGGTCATGCACGCTGTATGTGGGGGGGTCATGCACGCTGTATGTGGGGGGGTCATGCACGCTGTATGTGGGGGGGGTCATGCACGCTGTATGTGGGGGGGTCATGCACGCTGTATGTGGGGGGGTCATGCACGCTGTATGTGGGGGGGTCATGCACGCTGTATGTGGGGGGGGTCATGCACGCTGTATGTGGGGGGGTCATGCACGCTGTATGTGGGGGGGGTCATGCACGCTGTATGTGGGGGGGTCATGCACGCTGTATGTGGGGGGGTCATGCACGCTGTATGTGGGGGGGGTCATGCACGCTGTATGTGGGGGGGTCATGCACGCTGTATGTGGGGGGGGGTCATGCACGCTGTATGTGGGGGGGGTCATGCACGCTGTATGTGGGGGGGTCATGCACGCTGTATGTGGGGGGGGTCATGCACGCTGTATGTGGGGGGGTCATGCACGCTGTATGTGGGGGGGTCATGCACGCTGTATGTGGGGGGGTCATGCACGCTGTATGTGGGGGGGTCATGCACGCTGTATGTGGGGGGGGGTCATGCACGCTGTATGTGGAGGGGTCATGCACGCTGTATGTGGGGGGGGTCATGCACGCTGTATGTGGGGGGGGTCATGCACGCTGTATGTGGGGGGGTCATGCACGCTGTATGTGGGGGGGGGTCATGCACGCTGTATGTGGGGGGGGTCATGCACGCTGTATGTGGGGGGGTCATGCACGCTGTATGTGGGGGGGTCATGCACGCTGTATGTGGGGGGGGTCATGCACGCTGTATGTGGGGGGGGTCATGCACGCTGTATGTGGGGGGGTCATGCACGCTGTATGTGGGGGGGGTCATGCACGCTGTATGTGGGGGGGTCATGCACGCTGTATGTGGGGGGGGTCATGCACGCTGTATGTGGGGGGGGTCATGCACGCTGTATGTGGGGGGGGTCATGCACGCTGTATGTGGGGGGGTCATGCACGCTGTATGTGGGGGGGTCATGCACGCTGTATGTGGGGGGGGTCATGCACGCTGTATGTGGGGGGGTCATGCACGCTGTATGTGGAGGGGTCATGCACGCTGTATGTGGGGGGGTCATGCACGCTGTATGTGGGGGGGTCATGCACGCTGTATGTGGGGGGGTCCTAAAATGAGGCACAGAATCTTTTTTTCAAACACAAAACACAAAGTCCGTTCTTTGGTATTAATGTGGTCGAACCAGACACTTTTTAATTTGCAATTTTTTTTAAAACAATGATCACAACCTGATCGCTTTGATTCGTTAAAACTCTGTCGTTCAGAAAGAAAAATAAAACACACTTCCTGTAAAATCATTCCACTTCCTGCCGTGTCTTTTCAAAACAAAGCGTTTTCAAAATAAAGGAACAGGAGAAGATGAAGATGCGTCTGTCGCTGATGAAGACGACAAACGTGTTTGTTCTGAACGCGCTTCATCGGCGTGAAGCGGCAGAACTTTTCTGGAGGAGGCGAACGGTCCGAGTCTACGGAAACGCCATGACGATGAGGCCGACTTCGCCCGCACGAAAGAAACGCGACTCGTGCAAATAAGAACAAACTTCCCGACGGAAGAGGAGCGACGAGATCACGACGAGCGAGCGGTTTGTCGACTTGATCTCAGAAGTCACAAAGAAAAACGTTTGATCTGTCGGCGTTTTGAGCGAAACTTGAGAAACTGAGCCATAACGCTCAACGATGACCTCACACTGACCTCACACTGACCTCACACTGACCTCACACTGACCTCACACTGACCTCACACTGACCTCACACTGACCTCACGATGACCTCACGATGACCTTGGGTCAGCTGGATCGCTCGGGTGGTTTTTCATACAAACGTTGGCGTTATCGTAGAAAAAGAGTTCATTGGGGCCCTGCTGGACGCAGGAGGCATTACACCCACACTGACGTTATTGCAACAAAACAGCAAAAAAGTCTGAATAATTTGTGATTTTTAATACTTTTAAAAATATATTCATCGTTTTGACTTTTCTCAGGTTAAAAACATAAATAAGAGTCGACTTCTAAAGAACGGTCAGTGCTTGTGAGTGAATGTCCCGCAGTGTGGCATTAAACCCATCTCCATGGAGACACGTGGGTGAACGGCAACACGGCGCGTTACAGGTCACATCTGTGGAGAGGAGAGTCCGTTTTTTAGCCGTTTTCAAGCGATAAAAACACCTGAGAGTTTAAAGCCGCTCTGGAACATTCTAAAAACAAAGAACGTTTGAACCTGTGACGCGACGCGGAACGTTCCGGACGAAGCGTCGACGAGCGGAAACCGACCGTTACTTTAGCGCTGGAGACTTTTCTGACCAAATAAAGACTGAAATGTGGAGAACGACGTCCTTTAGATTGAGAATATTGTTTTGGACATTTTGATTGGATGACGTCGCCGTCTCGTCCGGACAAACGTTACGAACACGACTCGCCCTCCGCCAGAAAAGTGACACGGCGTCTTTAAAGTGGGCGTGGCCAGCGCCAGGGGAAAACACATGACGTTTCATCTTTTCTTTTAAATAAAATGGCTGATCGTGGTTATTGCACATGGAGCAGTTTTAATACTAGTTTTGTGTCATTTCCCCCCCTCGCGATAAAAACAGGCCACGCCCCTTTCAGCACTTGAGTTTCAAAGTAAAACCAGCATGGATAAATAAAAGACGGGCGTGACTTGTGCTGGAGGTTATGAAGTGCATTCATGGTTCTAAACTGTGCTGTTTCATCTGTAAAACTCTTTATTACATTTAGTTTTCTCTTTTCTTTTCTCTTTTTTGTCGTTTTTTTTTTGGACGATAAAAAAATAGTAAATGTTTCGCCGCCGTCTTCGATTCGGTCGCTTTTGCTACATCGAAAAAACGCACCAAAGTTTTTTAAAATGTGCAACGTCTCGAGAGGAAAAAAAGAAGAAGAAAAGGCTGTGGGGAAAACAAAAAAAACATCGAGGTTCGACTCCCGAAAACGCCCGAAAACGCCGTCCGCCGCTTCGCCTCGTTTAGATTTTTTTGTATTTTTCAGAGTAAAATGTCCGGGCGGGGCGGAGCCGGCGGGGGCGGAGCCGGCAGGATCCGGTTTCGAGCCAATTTGTTGCTGATTTTTGTTTTCGCAGAGTCGTCGTTCTGAAGGAGGTCAAGGAGCAGCCGGAGGTTTAGGTTTTTTTGGACGTTTGTGGATTTTTTTGGGATCAAACCGGACCATTGACGGAGACTTCCACAGGCGCCGCTGCGGGATCCTCTCTGAAGCACAAAGAGAAAAGAAAACTGCATTTACGTCGAAACAAAAACAAAAAAACATCTAAATATGTATATGTAAGAAAAACAAGGCGAAAAGAGGGGGAAAGATCATGAACGTTCACGCAGTCGAGGGATAAAAACAAGCCTGAGTTTTATTTGACTTGACTGAACTGTGGCGTCGAGCGGCTTTTAAATAAAGTTCATTTAAAGTGTGACCTCATCATCTTTTAAAGGACAAACATTGTGCTTTATTTGTGTCGTTTTCAGCCTTTAAACGCGCTCTGGAGGAACTAAGTCAATGATTTAGAACTAAAACAATTCTCAAATCAACATCTGCATCGCTGCGATTTGCAACAGCACTAACTGGGTTTTGGCGCCATCCACTGGCTGCAGGGGGATCACACAGGTCACTAATAAACTGGTCAGTTCTGTTCGGATCGTGATTAAACGGGACAAATGTTCAGAACGAGATGAGATGAAAACCGGTCACAGGCAGAATATGACATCACAGATTGAGGAGATTCACACCGGAGTGTTTCTGAGGCTCGGAGGGGAGAGGACTTCATCAAACCGTGCTCCAGCCGAGGTTGTGACGAGGAGGTAACGAGGTTATGTCACGATTATTGTGCGATTAAACATCCAGATTTAACGATTATTCATGATTTTTGAGACCAAAAAGTGAAACGTTCAATTCTCTCGCGCTCCGACGTGTTCCCGTTCCTCAAGTTTGTGCCCGATTTTACCAAATTAAACTTCCTGAAAGGCAAACTAAAGTTAAATGTGAAGAACTTTTTTAATCTGGCCGTTTTTGTCACATTTACCATATTTTCCGGACAAGTCGCACCTTTTTTCATAGTTTTGGTCGGGGTGCGACTTATACTCCAGAGCGACTTATATGTGATATTTTCACCCTGACAACCACTAGAGGGCGCTCTAGGCTCTAAGCGACGCAGAAGAAGAATCTGCACTTCCTCTTCCTCTGGAGTTTGTGGAGTTGTTTAGAAGTGACACAGAGGAAGAAGAATTCAATGGATTTAGTGATTTGGGGTAAAACTGATGATGTTAGCATGTTCTTTATGCTATAGTTATCTGAATAACTGTTCATGTTACGTTAACATACCAGACACTTACCACAGTTCTGTCTGTGCCTCATGTAGCTGAAGGTGTTAGCGTTAGCATACGTCATGTAGCTGAAGGTGTTAGCATGTTAGCATACGTCATGTAGCTGAAGGTGTTAGCATGTTAGCATACGTCATGTAGCTGAAGGTGTTAGCGTTAGCATATGTCATGTAGCTGAAGGTGTTAGCATGTTAGCATACGTACACCTATTCACCATGTTCTCTCATCTGTTATTATTTTAAATTGAATTTAAAGATTAAATGTCTGTTCTTGGTCTTGGGTTTTATAAACGTATAAAAGTTTCTCCAAAAATGTGACTTATATATGTATTTTCTTCTCTGATATGCATTTTTGGCGACTTATATATATGATAAGTCTATTTCAGGCTGTAGCTTGAACTAAACGGGTCTTCATTTTGCTTCTAAAATTGTCACGATTATTCTCTTTTTGGTTCTTACGATCATATTGTGACCTGAATAATCACAATTGTGGATTAAACGGATCATCTTGGCGTCTCTGCGTGCGACTGACCCCAGGGACGACTTCCAGAGGTCTGAATATCTCCTGTTTGAACGTGACGCCGCCGCTTTAAGAGTGCGACGGCAACGCTCCAACGTCAGGCACGCGCTCCGCCTTTTGAGAAGCGCTCCGGGTACTCACTTCCTGTCGCTCCGAGTCTCTGGTTTGTACTCACTTCCTGTCGCTCCGAGTCTCTGGTTTGTACTCACTTCCTGTCGCTCCGAGTCTCTGGTTTGTACTCACTTTTCCTGTTGCTCCGAGTCTCTGGTTTTTACTCACTTCCTGTCGCTCAGAGTCTCTGGTTTGTACTCACTTCCTGTCGCTCCGAGTCTCTGGTTTGTACTCACTTCCTGTCGCGCCGAGTCTCTGGTTTGTACTCACTTCCTGTCGCTCCGAGTCTCTGGTTTGTACTCACTTTCTGTCGCTCCGAGTCTCTGGTTTGTACTCACTTCCTGTCGCTCCGAGTCTCTGGTTTGTACTCACTTCCTGTCGCTCCGAGTCTCTGGTTTTTACTCACTTCCTGTCGCTCCGAGTCTCTGGTTTGTACTCACTTCCTGTCGCTCCGAGTCTCTGGTTTGTACTCACTTCCTGTCGCTCCGAGTCTCTGGTTTTTACTCACTTCCTGTCGCTCCGAGTCTCTGGTTTTTACTCACTTCCTGTCGCTCCGAGTCTCTGGTTTGTACTCACTTCCTGTCGCTCCGAGTCTCTGGTTTGTACTCACTTCCTGTCGCTCCCAGTCTCTGGTTTTTACTCACTTCCTGTCGCTCCGAGTCTCTGGTTTGTACTCACTTCCTGTCGCTCCGAGTCTCTGGTTTGTACTCACTTCCTGTCGCTCAGAGTCTCTGGTTTTTACTCACTTCCTGTCGCTCAGGGTCTCTGGTTTGTACTCACTTCCTGTCGCTCCGAGTCTCTGGTTTGTCCGGCGTCTCTTCAGATAAAGAGAGTTTCTCCAGCGACTCTGAAATCTCCTCACTGCAACAGAGACAACGACACTCACGTCAGATCCAGATCCTTTCCTCCTTTAACCCTGAGAAAGTGACGCACTGCAGCTTTATCATGTCACGTTTCATCCAAATGGCTCATATTTGCACATATTTGGGAGGAATACGTGAACAAACAACAAACTTGCTTCATTTTGTTGACACATTAGACACAAAAACATTTAGAGTTTTTATATTTTATTAATATTTGCGTAAAAAAGATGGCATGAAAATTCAAACGTCAAGTTAAAACTTAAACGTTGTTGTGTCGCTGCCACTTTAAAGCGGCTGCACCTGAAACTCCTTTAAACTCTTAACAGCACCACGCCCGCTTTGCTCCAGGGTAAAGCTAACACGCATTAGCATGCTAACACTTCCTGCTTCTCGGAGGATAACGCGCTTTATATTTAAAACACTGGAGTTTCATTCGTCCTGGAGCGAAACACATTTGACTTTATAACGTGTGAATGTCGTTTCAAACAGTGAGAATCAGGGCGTGTCACTTTGGTGATAGAGCTCCACCTGCAGGACTCTTGTGAAAATACATCCTCAGAGAACACATGATTCTTCATCATAATAAGACTAGAATCATTTAAAAACATAAATAAAGAGCCAGGGTTTCTCAGGAGAGTTATCTCCAGGACCATGTCACGGCTGATTTTCCACCAGGGGGCGACAAACGCCCCGAAAACACACATTTAACACACGTTTGACACATGTTCGACACACATTCAACACACATTTAAGACACACATTTAACACACACGTTCGACACATGTTCGACACACATTCAACACAAATTCAACACACATTAAACACACGTTCGACACACACGTTCGACACATGTTCGACACACATTCAACACAAATTCAACACACATTAAACACACGTTTGACACACACGTTCGACACATGTTCGACACACATTCAACACAAATTCAACACACATTAAACACACGTTCGACACACACGTTCGACACATGTTCGACACACATTCAACACAAATTCAACACACATTAAACACACGTTCGACACACACGTTCGACACATGTTCGACACACATTCAACACAAATTCAACACACATTTAACACACACGTTCGACACATGTTCGACACACATTCAACACAAATTCAACACACATTAAACACACATTTAACACACACGTTCGACACACATTAAACACACATTTAACACACACGTTCAAAACACATTAAACACACATTTACCACACGTTCGACACACATTTAAGACACACATCAACACACATTCAAGAGACTCAATAAGGTGTAAATGTGACTTAGTTCTGCTTTAAGTGTAACATTCAGACGTGTCCAGACGCAGAGTGGACCGTCGCTTGACCCGACCTGCTCTGCCGCGTGCCGTGCTGTGTCGTGCCGTCCTGTGGCGGGGCGCTCTCCTCGGACTGCGACCCGCCCGTGGAGCTCTGTTCTGGGGCGGCGGCGGCGGCGGCGGCGGCGGGCGCTGAGGGCCCCTGGTCCTGGGCGGTTCCGGAAGAAGGCTGCTCTGGTTTGGCTTCGGTCTGAGCGTGGACCGGAGAACTGCACCGCGGCTCGCCGTCCACGCTGGACACACGGAGGGAGGGGTTTAGTCGTCATGGAAACCTTCATTCAGTTTGACCTAATCCTTTCAGCTCAGGTTTACATTTGAAAAAGCATGTATGAAGGAGTCATCTAAAGCGCCCCCTACAGGTCACCACTCATTCAACTAAAGTGCAGGTAAGATTTAATATATTTTCATTTTTGCAAACAATTATAAAAATGTTATCACAGAATAGCACATTTTTTAGGTTTATAATTTCACTTCCTGTATGAGTGTCCCTGGTGTGATGTCACTTCCTGTATGACTGTCCCTGGTGCGATGTCACTTCCTGTATGAGTGTCCCTGGTGTTATGTCACTTCCTGTATGACTGTCCCTGGTGTGATGTCACTTCCTGTATGAGTGTCCCTGGTGTTATGTCACTTCCTGTATGAGTGTCTCTGGTGTGATGTCACTTCCTGTATGAGTGTCCCTGGTGTTATGTCACTTCCTGTATGAGTGTCTCTGGTGTGATGTCACTTCCTGTATGAGTGTCCCTGGTGTTATGTCACTTCCTGTATGAGTGTCTCTGGTGTGATGTCACTTCCTGTATGAGTGACCCTGGTGTGACGTCACTTCCTGTATGAGTGTCCCTGGTGTGATGTCACTTCCTGTATGAGCGTCCCTGGTGTGATGTCACTTCCTGTATGAGTGTCCCTGGTGTAATGTCACTTCCTGTATGAGCGTCCCTGGTGGCATGTCACTTCCTGTATGAGCGTCCCTGGTGTGATGTCACTTCCTGTATGAGCGTCCCTGGTGTAATTTCACTTCCTGTATGAGCGTCCCTGGTGTGATGTCACTTCCTATATGAGCGTCCCTGGTGTGATGTCACTTCCTGTATGAGCGTCCCTGGTGTGATGTCACTTCCTGTATCATTTATATGTACGACAGGTATAAACACACCAAATAAAGTCAGAATTAGAAACTTTAATGTAACTTTTAGAAATCGACCGCCAAATGATTCTGTCTCTTGTGAACTTAAGACTTTGAATAAACGTTTTAACAAAGTAAAATATGAGACTAAAGGTTTCTAGAAAGAGAATATTTACATACATTGTGTATTAAAGGCGGTATGGACGATTTTTCGGCGATTTGAGAACGCAGGCGGAAGTGCACGTCACTCCCCCGTGCGGACTGATACAACACACACGTGTGTTTGTTTATTAGCGCGACGGAGCGCATCACATCGCTCGTCTCCCGTAGATTTCTGTCCACTTCTGCGTCAGCTCGAACTGTCTTTCTCCGTCTTCATTTTGCCCCGTACACTGAGGGAACTATATTATGATAGATAATGGGTGGGTCCAGCTCGCCTCCGACGGTCCCTCTTCTGCCTGAAGAGTGGGTCCAGCTCGACTCAGACGGTCCCTCATCTGCCTGAAGAGTGGGTCCAGCTCGACTCAGACGGTCCCTCTTCTGCCTGAAGAGTGGGTCCAGCTCCAGTCTCCTTGTGTCCGTCTGTCCGTCTGTGAGAGTCGGATCTCTCCGTCACTGGAACTCCTCCAGGTTTCTACGCTTTTTTCCCAAAGAGGTTTTTTTTGTAGTTTTTCCTGGCCGAGAAGGAGAGTCTAAGGACAGAGGACCCTGGGACATCGTCCCTCGCCACCACAGACATTGTCTGACTTCATCGCCACCACAGACATTGTTGATTCATTTCTCCCTGTGGCCCTCAGAGGCAACTGTTGTTGTGATTTTGGGCCTTACAAAAATAAATTGATTTGATTTGATTTGATTTAGATCCATGCGCTTAGGCACGCGGAAACGTGACGAACCTGACGCGGCTGCAGGTGAGCGGTAGGTGCGTTTTATGATTGATACGTGGCAGGACAAATGATTTATCCACGCCACGAGGAAATATGATAAAACATGTGCTGAAAAAAATCGTCCATACCACCTTTAATGATGAAAATCTGATTGAATAATGCCACTGTCTGTTATAAAAGCTCTTTTTGTCTGTGTTTTAGAGTATTTTACCTTTATGGCTCCTGAAAAACTTGACCAGACAAGAAACATTTTAATATTTGCTTTATCCCGCAGCTCGTGCTCAAACCTGCACCGCGGGAAACGGACTGGAACCAAGAGAGTTCTGACTTTACCGTATGGTCAGAATCACGTAGAGACACGTGAGCACGTAACGGTCAGAGAGTGGAGCGTACCCGGAGAGAGGCTGAGCACGTAACGGTCAGAGAGTGGAGCGTACCCGGAGAGAGGCTGAGCACGTAACGGTCAGAGAGTGGAGCGTACCCGGAGAGAGGCTGAGCACGTAACGGTCAGAGAGTGGAGCGTACCCGGAGAGAGGCTGAGCACGTAACGGTCAGAGAGTGGAGCGTACCCGGACAGAGGCTGAGCACGTAACGGTCAGAGAGTGGAGCGTACCCGGACAGAGGCTGAGCACGTAACGGTCAGAGAGTGGAGCGTACCCGGAGAGAGGCTGGAACTCTGTGAAGTTGGCCCAGCCCGAGTCGTGGCTCTTGTTCCCAGACGAGTCCCACTCCACCGGGCTCTGAGCGGCCGCCGGACCCCCGGAGTCTCCGAACGTGGCGGTCCAGCCGGGCCCTGGGGGGAGAGAGAGAGAGCGGGGTCAGAGCGGAGTCAGAGCGGGGTCAGAGTGGGGTCAGAGCGGAGTCAGAGCGGAGTCAGAGCGGAGTCAGAGCGGGGTCAGAGCGGGGTCAGAGCGGGGTCAGAGCGGAGTCAGAGCGGAGTCAGAGCGGGGTCAGAGCGGGGTCAGAGCGGGGTCAGAGCGGAGTCAGAGCGGGGTCAGAGCGGGGTCAGAGCGGAGTCAGAGCGGAGTCAGAGCGGAGTCAGAGCGGGGTCAGAGCGGGGTCAGAGCGGGGTCAGAGCGGAGTCAGAGCGGAGTCAGAGCGGGGTCAGAGCGGGGTCAGAGCGGGGTCAGAGCGGAGTCAGAGCGGGGTCAGAGCGGGGTCAGAGCGGAGTCAGAGCGGGGTCAGAGCGGGGTCAGAGCGGGGTCAGAGCGGGGTCAGAGCGGAGTCAGAGCGGGCTGCGGCGGGTGAACGAAGGAAACTAACACTTTACTGACAACGTGTTTGTTTGGTAACCATGGCGACAGCACAAGTCTGAGTCTGGCCATGTTTCGGAGCGTGTCCTCGTCTGTACTTCTCCGGGTGAAGCAGTTAAACTCAAAATGTAGAGGCTAAAACTAGGCGCCGATATATCTGCATCGATATTCATGTAATATCGGTTCCAAAAGCACCAATATATCTGCATCGATATTCATGTAATATCGGTTCCAAAAGCACGATATATCTGCATCGATATTCATGAAATATCGGTTCCAAAAGCACCGATATATCTGCATTGATATTCATGCAATATCGGTTCCAAAAGCACCAATATATCTGCATCGATATTCATGTAATATCGGTTCCAAAAGCACTGATATATCTGCATCGATATTCATGTAATATCGGTTCCAAAAGCACCGATATATCTGCATCGATATTCATGCAATATCGGTTCCAAAAGCACCGATATCAGTCCGTCATGTTACGTCTCGCTAATGAAAGCGTTGGCAGCTCCTGGACAGAACAGACTTTAATCCAGTCTTTATTCTGAGTCAAATAAACCTGAAATGGCTCTAAAAAAGCTCTAGAAATGTTTTAGACAGAATTTTTCAATAAGTAAGTCTGTTTGCCGTAACCCGACCGAGTCGGTAAAAAACTAGCCGACTGGAAAAAAAAATAAAAATCTGCATTTTGTCAAAATTATGCCAAAAAATGTTCTCTTATATCTCGCCAACTCACCCAACGTTTTTTTTAAAAGCGCAGAATAATTTTTTATCACTGGAACTCGCTAGAAATATTTCAAAGCCGAAAATGTCGCGAAAACCATCGAGAAATGAAACTTAACACAAACGGAGAACGTCTCATTGACTGTTGAAGCCCCTGGTGGTCACTGCAGGTCACTGCAGGTCACTGGCAGAATCCAAAAATGTAAAAAGTAAAAAAAATAAAATAAAAAGAATTTACCGACCGACCAATTTGAAAAATGTTGGGTCGGGTTAAAGCAAACATAAAATTTATTTGGGGCAGCCATGTATGCTTTTTTGACTAGTTTTTCTCCTCAACGATCAGTTTAGACTCATTTACTCAGATAACTTGAGTGTGAGAGGTTTAAAAGGAGGAGAGCAGACTGAACGTGATCAGACACAGACTGATCACGATGATGCGACTGGAGAGATTCACTTTAGTCTGAGAAATAACAAGAATAAAAGGGCTGATTTTAATGGTATATTACCGTCTTTACCCGTCTCTGCGGCCTCGTTCTCCTCGTCAGACTCGGATCCTTCTGCGTCTCGTCCGTTTTCCAAACTGCTCCTGGATCCTCCCTCTGACGACTGCGACGCCCCAAACCTGCCAGAGATTCACACGTGAACGTCAGTCACTGAATCACACACAAAGAGAAAGACACAACTCTCCACATAAATGTTTCAGGCTTTAGTTTTTTTGTCCACAGTCCGGTGCCCAGTGCCCGATGCCCAGTGCCCGATGCCCAGTGCCCGATGCCCAGTGCCCGATGCCCAGTGCCCGATGCCCAGTGCTCACCTGGAGGACAGGACTGAGCACAGCGGCAGCCACCGTTTTATTGAGATTTGATCATCCCAAATGCTGGTTTTATTTTTCGTATTTATTTATTTAGTTTTTTAATTATCTAATATATTAATATTTTTTTTGTATAAAATCAATTTAATAAACAAAATGCATTCCTAGAGACTCCGCTTTACTTTCAAAACAATCTGCTACAAAATCTAGCTTCTGGGGATCCTCCACATCAGAGGGTGTAGTACTGCGCGTGAGGGCAGGGGGCGCTGTAGTACTCCACATCAGAGGGTGTAGTACTGCGCGTGAGGGCAGGGGGCGCTGTAGTACTCCACATCAGAGGGTGTAGTACTGCGCGTGAGGGCAGGGGGCGCTGTAGTACTCCACATCAGAGGGTGTAGTACTGCGCGTGAGGGCAGGGGGCGCTGTAGTACTCCACATCAGAGGGTGTAGTACTGCGCGTGAGGGCAAGGGGAGCTGTAGTACCGTGTCCTGGATTTGGCTTGTGTTGCATAGTTGATCTCCTTCTCCTCCCAGATGTCCTCCTCCTCGTCTGCGTCGTCGAACTGTCGGATCCTCTCTTTGCAGGCGGCTTCGAAGGCGGCGGCGTTGGCCTAAAGCGGGGTCAAAGGTCAAAAGTCAGCCACACGACACACACACACGACGCTCTGACACTCACACTGTTGTCGTCGGCGTCCAGGTTGAAGTTGATTTCGGCGATTCGGTCAAAAGTGGCACTGGAAATAAGTTAGTGGAGGTTAAGGATGTTGTAATAATGGTTCTACCGCGAGTTAAAGCTCCGCTGCGTAACATTTCAGCGGCCGAGGTGCAAATGAATCGCACGTACTTGATGTTTTCGTCGTGCTCGTTGAACTCCTCGTCGTTGAAGCCGAACTGGTCCACGAAGTTGGCCGTCATCTGCTGGATCTGATAATCGGAGAAGGCCTGGACACAGACACGCCTTTATGTCCACGTGTTTCTCTGATTGGCTTAACCCGCCTGTCAATCAGCCCGTTTGATATGGTGTTCGTCTGTTAAGTAAGCGGTTTGTCGTGCGGTTTGTACCTGCTGCAGAGACAGGTCGTTGGGGAAAGGACTCTCGATGTCGTCGTCTTCACTGGACGAGTGCATGTTGTGTGTGCTCACCTGAAACACACCGGGACAACAATGTGAAGACACCGGGACAACAATGTGAAGACACCGGGACAACAATGTGAAGACACCGGGACAACAATGTGAAGACACCGGGACAACATCATCGTCATAATAACAAATATATTAAATAACGGTCACAATAAAAATCTGACAGTTGGAATCCACTGTCTTCAGTGCAACATTAATCACAATCAAATAAATCAAAGTCTGAAATTATTTAAGTGACCTTTCTGCAAAGAACAAGAGGAACAGCCTCCTGCTGGTGCCAGAGTCAGGACTAAACATGGACCGGCCTCCTGCTGGTGCCAGAGTCAGGACTAAACATGGACCGGCCTCCTGCTGGTGCCAGAGTCAGGACTAAACATGGACCGGCCTCCTGCTGGTGCCAGAGTCAGGACTAAACATGGACCGGCCTCCTGCTGGTGCCAGAGTCAGGACTAAACATGGACCAGCCTCCTGCTGGTGCCAGAGTCAGGCTGGCCTCCTGTTTCTACTGAAACTGCCACTCGTCGTTGGTGTGGTTTTCTTAGATTTGCACAAAACTTTTGACCACGGTCATTTATCATAATCATATTTCTAAACTTTTAAATGTTAGTTTTGGTCGGTGTCTTGGGTGACTTCATATTTGTCTAGTAGGATGCAGTGTGTTAAAGTCAATGATGTTTGCTCCAGCATAATGGGTGTGCCCCAGGGGTCTGTAATAGGCCCCTTGCTTTTCAGAATCAGAAAAGGTTATTCGTCATTTGTCAATTAGGAACAATTTAAATCTACCATGGGATAAGAATAACAATAAGCCATCAGATAAAAAATAGGCTTAATATGTAGACAAATGTACAGTTGTACAGATATACATATAAGATAAGACAAGACTTTATTTGTCCCACAATGGGGAAATTTGAATGTTGCAACACAAAGTAGGTACAGAAGTAAATAATGAACAGAAAAAAACACTTAATAGAAAAGCTCTTATAAAAAACTCTCATACTCTTAATGAAAAGTAGAAAATAATAATAACAATAGTAACACTCTTATTTACAGCTGTTATATGGACGGAGAATATTGCACCAAACAGTATTGCACATGAATATGAAGATGAGTGACACATGTTCAGGGCTAACAGTGTTTGTTGTAGAGTCTGACAGCAGCAGAAGGAAAGACAGTAGAGCAGAAAGTGAACAGTGAGTGATTAAATGATGGTTAAAGTGACAGTGTTTAAGAAGTGTTTATGAAAAAACTGTTCTCATGGTGGGAGTGGCCTCATGCCTGAGGGGCGTGGCCTCATATAGTCCATGTCCAGGGTGAGAAGGGTTCGGCTGTGATCCGACCTGCTCGTCCCAGAGCACTGGAGACGTACAGGTCCTGCAGAGATGGAAGTCTGCAGCTGATCACCTTCTCAGCAGAGGGCGCTGTAGTCTTTGTTTGTTCCTGGCTGTGGCTCCAGCGTACCACAGGTGATGGAGGAGGTGACGGAGGAGGTGATGGAGGAGGTGAGGGTTGACTCAATGATGGCCGTGTAGAACTGCACCATCATCTCCTCTGTCAGCTTGGCTTTCCTCAGCTGCTGCAGGAAGTACTTCCTCTTCCTTCTTGATGAGGAGCAAATGGTGGCTCCACTTGAGGTCCTGGTGATGGTGGTGCAAAGAAAGGAGGGAGTCCACAGTGGTGAAGGGGGACTGAGATGTGAGGGGGGGCTGGGGGTCCACGATCATCTCCACTGTCTTCTGGGCGTTGAACTCCAGGTTGTTACGCTGCACCAGCCGCTCCACCTCCTGTAGACAGACTCATGACCGTCCCAGATGAGCCCGATGAGGGTGGTGTCGTCATGGTGATGAGGGTGATGAGGGTGGTGTCGTACGCAAACTTGATCAGTTTTACGGAGGCGTGGCTGGAGGTGCAGCAGTTTGTCACAGGGAGAAGAGCAGGGGAGAAAGTACACAGCCTGTGGAGCTCCTGGGCTGATGGTCCCAGTGTCTGAGACATTCTTCACCAGCCGCACACACTGCCTCCATCAGGAAGTCAGTGCTCCCCCTGGAGGTGGAGTCAGCGTTCCCCCTGCAGGTGGAGTTTGCGCTCCCCCTGCAGGTGGAGTCAGGCCCGTTGAGCTGGGAGAGCTTGTCCTGGAGCAGAGCAGGAGGTGGTGTTGATCTTGGTGTAGGTTCCCGAGGAGTCCAGGTGCTGCAGGAGGAAGTGGAGAGCCAGGTTGATGGCGTCGTCCACAGACCTGTTGACTCTAGAGGAACTGCAGGAGGTCCAGCAGGAGGTCCAGCAGGGGGTCCAGCAGGGGGTCCAGCAGGGGGTCCAGCAGGGGGTCCAGCAGGGGGTCCAGCAGGGGGAGGTGAAGGACATGAAGTGGGGGAGGACCAGGCGCTCAAATGACTTCATGACTACAGACGTCAGCGCCACAGGTCTGTAGTCATGAAGTCCAGTGATCAGGGGCTTCTTGGGGAGAGGAACAATTATGGACGACTTGAAGCTGGGACATGGCATGACTCCAGGGAGGTGTTAAAAATGCCAGTGAAGACAGGGGCCAGCTCGCCTGCACAGTGTCGTAAGGTGGCCGGAGTAACACCGTCTGGTCCAGCAGCTTTTCGAGTGTTCGATTTCCAAAATAGTCATCACACATCCTGTTCCTGAACTGAGAGAGGGGGAGGGTTGGCAGAGGTGGCCCCAGTGGGGAAGGGGGGTGTCGAATCTACAGTAGAAGGAGTTGAGTTGCTGTGCCACTTTTTGGTCGTCTGCAGCGTGGGGGCTCTGGGCTGGTAGTTGGTGAGAAGCCGCAGCCCACTCCACACAGAAGTTGTTGGAGAACTGCTGCTTCAGACGCGTATTGTACTGAGCTCTTTGTACGTTCAGCCTCTATACAACAAGTATACAAGTACTCTATGCACAAGTACAACTGTACGCTGACGATACTGCATTATATACTCACGCTAAAACCAGTCACCTGGCAACTGAGCAATACTGTCTACCTAAACATTAGCAAAACTAAAGCTAAATGTTATTTTCTAAAACTAATGCAAAAAAAAACTGATATATTTAGTAAGAATCAAGAGATCGTCAATGTGTCTGAATTTAAATATCTCTATAATTTTAAATAAACATATCCAAAAAAACATATCCAACATCAAAAAAATATATCTAAGGCTGCCCTAAATAAATTGTCTGTTTGCTGTGACCCAACCCAACATTTTTCAAGTGGGTTGGTCGGTAGGTAAATTCTTATTCTTTTTTTTACTTTGAAGGCAAAAAAAAAAGATCCAAATTTTGCCGTTTTTTGACTCTGAGTGACCGCCAAGGGTCAGGCTTCAACAGTCCAGGGGTCAGGCTTCAACAGTCAATGACGGAAAACGTCAACCCGATCGGGAGACCAAATCTCCAGATTTTAAGATATTTCAATTGACCTTTTGTACGCTGTTATCCTTTATTTTTGTTAGCGAAGGCGAGCGGGGGGAACATGCTTGATGTGATGACGCTGCTGGGCGTGTTTTCCTCCCAGAATGCATTGCGCAAGTCAAATTTAAATCAAGCCACACCATAATGAAGAACAGCATGAGCAATGGCCAGGTCAGTGGCGCTGACAAAGGCAAATCGATTTGTTAAAGGTAATATAGGTTCTCTCCTGCTTGTTCTGTTTTGTTACAGACGCATAAGGAGGACCAAAAATGAAGACGCACATGGGAGTTATTAGTCCTTTGGGGATGAAAGATAGGTTAACCAGCGCTATGAAATTATTCAACACAACGCTTTAGGAAAGACCGGTCGGTGAGTAGGCGGCTGGGTTACGGCAAACAGACATATTTTGCTCAGCCCAACATAAAAAAAAAACATAACATAAAAAACATGTCCAACATAAAAAAAAACATATCCAACATAAAAAATGTATGCAACATAAACATAATAAACGTATCAGATATGACTCTTCTGGGCTTTAATATGCTGCGTTTGCTTGAGAACTGAGACTTGGCCCAAACTTGAACTCAAAACCAGCGTCTTACCAACTCCACCGTGTTTCTTCTGTTCGTTTCTCGGAGCGTCTCGTCCACAAAACTCTCCCAGCGCCCCCTACAGTCTTCAGGCAGCTCTGCGACACAAGTGCCAACAATTATGAAACCCCCGACTTCACAAACGCCCATGTTCACAGCGATACATCGACCGTCCCCGTTACCTCTCATCAGGTCGGAGATCTGGGCCTGCACCGGGCCCCGCTCCACGTTCTGGACCACCATGTTGGCGATTCTGGTCAGGTGGCCCATGTACCCTCTGCGCGGTCCGCTTTCGCTCCTGGGACACAAGGCAGACAGAAGGGAAGGGCCCCAGATCGTTTCAAATCAGGTCGTTTTCTCATCGCTCCGACTGCGCAGAGCTTTGCAGGAGATAAAGGACACTTTCACTCAACACAACCTCCACAAACCAACTCAGAAGCTCCTTATTTGAGAGACAAAAGGTGTGTGTGACATCTGTATCAGTAAAAAAGTGTGCATGGGTTCTTTTGTCAGCTTATCCGGATAACGATGTATTAAAACATGTCTTTAAACGCATTAGTTGAGGTTTAAATTGAAATGTTCAGGCTAGAGCTTCTCACATAACGTTTGAAATGCGCCTTGTTTTGTGTCTATTATTTGGACAAACCCTTTAAAAGCCGGACAGGTGCTTGTGCTAGTCACCTTGTTCTGCCTGCCCCGCCCACTTGTGCCTCTTTTGGCCACGAATCAGCGCTTTCTGTTGTGACGACGCACTTCAGCGGAGAAAGTCTCAGCGTCTAAAACAGGCTCTAAAGTCGATGGAGTTGTGTAAAATGTCCAGTGTTCATGTGACCAACACGTCGACAACGTACATTTCTTCTAAACAACATTCTATATTATTTAAACTGTGATAGACGGCTCGACTCTCACGAGGCTCATGGTGCAGCGTTTGTGTGCTCTTATAGTTATGAATCCATTTTGATCCCCAAACTCTAGAACTAGAGGACTAAACTTGCCTGAAGTTTGTACAAAGATTAGAGCATCTGAAGTATGAAGTATAAAAGTGTAAGAGGTCAAGAGGTCACGGTGCGTTCCTTACTGTATTCTGTCGTTCTCTTCCCAGGCGTCCATGATCCTCTGAACCAAACGACAATTCTGGAACAACTGTAGCAGAAAAGACACAAAAGCGGGATAAATGTTCAATCAGAACTGAACTGCCAAAAGGTCCAAACTAGAACTAAACCAGGACTAAACCACACACTCAACCAGGAGTGGAACAGTGATTTGGAGTCAGGCTAAGTCAGGACTAAACCAGAACTAAACCAGGAGTAAACCAGGAGTAAACCAGGGCTAAACCGGGGCTAAACCGGGGCTAAACAAGGGCTAAACCAGTCCAAAAACCAGGCCTAAACCAGCACTAAACCAGCGCTAAACCAGGGATAAACTAGGGCTAAACCAGGGCTGAATTAGCAGTAAATCATTGCTAAACCAGGGCTAAACCAAGGCTAAACCAGCAGTAAATCTTTCCTGATGATGCTTAGTGAGTTTAGAAGAGCTTTTCTCAACTTTCAGAGGCCAGAGTTTACAGTCTTAGCTTAGAACACGCGTCAAATACAAGGCCCATGGGCCAAATCCGGCCCGTCAGACGTTTTAATCCGGCCCGCCGAACATTTCCAATTTATATCTAAAAAAATTAAAAATTAAAAATTGATTCATAGAACCGTAGTTACAGCCGTAACCGTTTTTATCGCTAAAATTTTGCGTCCCACAATGCCGCCGGTGGCCGCCCTCCCCCCACGGGGCTCTGCTGCACTGCTGTGTGAGCTGCTGAGGGAGAAGTGCACTTTAAGCACTTTTGAGCAGAAGTTTAGTGGTGTGTCAGTTCAGGTGTACAGAGAACTACACAGACGTGGAAATGTTAGTTTAAAAGGTTTTTTAGATCGAGAAGTTTATCTCTGTGTAGATCAACTCTGAAGTTGTAATGCACATAAACTGAAGCACAGTATTGGCACTTGTTTTTCTAAATACATTTCAGTTTATGAGAACAAACGTTTTGTATTTATTTTTATCGATCCAGTAATTGCTTCAAAACAGCGTAGGCTATATAAAGCTATTGATTTCTTATATTTGTAATAGTTTTATGTTTTACGTTATGTTCGGCCCGCGATCCAGCCTGAGCGTCCAAATTCGGCCAGCGGCCCAAATGAATTTGACACCCCTGACTTAGAATAACTAGCATGCTAACAGTGCACTTCCTGCTTCAGAGAATAAAACACAGAAGCACACAGCTGTCTCATTTTCACCCCAAGAGTTTGACTCAATATCTGTATTGGGAAAACAGTTTGACTCACATGGACCACCAGCGAGTTGTGGTCAGTGGCTGGTGTTTCGCTGGTCGAGACCGCCTCAGTCGACTCAGTCGACACGGTCGCCACAGTCGCCTCGGTCGCCACAGTCGCCTCGGTCGCCACAGTCGCCTCGGTCGCCACAGTCGCCACGGTAGCCACGATCGCCTCGGTCGCCACAGTCGCCACGGTCGCCACAGTCGCCTCCATTGCCTCTGGTGTCTCCTCCGCAGGCTCGGGACTTGGCGCTGCCCCCTGGTGGTTCATTTGGTGGTTCGATCGCTCCCCGGGGGAGGAGGCTGTGTTCAAGATGGCCGCCACGCATAGCTCCACTTGGAAGTGCAAGAAGTTGTTCCAAGTGTAAGTGAAGAACAGATCCTGAAACACAAACAGAGCACACTTTTACAGGGGCGAGATTACCTTTTAAACTACTTTTGGACACATAAGCTCGGGCATTTTGCAATTTAATAATGTAATAATAATGAATCGCTGATTTCTGAACACTTTCTTGACTTGTTATCAGATGATGGACTGAGAACGTAGGGCTGAACCATCAAATCGCAAAAGAAGCAATTATTTAGAATCAGTTTTCTGCAAAGAACAAACAGTTCAGTCTTTTAGAGAAATCTTGTTGTTTAGACCTCCAAAAACTGCCAAACATGACGGGATTATTGAATTAGTTCAGATTCCAGTCATCTCTCTCAAATGTTAATGCTCCTGAAGTAGAGACGTACGCTCTGAACAGAACCCTACTTTTTATTATATATTGCAAATCTAATCGCACTTGCAATACTTGTCAGAAGCAAATCAATTGGATTTTCTTTCAAAAAATGTGCAGCCCTAACATTTTATTAGAAAAATATATATATAATAAATACATTTCTGAAAATATGACATGTCAAATCATAGAGCAAAATCCCTCCAACTGACATCATGAATCAATGATGTCAGTTGTTCTCAGTGTTGGAGCTGCCTGTTGTGTCTTGAAGTGAACACAGTATTTCTCTGTGTGGAAAGGTAAAAGGGTCAAAAGAGTGCATAGTTTAACGCTGACGTGTTCCTGAACTTTGATCGACGCCTCACCTTAAACCAAACATTACATCAGCCTCAACCAGATCAAGTTTAGAAAAGGACAGAGCGGCAACTGACGACTTTTACATTGAACTGACATGAGCACCACGGAGAAACCATCAGCAAACGGCTTGTTACCATGACAATCTGTGTTAAAGCCTGAAATTAAAGATCCAATTCACACAAATCTGCCTTCATGCCAAAAGCACAATATTACCATGGTAACTAAAGGTGTATATATCATGGTATTGAGGAAATGGGATACGATACAGCTGTCATTACATTTAATTTCATGGTTAAAACGTTACACAAACCCAAGATAAAGAAATAAATGGCAAGAAAACATCAGTATTTTGCTTTACCCGTCACTCGAGTTCTGGTTCACAATCAGCTGTGCAGCGTCACCCTGAAGCCACAAACTATGAAAATACAACCCTCCTTTGAACAGAAATGTTGGGTTATGTAATAATCAACCTTCTGTTTACAACGGTGTCCTCACACCTTGGTCAATGAAATTCTGCTTTGATGCTAAACAGCGTTGAAGAGTCAGACAGAACAAAGGCGTCGGAACCATAACGAGGCGTGGTGAACAAGTGCATCAGATTCAGGTTCAAACTGGATCGACGGCTTGTTTTCTTGACCGATGCAGATGTTTTTGACTCTGGAGCAGTCGATAACATCTGCAGATCTACAGGGCCCATTCTGATCATATCCGCCATATTATATCATAGAAAACAACTCTATACACTCATACTACAGGAGCCTTGTTGCAAGACCGTTTCCCCCTTAGGTACCTGATAAAGTTTCAGTCTCGCAGCAAACCTATACGTTTAGTTGACGTCCCGGGACAGGCTGATATCAAAGTTCATGAAAAACATTCCTGGACATACTACAATGACCAGTCCATCATAAAGGTTCTGTGACATCATTCTCATCTTTCTAAATTTAAAACTGCACTTTAGTGTTCAAACAAAGCTCCATGTTTCTCCTTTAGTCAGGTTTTCAACCCAATATCTCGGCCAACCGATCGGATTAAAGCTTTAGGGAAGTTAAACCTTCCCTAAAGCCCCTCCCTTCCCTAATACCCTTCCCTAAAGCCCCTCCCTTCCCTAATACCCTTCCCTTTCCTAAAGCCCCTCCCTCCCCTAAAGCCCCTCCCTTCCCTAATGCCCCTCCCTTCCCTAATGCCCCTCCCTTCCCTAATACCCTTCCCTAAAGCCCCTCCCTTCCCTAAAGCCCCTCCCTTCCCTAAAGCCCCTCCCTTCCCTAAAGCCCCTCCCCTCTGAGCAGGACCAGTCCATCTGAGGGCAGTATAAAGTTCAGTTTCTCAGGCCAGTGCCACCAGATTAAACTGACTTCTGAATGGAAGTCTTGATTTCAGAAACAGAGTCCACACGAGAATGAGTTTAGAGCGGGTGTTGTACCAGTAGTAGGTCGATGATGTTGAGGTGGCACAGCTCCTGGCACACAGAGAGACAGCTGGTCTGGAGCAACGAGGCCACGAGCCGCGCCACGTGAAGCCGTGCGTTCCCTAGGGGGCGCTCAAGGACCCCCACCGTCGTCAATATTGCACTTTTCTGCAGGAGGAACAGGAAAAAAATTTACATTTCTGTGTCGTAATCAGAGTTTCCATCGACTTATACAGAAGCTTTAATGAGGTAAAGGTGTGATCCATGAGAATGTTTAGCAAATAAATACTATATACTGAGTAAATCCTGAAATCTGACAATCACATTAAAAGTGTGTATTTCCAAAGAATTAAACGTAATCATCTGATGGTAGGTTAAAGACCCCCAGAGCCTCGGGGTGTGGGCTGCGTTTACCTGAGGCGGCTCGAGGAGAATCTGCTGGAAGTTCTTTAGATGGGGCTCAATGGCGTTTAAAATACTGCTGCTGACAGTGTAAGACCGTTCATAACCCTGAGAATACAGATCCATCAGCCCCTCCAACCTGCACACAGACCAGACACATGAGATCAGACTGACCAGAGCCCCAACACGTGAGATCAGACTGACCAGAGCCCCAACACGTGAGATCAGACTAACCAGAGCCCCAACACGTGAGATCAGACTGACCAGAGCCCCGACACGTGAGATCAGACTGACCAGAGCCCCGACACGTGAGATCAGACTGACCAGCGCCACAACACGCGAGATCAGACTGACCAGCGCCACAACACGTGAGATCAGACTGACCAGAGCCACAACACGCGAGATCAGACTGACCAGCGCCACAACACGTGAGATCAGACTGACCAGAGCCCCAACACGTGAGATGAGACTGACCAGAGCCACAGCACGCGAGATCAGACTGACCAGAGCCCCAACACGTGAGATCAGACTGACCAGAGCCCCAACACGTGAGATCAGACTGACCAGAGCCCCAACACGTGAGATCAGACTGACCAGAGCCACAACACGTGAGATCAGACGGACCAGAGCCCCAACACGCGAGATCAGACTGACCAGAGCCCCGACACGTGAGATCAGACTGACCAGAGCCCCAACACGCGAGATCAGACTGACCAGAGCCACAACACGCGAGATCAGACTGACCAGCGCCACAACACGTGAGATCAGACTGACCAGAGCCCCAACACGTGAGATGAGACTGACCAGAGCCACAACACGTGAGATCAGACTGACCAGCGCCACAACACGTGAGATCAGACTGACCAGAGCCCCAACACGCGAGATCAGACTGACCAGCGCCACAACACGTGAGATCAGACGGACCAGAGCCCCAACACGCGAGATCAGACTGACCAGAGCCCCGACACGTGAGATCAGACTGACCAGAGCCCCAACACGCGAGATCAGACTGACCAGAGCCCCGACACGTGAGATCAGACTGACCAGAGTCCCGACACGTGAGATCAGACGGACCAGAGCCACAACACGCGAGATCAGACTGACCAGAGCTACGACACGTGAGATCAGACTGACCAGAGCCCCAACACGTGAGATCAGACTGACCAGAGCCCCAACACGTGAGATCAGACTGACCAGAGCCCCAACACGTGAGGTCAGACTGACCAGCGCCACAACACGTGAGATCAGACTGACCAGAGCCACGACACGTGAGATCAGACTGACCAGAGCCCCAACACGTGAGGTCAGACTGACCAGAGCCACAACACGTGAGATGAGACTGACCAGAGCCACAACACGTGAGATCAGACTGACCAGAGCCCCAACACGTGAGATCAGACTGACCAGAGCCCCAACACGTGAGATCAGACTGACCAGAGCCCCGACACGTGAGATCAGACTGACCAGAGCCCCAACACGTGAGATCAGACTGACCAGAGCCCCAACACGTGAGATCAGACTGACCAGAGCCCCGACACGTGAGATCAGACTGACCAGAGCCCCGACACGTGAGATCAGACTGACCAGAGCCCCAACACGTGAGATCAGACTGACCAGAGCTACGACACGTGAGATCAGACTGACCAGAGCTACATAGAGTCTGACTCACCCTGACCTCCTGGTCTCCAGAAGAGTGAGGAGCACTTGAGTCCCGTTCACGATGGAGGCCTCACTCTTTTCTCCCTCGAACATGTTCTTGAGCAGCTCAGTGACGCTCTCCTGCCTGAAACAGAGAAATCACACTCAAAACAAAAGGATAAAAAAACACGAAATAAAAACAAAACTCAAAATATTAGAAGCAAACATTGTTCAGAATAATGGAAGCAAATCAAATAAAAGAAGTGATATAAAAGAGACTAAACAAGAACAAGTAAACTGAATAAAGTAGCTGAAACGAAGACTGGAGCCACAGCCAGGAACAAACATAGACTACAGCGACCTCTGCTGAGAAGGTGATCGACTGTACACTTCCATCTCTGAAGGACCTGTACGTCTCTAGGACTCTGAGACGAGAGGCCACTCCCCTCAGGCAGGAGGCCACTCCCCTCAGGCAGGAGGCCACTCCCCTCAGGCAGGAGGCCACTACCCTCAGGCAGGAGGCCACTCCCCTCAGGCAGGAGGCCACTCCCCTCAGGCAGGAGGCCACTACCCTCAGGCAGGAGGCCACTCCCCTCAGGCAGGAGGCTAGGTCCATCCCGTCGAAAGAACAGTTTCTTTCCCTCTGCCGTTGGACTCATGAACACTGCCTAAGCACCTTCACTGCACTGTCACTTCTATTGCTCTACAAAAGACGTCCAGGAGCGGGTCGTGTGGTACTTACGACTCCAGGACGGCCAGGAGCGGGTCCTCGGAGTTCTCCTGCATCTGACTGGCCTGGTCGCGGCTGAGGCGGATGATGTCACAGAGAGTTTGGGACGCGTTTGATTGTCTCTGGGAAAAGAGAGAGACGAGAGTCAAAGCCCCGAGGAAACACTGGACTTAACCTCATCTCGTCTGCGTCGTGCCCTTCTTTCACTGTCACAGAGGTTATACTACATGATGTACTGCATGATGTACTGCATGATGTACTGCATGATGTACTACATGATGTACTGCATGATGTACTGCATGATGTACTGCATGATGTACTGCATGATGTACTGCATGATGTACTGCATGATGTACTGCATGATGTACTGCATGATGTACTGCATGATGTACTGCATGATGTACTGCATGATGTACTACAGGTTTTCTTTGGGCTTTGTGTGCCTTGATTTTCTCTTTTTTTTTGCTTTATCATTTGCTGGATGTCTAATGTTGTTTTTCTTCGTTTAGACAGTGCAGAACTTAGCTCAGGGGGAGATAAAGGACACTTTGACTGCGGCGGAACAACTCCCTTGACAAACGGACACAAAAACATGGGCGGTCTGATAACAACGTCTGCGTCAGCGATAAACGCGAGTGTGGTTTATCTGCTTTTAGGTCGGTTACATACTCAGCTTTACACTTTTACATTTGTTACAGTTCTTCCGGCGTTTTGTGCCACTCAAGAACATGTAAACTAGCATTAGCCGGCTGCTAACGATCGGCTGCTTTGCTTTCAGACTCTTCGTTGGCAGTGACCACAGTGAGCATGCGGCCTTTGTCCTCCAGGGGGCAGTAGAGTGTGCGACGTCGCTTCAGACGCGTGGGAAAGTTGAATACAGTGATCCCTCGCTATAACGCGGTTCACTTTTCACGCTCTCGCTGCTTCGCGGATTTTCATCATGCATTGTGTTCTGCATTCTGATTGGCTAAACAGTCTCTCCGCGTCTTCTCTACCTGTGTGTCAATAACGTTATGGATTAATATGCACGCGGATTTCGACTCCCGCGGGTTCTTCTTGGAACGTAACCCCGCGATAAACGAGGGATCACTGTACTGCACTTCGGCAGCTCTAATCTTCTGCACGTACGTCTGCTCCTCCTGCTCTGCACGTACGTCTGCTCCTCCTGCTCTGCACGTACGTCTGCTCCTCCTGCTCTGCTCTGCACGTACGTCTGCTCCTCCTGCTCTGCACGTACGTCTGCTCCTCCTGCTCTGCACGTACGTCTGCTCCTCCTGCTCTGCTCTGCACGTACGTCTGCTCCTCCTGCTCTGCTCTGCACGTACATCTGCTCCTCCTGCTCTGCTCCTCCTGCTCTGCACGTACGTCTGCTCCTCCTGCTCTGCTCTGCACGTATGTCTGCTCCTCCTGCTCTGCTCCTCCTGCTCTGCTCTGCACGTATGTCTGCTCCTCCTGCTCTGCTCCTCCTGCTCTGCACGTACGTCTGCTCCTCCTGCTCTGCACGTAGGTCTGCTCCTCCTGCTCTGCACCTCCTTCACTATCATGTCCAAACAATGTGGATCTGGGAACTCTAAACCTGCTTCGAGCCGTCCTGAGCCGACCTGATCCTGCACACGCACACAAACACACACGTGAACACACACACAAGCACATGAACAAATGCACACACACACACACACACACCTCGTCGTCATTCCCGGTGTGGATCAGCTCCGTGAGTCTCTGCACCAGCCTCTCCTCGTTCAACCACTGAAAACACAAACACACATTTAGAAGAACACGCTCCACACGGACGACATGTGGAGATAAAACCACACCCAAGCAGCATTTACTGAAGCATCAAAAACCAGCTTCTAATCAATGTTATAATAGTCTGGAGACTAGATGGAGCCCCTCAGTGTTGAGGGGCTCCACAGAGGAGAGGAGCCCCTCAGTGTTGAGGGGCTCCACAGAGGAGCCCCGGTTGCCGTGGGTCACTCACGTGCAGGACGTCGTGCCTCAGCGCCGCCGGCTCCACACAGCTGATGAGGCGCAGCAGGAGGTCCATCATGGCCGAGGCGTCGATGTGTTTGAGGACCAGGCCGATGAAGCCCTCCTTCTTCTTCAGGAACGTGATCACCTGAAACGGTCCAAATGCTTCACGTCAGACCAAAACTGTCTCCTCTGTGTAACTAGAGATGTAGAGGGACAGAGGAGCAGCAGAGGAGGTGTAGAGGGACAGAGGAGCAGAGGAGGTGTAGAGGGATAGAGGAGGAGCAGAGGAGGGGTAGAGGGACAGAGGAGCAGCAGAGGAGGTGTAGAGGGACAGAGGAGCAGCAGATGAGGTGTAGAGGGACAGAGGAGCAGAGGAGGTGTAGAGGGACAGAGGAGCAGCAGAGGAGGTGTAGAGGGACAGAGGAGCAGCAGATGAGGTGTAGAGGGACAGAGGAGCAGAGGAGGTGTAGAGGGACAGAGGAGCAGAGGAGGTGTAGAGGGACAGAGGAGCAGCAGAGGAGGTGTAGAGGGACAGAGGAGCAGCAGATGAGGTGTAGAGGGACAGAGGAGCAGAGGAGGTGTAGAGGGACAGAGGAGCAGAGGAGCAGCAGAGGAGGTGTAGAAGGACAGAGGAGCAGAGGAGGTGTAGAGGGATAGAGGAGGAGCAGAGGAGGGGTAGAGGGACAGAGGAGCAGAGGAGGTGTAGAGGGATAGAGGAGGAGCAGAGGAGGGGTAGAGGGACAGAGGAGCAGAGGAGGTGTAGAGGGATAGAGGAGGAGCAGAGGAGGTGTAGAGGGACAGAGGAGCAGCAGAAGAGGTGTAGAGGGACAGAGGAGCAGCAGAGGAGGTGTAGAGGGACAGAGGAGCAGAGGAGGTGTAGAGGGATAGAGGAGGAGCAGAGGAGGGGTAGAGGGACAGAGGAGCAGCAGAGGAGGTGTAGAGGGACAGAGGAGCAGCAGATGAGGTGTAGAGGGACAGAGGAGCAGAGGAGGTGTAGAGGGACAGAGGAGCAGCAGAGGAGGTGTAGAGGGACAGAGGAGCAGCAGATGAGGTGTAGAGGGACAGAGGAGCAGAGGAGGTGTAGAGGGACAGAGGAGCAGAGGAGGTGTAGAGGGACAGAGGAGCAGCAGAGGAGGTGTAGAGGGACAGAGGAGCAGCAGATGAGGTGTAGACGGACAGAGGAGCAGAGGAGGTGTAGAGGGACAGAGGAGCAGAGGAGCAGCAGAGGAGGTGTAGAAGGACAGAGGAGCAGAGGAGGTGTAGAGGGATAGAGGAGGAGCAGAGGAGGGGTAGAGGGACAGAGGAGCAGAGGAGGTGTAGAGGGATAGAGGAGGAGCAGAGGAGGGGTAGAGGGACAGAGGAGCAGCAGAGGAGGTGTAGAGGGACAGAGGAGCAGCAGAGGAGGTGTAGAGGGACAGAGGAGCAGAGGAGGTGTAGAGGGACAGAGGAGCAGCAGAAGAGGTGTAGAGGGACAGAGGAGCAGCAGAGGAGGTGTAGAGGGACAGAGGAGCAGAGGAGGTGTAGAGGGATAGAGGAGGAGCAGAGGAGGGGTAGAGGGACAGAGGAGCAGCAGAGGAGGTGTAGAGGGACAGAGGAGCAGCAGATGAGGTGTAGAGGGACAGAGGAGCAGAGGAGGTGTAGAGGGACAGAGGAGCAGCAGAGGAGGTGTAGAGGGACAGAGGAGCCGCAGATGAGGTGTAGAGGGACAGAGGAGCAGAGGAGGTGTAGAGGGACAGAGGAGCAGAGGAGGTGTAGAGGGACAGAGGAGCAACAGAGGAGGTGTAGAGGGACAGAGGAGCAGCAGATGAGGTGTAGAGGGACAGAGGAGCAGAGGAGGTGTAGAGGGACAGAGGAGCAGAGGAGCAGCAGAGGAGGTGTAGAAGGACAGAGGAGCAGAGGAGGTGTAGAGGGATAGAGGAGGAGCAGAGGAGGGGTAGAGGGACAGAGGAGCAGAGGAGGTGTAGAGGGATAGAGGAGGAGCAGAGGAGGGGTAGAGGGACAGAGGAGCAGCAGAGGAGGTGTAGAGGGACAGAGGAGCAGCAGAGGAGGTGTAGAGGGACAGAGGAGCAGAGGAGGTGTAGAGGGATAGAGGAGGAGCAGAGGAGGGGTAGAGGGACAGAAGAGCAGAGGAGGTGTAGAGGGACAGAGGAGCAGCAGAGGAGGTGTAGAGGGACAGAGGAGCAGCAGAGGAGGTGTAGAGGGACAGAGGAGCAGAGGAGGTGTAGAGGGATAGAGGAGGAGCAGAGGAGGGGTAGAGGGACAGAGGAGCAGAGGAGGTGTAGAGGGACAGAGGAGCAGCAGAGGAGGTGTAGAGGGACAGAGGAGCAGCAGAGGAGGTGTAGAGGGACAGAGGAGCAGAGGAGGTGTAGAGGGATAGAGGAGGAGCAGAGGAGGGGTAGAGGGACAGAGGAGCAGCAGAGGAGGTGTAGAGGGACAGAGGAGCAGCAGAGGAGGTGTAGAGGGACAGAGGAGCAGAGGAGGTGTAGAGGGATAGAGGAGGAGCAGAGGAGGGGTAGAGGGACAGAGGAGCAGCAGAGGAGCTGTAGAGGGACAGAGGAGCAGCAGAGGAGGTGTAGAGGGACAGAGGAGCAGAGGAGGTGTAGAGGGACAGAGGAGCAGCAGAGGAGGTGTAGAGGGACAGAGGAGCAGAGGAGGTGTAGAGGGATAGAGGAGGAGCAGAGGAGGGGTAGAGGGACAGAGGAGCAGCAGAGGAGGTGTAGAGGGACAGAGGAGCAGCAGAGGAGGTGTAGAGGGACAGAGGAGCAGCAGAGGAGGTGTAGAGGGACAGAGGAGCAGAGGAGGTGTAGCGGGATAGAGGAGGAGCAGAGGAGGTGTAGAGGGACAGAGGAGCAGCAGAGGAGGTGTAGAGGGACAGAGGAGCAGATGAGGTGTAGAGGGATAGAGGAGGAGCAGAGGAGGGGTTGAGGGACAGAGGAGCAGCAGAGGAGGGGTAGAGGGACAGAGGAGCAGCAGAGGAGGTGTAGAGGGACAGAGGAGCAGCAGAGGAGGTGTAGAGCAGGGCCATATTCAAATCCAGGCAAGTACTGGAGGGCCGGCCCGCCATCATTGTTGTGAAAAAAAAAAAAAAAAAAAAAATTTAATATCAAATCAAATATAACTTTTCTGTCAAATATAGGCTATTGAATCTATTATTTAATTCATTTCACGTCATATTGATTAAGGATACAAGTGCAGACAGATGCCTGAGGGCAAAAAAAGGAAAAGAAAAAAATAAATAAAATATTTATGTATTTTTTTAATATTACTTGGACAAGCTTGGCAGGCCGGATTGAAAGGCCCTGCGGGCCGGATGTGGCCCGCGGGCCGTAGTTTTCCCACCCCTGGTGTAGAGGGTCAGAGGAGGTGTAGAGGGTCAGAGGAGGTACAAACCTGCTCCGTTTTGCGGGCGATGAGGTTTCCGATGGTCTTGCTGAAGAAGCTGGCTAAGAGCGGGTTCAGCGGCGCCTCCTGCTCCAGGAAGTGGTACAGCATCTCCAGCAGCGACTCGTCCGCGCCCAGTTTGTCGTTTAGGATGGACACGTCTGAGGTCAGCAGCTCACACGCAATGTTCGGGAACCTGCCGGAACACGCACACACACACACTTATCGTTCTGCCCGGAATGTTCCAAAGTATGGCATGAATCACCATGGAGACGAGCGAGTGACACTATCGAGCCAAGCGTTTACTTTTCACATTAAAACGGCTGTATATTGAGTAAATGGCAAAGCGATGATGTCATACGGTGGTCGACCCTGAACCAGGAGAACCAGGAGAACCAGGAGAACCACTTGCACAAGAACCATCTGTGTCGTTTCTGAAGCCGTCATGGTGTAGATTTTGAGGAGACAGAAATAACTCCTCCCACTCGAGTACCACTTCCTGTATGGCTTCTTCACATGTAACAAACTCCTTTAGTGTGAACGTAGAAAGGCCAGACTCTGACCGGCCCGAGCGCAGGCTGGTCCACTGGACTGAACCAGAGACTCACCTGCTCTGGGTCATGTCTGGGTCATGTCTGGGTCAGGTCTGGATCATGTCTGGGTCAGGTCTGGGTCAGGTCTGGATCAGGTCTGGATCAGGTCTGGATCAGGTCTGGGTCAGGTCTGGGTCAGGTCTGGGTCATGTCTGGGTCATGTCTGGGTCAGGTCTGGATCGGGTCTGAATCGGGTCTGGATCAGGTCTGGATCGGGTCTGGATCGGGTCTGGATCAGGTCTGGGTCAGGTCTGGGTCAGGTCTGGATCGGGTCTGGATCGGGTCTGGATCAGGTCTGGGTCATGTCAGGTCACGATCAGGTCTGGATCGGGTCTGGGTCGGGTCTGGATCGGGTCTGGATCGGGTCTGGATTGGGTCTGGATTGGGTCTGGATCAGGTCACGATCAGGTCTGGATCGGGTCTGGATCGGGTCTGGATCAGGTCACGATCAGGTCTGGATCCAGGTCTGATCCAGACCCGATCCTGTTTTTTAGGAAAAACAAAACGTTTCGACTCTCATGCAAGAGTCATTCTCAATCTGCGAATCAAGACCTGGAACTCCTACTCTACCCACTTTCTCCTACAGGATTTATCCTTCCTGATAAAAGGTGTTGTTGGTTTCACTAGAAACTATGTTTACATCTTAAACTGTGGTAGAAAAAGCTTCAGTTGTAGTCATCTGGACTCAGTTTGAAAAAGTAGACGTTTCGACTCTCATCCAAGAGTCATTATCAATAAAAGAATTTAGATCGAGAACTCCGATATTAATACTGTTCTGTGGTAAGACCCGCCCATTGGGAGGAGCCTTCCTGAAGTAGAAAGAGTTGTTTGTTTCAACAGAAACTCCCCCCTTGAATCTACCGAGCCTATTCAGAATTTTAATGGCCTATTAGAATCCTCTTTGTCTTTGTGAGACCCTGGCTCAACCACCCGGAGTACCTGATTAGCATCTAAATGTCCTGGTCCTGGTCCTCTACCTTTCCAGGGGTTCAGTATACCATTATAAATAACAGGAAGATTAAACCTTAGCCCTCCATTTCTGTTTAAAGAAGGTCTTTCTTTTTTAACAAAAATAGCTTCCTTGACTTGAAGGAAGCTATTTTTGTTAAAAAAGAAAGACCTTCTTTAAACAGAAATGGAGGGCTAAGGTTTAATCTTCCTGTTATTTATAATGGTATACTGAACCCCTGGAAAGGTAGAGGACCAGGACCAGGACATTTAGATGCTAATCAGTTACTCAGGGTGGTTGAGCCAGGGTCTCACAAAGACAAAGAGGATTCTAATAGCCCATTAAAATTCTGAATAGGCTCGGTAGATACAAGGGGGGAGTTTCTGTTGAAACAAACAACTCTTTCTACTTCAGGAAGGCTCCGTCCAATGGGCGGGTCTTACCACAGAACAGTATTAATATCGGAGTTCTCGATCTAAATTCTTTTATTGACAATGACTCTTGGATGAGAGTCGAAACGTCTATTTTTTCTAACTGAGTCCAGATGACTACAACTGAAGCTTTTTCTACTATGGAACACGCCTGGACGAATGAGGGATTACACCGACATCTTAAACTGTGGTTTAAGATTCAACCTTTCGGTCGTTTATTATGGAGTTTTGAATCCTGGAGAGGTCGACGCCCACAGCATTCTGATGTCATCAGTTACACAGGAGGAGAGAGAGTGAGCCAGGGACATTAGGAGGCTGATGGCTCTTTAAAAACAGTCCAGATGAATCATCTGTACACATGTGAGTGAGGTTAGCATGTGGTGTTAGCGTGTTGCTCACATGTGAGTGAATGGTTAGCATGTGGTGTTAGCGTGTTGCTCACATGTGAGTGAATGGTTAGCATGTGGTGTTAGCGTGTTGCTCACATGTGAGTGAATGGTTAGCATGTGGTGTTAGCGTGTTGCTCACATGTGAGTGAATGGTTAGCATGTGGTGTTAGCGTGTTGCTCACATGTTAGTGAGGTTAGCATGTGGTGTTAGCGTGTTGCTCACATGTTAGTGAGGTTAGCATGTGGTGTTAGCGTGTTGCTCACATGTGAGTGAATGGTTAGCATGTGGTGTTAGCGTGTTGCTCACATGTGAGTGAATGGTTAGCATGTGGTGTTAGCGTGTTGCTCACATGTTAGTGAGGTTAGCATGTGGTGTTAGCGTGTTGCTCACATGTGAGTGAGGTTAGCATGTGGTGTTAGCGTGTTGCTCACATGTGAGTGAGATTAGCATGTGGTGTTAGCGTGTTGCTCACATGTTAGTGAGGTTAGCATGTGGTGTTAGAGTGTTACTCACATGTGAGTGAATGTTAGCATGTGGTGTTAGCGTGTTGCTCACATGATAGTGAACAGTTAGCATGTGGTGTTAGCGTGTTGCTCACATGTGAGTGAATGTTAGCATGTGGTGTTAGCGTGTTGCTCACATGATAGTGAACAGTTAGCATGTGGTGTTAGCGTGTTGCTCACTTGAAGCGGCTCCTCTCCTCCAGCTCCTCAGACGGCTCGGTGGTGATCAGCTGCACCAGTTCCCTCATGCACTGGTCCTGGGACAGAAACAGCAGCAGGCGTCGGTTCTGGGCCTTACACTCCTGCAGGATGTCGTCCTCCTCCATCAGCTCTCGCAGGGTCACGTCCTCGCGCTCCAGGAGCTGCTCGATGTGGGACGTGGTGTGAAGGTCGAACTTCCAAAACATGGCTGCCACTGGGAGGGGGGGCACAGCCCTGAGGGGCAGGAGACAGGAGAGGGTCAGTGAGATGTCTGAGAAGTGACCACCTCAGTTACTATGAGTTACCAGTGGATGAAGAGCGGCTCTTGTTACTCAGGCGTCCCGTGCGGGTGGCTGGGCATCTGTGGTCGAGACGTGGACAAAGGGCGGCACGGCCTGGCATTTATCAGCATGAGTCTGCTCCAAGCTGGACCTCTGCAAGAGACGACCTCTGCAGCACCACCATAACCTGCAGGGATCACAGAGGTCACACAGGGGTCACACAGTGGTCAGACAGAGGTCAGATGGGTCACACGGAGGTCACAACACAGGGGGCACAGGTCACACAGGAGTCAGGGGTCACAGGTCTCAGAGGTCATACAGGAGTCAGGGGTCACAGGTCTCACAGAGGTCACACAGGGGTCAAGGGTCACAGGTTTCAGAGGTCACACAGGGGTCAGGGGTCACAGGTCTCACAGAGGTCACAGATCTCACAAAGGTCACACAGGGGTCAGGGGTCTCAGAGGTCACACAGGAGTCAGGTCTCACAGAGGTCACACAGGGGTCAGGGGTCACAGGTCTCACAGAGGCCACACTGGAGTCAGGGGTCACAGGTCTCACAGAGGTCACACAAGCGTCAGGTCTCAGAGGTCACACAGGGGTCAGGTCTCACAGAGGTCACACAGGGGTCAGGGGTCACAGGTCTCACAGAGGTCACACTGGAGTCAGGGGTCACAGGTCCCACAGAGGTCACACAAGCGTCAGGTCTCAGAGGTCACACAGGGGTCAGGGGTCACAGGTCTCACAGAGGTCACACAGGGGTCAGGGGTCTCACAGGGGTCAGGGGTCTCACAGAGGTCACACAAGCGTCAGGTCTCAGAGGTCACACAGGGGTCAGTGGTCACAGGTCTCAGAGGTCACACAGGGGTCAGGGGTCACAGGTCTCACGGAGGTCACACAAGCGTCAGGTCTCACAAGGGTCGGAGGTCACACAAGGGTCACACAGAAGTTACACTGAGGTCAAAGATGTCACACAGGGGTCAGAAGTTGGTCAGACAACAACAAGTTCAAGTTCACAAGCGTTTCATTTATAAGTAAACAATAAGAATAACGGGCTGTATTTATCTGGATATAAACTCCTTAGATTGTGTCCTACAAACTTTTAAAACATTTTAACGACTTAAGAGAGTGAGAAGAGGAGACCACCCACACGCTGAGAACAGTGTAGATGTTCTAGAAGGTTTTCAAAAGCAGTCTGACCACAAGGTGAGTCTGACCACAAGGTCTGACCACAAGGTGAGACTGACCACAAGGTCTGACCACAAGGTGAGTCTGACCACAAGGTGAGACTGACCACAAGGTGAGACTGACCACAAGGTCTGACCACAAGGTGAGACTGACCACAAGGTGAGTCTGACCACAAGGTGAGTCTGACCACAAGGTCTGACCACAAGGTGAGACTGACCACAAGGTCTGACCACAAGGTGAGACTGACCACAAGGTCTGACCACAAGGTGAGTCTGACCACAAGGTGAGACTGACCACAAGGTGAGTCTGACCACAAGGTCTGACCACAAGGTGAGACTGACCACAAGGTGAGTCTGACCACAAGGTGAGACTGACCACAAGGTGAGACTGACCACAAGGTGAGTCTGACCACAAGGTGAGTCTGACCACAAGGTGAGACTGACCACAAGGTCTGACCACAAGGTGAGTCTGACCACAAGGTGAGTCTGACCACAAGGTGAGTCTGACCACAAGGTCTGACCACAAGGTGAGACTGACCACAAGGTCTGACCACAAGGTGAGTCTGACCACAAGGTGAGACTGACCACAAGGTGAGACTGACCACAAGGTCTGACCACAAGGACTGACCACAAGGTGAGTCTGACCACAAGGTGAGTCTGACCACAAGGTATGACCACAAGGTGAGACTGACCACAAGGTCTGACCACAAGGTGAGTCTGACCACAAGGTATGACCACAAGGTGAGACTGACCACAAGGTCTGACCACAAGGTGAGTCTGACCACAAGGTGAGACTGACCACAAGGTGAGTCTGACCACAAGGTGAGACTGACCACAAGGTCTGACCACAAGGTGAGACTGACCACAAGGTGAGACTGACCACAAGGTGAGACTGACCACAAGGTCTGACCACAAGGTGAGTCTGACCACAAGATGAGTCTGACCACAAGGTGAGTCTGACCACAAGGTGAGACTGACCACAAGGTCTGACCACAAGGTGAGTCTGACCACAAGGTGAGACTGACCACAAGGTGAGTCTGACCACAAGGTGAGACTGACCACAAGGTGAGACTGACCACAAGGTCTGACCACAAGGTGAGTCTGACCACAAGATGAGTCTGACCACAAGGTGAGTCTGACCACAAGGTGAGACTGACCACAAGGTCTGACCACAAGGTGAGTCTGACCACAAGATGAGTCTGACCACAAGGTGAGACTGACCACAAGGTGAGTCTGACCACAAGGTGAGACTGACCACAAGGTGAGTCTGACCACAAGGTGATAGCATTAGATAAAGACGTTAAATGAACTGAAGTGTTAAAGTCATTTCAGAGACAAAACATTTAATCCTGATTCAAGTTTAACTAATTAAAACTGTAGCTCTTTGTGCTCCAGGGAGAAGGAAGTCCTGTCCTGAGGCCCACAGAGAGGAGGAGGAAGAGGGAGAGACGGAGGAGGAAGAGGAGTGGGAGGAAGAGGAGGAGGAAGAGGGAGAGACGGAGGAGGAAGAGGAGTGGGAGGAAGAGGAGGAGGAAGAGGGGGAGACGGAGGAGGAAGAGGAGTGGGAGGAGGGGGAGACGGAGGAGGAAGAGGAGTGGGAGGAAGAGGAGGAGGAAGAGGGGGAGACGGAGGAGGAAGAGGAGTGGGAGGAAGAGGAGGAGGAAGAGGGGGAGACGGAGGAGGAAGAGGAGTGGGAGGAAGAGGAGGAGGAAGAGGGGGAGACGGAGGAGGAAGAGGAGTGGGAGGAAGAGGAGGAGGAAGAGGGGGAGACGGAGGAGGAAGAGGGAAGAAATGTGATCGGCCGTAACCTTGGCATAAAACACAAATCAACTGACTGAGCTCAGATTTCTGTTTACTTCAACAGCAACACGCCACGGCACCCAAAGGAGACCCAAAGGCGGACAGCACCCAAAGGAGACCCAAAGGAGGACAGCACCCAAAGGAGGACAGCACCCAAAGGAGACCCAGAGGAGGACAGCACCCAATGGAGACCCAGAGGAGGACAGCACCCAAAGGAGACTCAAAGGAGGACAGCACCCAAAGGAGACCCAGAGGAGGACAGCACCCAATGGAGACCCAGAGGAGGACAGCACCCAATGGAGACCCAGAGGAGGACAGCACCCAAAGGAGACCCAGAGGAGGACAGCACCCAAAGGAGACCCAGAGGAGGACACCAGGAGGACAGCACCCAAAGGAGACCCAGAGGAGGACACCAGGAGGACAGCACCCAAAGGAGACCCAGAGGAGGACACCGCCCAAAGGAGATCCAGAGGAGGACACCAGGGTGACAGCACCCAAAGGAGACCCAGAGGAGGACACCAAAGTGACAGCACCCAAAGAAGACCCAGAGGAGGACACCAGGGTGACAGCACCCAAAGGAGACCCAGAGGAGGACACCAAAGTGACAGCACCCAAAGGAGACCCAGAGGAGGACACCAAAGTGACAGCACCCAAAGAAGACCCAGAGGAGGACACCAGGGTGACAGCACCCAAAGGAGACCCAGAGGAGGACACCAAAGTGACAGCACCCAAAGAAGACCCAGAGGAGGACACCAGGGTGACAGCACCCAAAGGAGACCCAGAGGAGGACACCAAAGTGACAGCACCCAAAGGAGACCCAGAGGAGGACACCAGGGTGACAGCACCCAAAGGAGACCCAGAGGAGGACACCAGGGTGACAGCACCCAAAAGAGACCCGGAGGACAGCACCCAAAGGAGAAGACAAGAACTATAGCACTACACAACCATGAAAATTAAAGGCTGGAGTATGAAATGCGGTTGCAAGTGTGAAAATAACAAATAATATCACAGACGCTCCGGAGTATAAGTATATTATTAATATTATTATTATCTGATTTTTATCTTTATTTTGTATTTTTTATTATCTATTTTATTTTATTTTATTTCCCCCCCTCCATTTCCTATTAAGACAGGAGAGGAGTTTTGTTAATAAGAGTTTTTTGTTTTGTTCATAAGAGTTCTATTAAGAGTGTGTTTTTGAAACTTCTATAATCTGTCTTTTCCTCCTGTTTCTACTGCAGTGCAACAACGAAATTTCCCCTTGTGTGGATATTAAAGGATTATCTTATCTTAAGTATAAATATATAAGATAAGATAAGAGATAAGATATTCCTTTATTGTCCCACATGGGGAAATTTCATTGGTGCAACGCAGGTAGATACAGAGGTAGATACAGAAGAACAGATCACTTATAGGAAGTCTGAAAAACACTTTCAGTAGAAGATCTCCTATAGATAAATAAAAACTCCCATAGACAAATAAATAAAGTACAAATATAAGTATAAGTCGCACCCGGGCCACGCTATCACCATGACAACGGGGAAAAAACTAAATGAGCTGCTGTTAAAAGAGACCGATCTCTCAGACAGCGGTTTGTGCGACCGCGATACGAGTGGAATAAAGTTACGCAGTTTAAAAACGACGTAACGCACGGCTCCTCCCACGGCTCCTCCCACTGATTCTCTGACAATAAAACACTTTCCATGTCTCGTTTTCACCTGAACCGATGCTTCCACGACAGATCTGGATTTTACTTTATTACGTGCAAAAGAGAAACAGGGTAAACAAAGCGGTTTTATTTTATCTTTAGTTTTTCTTTTTCACGTTTCAGTGAAAATCAGATCCAGCTCCTCGTAATGTGATGAGCTCATGGTTTTCCTCATGCTTTCTGGTCAGGCCTGTTTTTCTATTGTTTTTAGATGTCGGACACAGTTGCCAAGTCGACTTCGTACTTTCTTTATTTGACAGTCGCGGGTTGAGGTTTTCTTTCTTTTTTTTGTGTGCATTTTGTTGTCATAAAAGGGGTCGTGTTTCACAATAATTGACCCTACAAGGACTGAAATACTGTAACAGTGAAATGACATTTTAAAGAGCTGCTCTTAATGTTAATCGTGCTCTTTAAAGATGTGAATAGCACTTGTTCAGCAGTGACAATCTGTTTTTATAATCGCTTGTGTCTCTTATTTTTGTTTAGTTAATTCTATTTTTTATCGATGCCCCATTTTATTTCATCTTTTGCCATTATTATTATGATTATTATTGTTTCCTGTTGCACTTTAAAAGTGAAGCAAGTTACTACTTTGTGAATTTTGCAATAAACCTAAAAACAATAAACCTTTTTTCTGACCGTGTGTGACCTCTTGGTGTTGATGCCGTTAACATTGTGCAATACCAGCATTTGGACATGTGCAATACCAGCGTTTGGACATGTGCAATACCAGCGTTTGGACATGTGCAATACCAGCGCTTGGACATGTGCAATACCAGCGTTTGGACATGTGCAATACCAGCGTTTGGACATGTGCAATACCAGCGTTTGGACATGTATAATACCAGTGTAATACCAGTGTTTGGACATGTGCAATACCAGTGTTTGGACATGTGCAATACCAGTGTTTGGACATGTGCAATACCAGTGTTTGGACATGTGCAATACCAGTGTTTGGACATGTGCAATACCAGTGTTTGGACATGTGCAATACCAGCGTTTGGACATGTGCAATACCAGCGTTTGGACATGTGCAATACCAGCGTTTGGACATGTATAATACCAGTGTAATACCAGTGTTTGGACATGTGCAATACCAGTGTTTGGACATGTGCAATACCAGTGTTTGGACATGTGCAATACCAGTGTTTGGACATGTGCAATACCAGTGTTTGGACATGTGCAATACCAGTGTTTGGACATGTGCAATACCAGCGTTTGGACATGTGCAATACCAGCGTTTGGACATGTGCAATACCAGCGTTTGGACATGTATAATACCAGTGTAATACCAGTGTTTGGACATGTGCAATACCAGTGTTTGGACATGTGCAATACCAGTGTTTGGACATGTGCAATACCAGCGTTTGGACATGTGCAATACCAGCGTTTGGACATGTGCAATACCAGCGTTTGGACATGTATAATACCAGTGTAATACCAGTGTTTGGACATGTGCAATACCAGTGTTTGGACATGTGCAATACCAGTGTTTGGACATGTGCAATACCAGTGTTTGGACATGTGCAATACCAGTGTTTGGACATGTGCAATACCAGCGTTTGGACATGTGCAATACCAGCGTTTGGACATGTGCAATACCAGCGTTTGGACATGTATAATACCAGTGTAATACCAGTGTTTGGACATGTGCAATACCAGTGTTTGGACATGTGCAATACCAGCGTTTGGACTTTTTTTTTTTTTTTCTTTATTGACATTGCACATTCTCACTGAACACAACTGAGTCGTTAAAAAGTGAGACAATGTATTATTTTTAAACTAGGGCTGCGACTAACGATTATTTTGATTGTCGATTAATCTATTCTTTCGATTAATCGATTAGTAATTTAGAAAGCGAACGGCCCATGAATGAGATGTGGACTAAACTGGATCAAGATGAAGATGAAGAGTTATTTTTCACTGCATTGTAGGAGTCATAAAGCTCTTCTCTCTGCTCAGGGCGTCATTTGGAGTTACTAAATTAGCTAACGATTAGCTCGATAAGCGATTAACTTTAACGAACCTGACGAGGCCGAACAGAGAAAACGCTCTCAGGTGACTTCATAATAAAGCTAAGTGAGAGGAGGCCAAAGGGTTTGAATCTTAATCTAGAGAATACTAGAATACTTGTTTCATATCTTATTCTTTGATACAAAATTCCATTCATCTTTCTTATTTTGGATGAGCTCAGTCTCTGTTTACAACGTAGAAAGTAATAAACGTAAAGAAAAACAATGTCTAAACTTATGACTACTCCTACTACTACTACTACAAATTATACTACTACTTCTACAACAACTACTGCTACTACTTCTACAACAACAACTGCTACTGCTACTGCTACTACGAGTACATAAGCCGGACAAACATGTTATTTTTTGAATTTCTGCTTTATTTCTTTTTACTTGTGCCTTTCACTCTCTGGTCGTTGATTGTGTTTGACTGCGAAATGTGTTTAAAAAAAAATAACCCGCAAATGCAGATGTATAAAGAAAGCCTACATTTACACAGACGTCCAGACTTCACTGTGCCATAGAAGTGCATCAGGAGCTAGTCTGATGCATTGGCACTTTTCCTCGTCCTTTTCTCGCACTTCTCTTTAATCTCGACGCGTTCCTCGGGCTCGTGATCGATCAAGTCGCATCGTAATTAAGCACTCGACAGTTTAATTAGCGCAACAGTGCACAGTTCCCATTTTCCTCCTGATTAGCCCGATGCTAATATCCCAGCGGTGGAACGGGTAGCGACGTGGTGTAGCCAACTTGCCCAGCTCTACCAACTTGTGTGCAACTTTGGCGATGTCGGTTTGCACTTTATTTCACTCCCGCGCGCGCTAAAACTCACCCGGACACAAGGTCACTGGACTTACCTTTGGTCTGGAGCCCTCTCGTTAGCCCTTTGGTGGTTTTTGACTGTTGTTGGCAGAGTTTTTCCGTCTGGCAGCAAGCTAATAAGTCACTAGCTCCGTTGCTAAGTGCTAGCGCGCTAACGCTAGCCCGAAGTGTTTTGTTTTGAATGTCTGCGGCGGCTCACAAAGCGCACAAACACTGCCTTTGGTCACGAGCAGCTGCGTGACAGTGACACCGGTGCGACGGCTTCACACGGCGCCGTGAGCGGCTCCGACTCACGCGGAAACTAAGTGACGCGCGGGGCTAAGGTAGCACGAAAAGAAGCAGCAAAACTCAGTCATATTTTTCAGATCAAAATGGCGACATGGCTGGAGCATATCTGTGCAGCGGGAGCGCGCACTGCACAGTCCTGCGGGCGCGCGCGTGGACTTCAGGTGCACTTTAGAGTTTGATCAGACTCTAATGTAAAGACACTTTAGAGTTATAATGTAAAGAAGACACTTTAGAGTTTGATCAGACTCTAATGTAAAGACACTTTAGAGTTATAATGTAAAGAAGACACTTTAGAGTTTGATCAGACTCTAATGTAAAGACACTTTAGAGTTATAATGTAAAGAAGACACTTTAGAGTTTGATCAGACTCTAATGTAAAGACACTTTAGAGTTATAATGTAAAGAAGACACTTTAGAGTTTGATCAGACTCTAATGTAAAGACACTTTAGAGTTTGATCAGACTCTAATGTAAAGACACTTTAGAGTTATAATGTAAAGAAGACACTTTAGAGTTTGATCAGACTCTAATGTAAAGACACTTTAGAGTTATAATGTAAAGAAGACACTTTAGAGTTTGATCAGACTCTAATGTAAAGACACTTTAGAGTTATAATGTAAAGAAGACACTTTAGAGTTTGATCAGACTCTAATGTAAAGACACTTTAGAGTTATAAGGTAAAGAAGACACTTTAGAGTTTGATCAGACTCTAATGTAAAGACACTTTAGAGTTATAATGTAAAGAAGACACTTTAGAGTTTGATCAGACTCTAATGTAAAGACACTTTAGAGTTATAATGTAAAGAAGACACTTTAGAGTTTGATCAGACTCTAATGTAAAGAAGGCACTTTAGAGTTTGATCAGACTCTAATGTAAAGACACTTTAGAGTTTGATCAGACTCTAATGTAAAGACACTTTAGAGTTATAATGTAAAGACACTTTAGAGTTTGATCAGACTAATGTAAAGACACTTTAGAGTTTGATCAGACTCTAATGTAAAGACACTTTAGAGTTATAATGTAAAGAAGACACTTTAGAGTTTGAGCAGACTCTAATGTAAAGACACTTTAGAGTTATAATGTAAAGAAGGCACTTTAGAGTTTCATCAGACTCTAATGTAAAGACACTTTAGAGTTTGATCAGACTCTAATGTAAAGACACTTTAGAGTTTGATCAGACTCTAAAGTGTCTTTACATTAGAGTTTGATCAGACTCTAATGTAAAGACACTTTAGAGTTATAATGTAAAGAAGACACTTTAGAGTTTGATCAGACTCTAATGTAAAGACACTTTAGAGTTATAATGTAAAGACACTTTAGCGTTATAATGTAAAGAATACACTTTAGAGTTTGATCAGAATCTAATGTAAAGACACTTTAGAGTTATAATGTAGAGACACTTTAGAGTTATAATGTAAAGATACTTTAGAGTTTGATCAGACTAATATGTAAAGACACTTTAGAGTTTGATCAGACTCTAATGTAAAGACACTTTAGAGTTATAATGTAAAGAAGACACTTTAGAGTTTGATCAGACTAATGTAAAGACACTTTAGAGTTATAATGTAAAGACACTTTAGAGTTATAATGTAAAGAAGACACTTTAGAGTTTGATCAGACTCTAATGTAAAGACACTTTAGAGTTATAATGTAAAGAAGACACTTTAGAGTTATAATGTAAAGACACTTTAGAGTTTGATCAGACTAATGGAAAGACAGTTTAGAGTTTGATCAGGGACTCTAATGTAAAGACACTTTAGAGTTTGATCAGACTCTAATGTAAAGACACTTTAGAGTTTGTTCAGACTCTAATGTAAAGACACTTTAGAGTTATAATGTAAAGAAGACACTTTAGAGTTTGATCAGACTCTAATGTAAAGACACTTTAGAGTTTGATCAGACTCTAATGTAAAGACACTTTAGAGTTATAATGTAAAGAAGACATTTTAGAGTTTGATCAGACTCTAATGTAAAGACACTTTAGAGTTATAATGTAAAGAAGACATTTTAGAGTTTGATCAGACTCTAATGTAAAGACACTTTAGAGTTTGATCGGACTAATGTAAAGACACTTTAGAGTTATAATGTAAAGACACTTTAGAGTTATAATGTAAAGAAGACACTTTAGAGTTTGATCAGACTCTAATGTAAAGACACTTTAGAGTTATAATGTAAAGAAGACACTTTAGAGTTTGAACAGACTAATGTAAAGACACTTTAGAGTTTGATCAGACTCTAATGTAAAGACACTTTAGAGTTATAATGTAAAGACACTTTAGAGTTTGATCAGGGACTCTAATGTAAAGACACTTTAGAGTTTGTTCAGACTCTAATGTAAAGACACTTTAGAGTTTGATCAGACTCTAATGTAAAGACACTTTAGAGTTATAATGTAAAGAAGACACTTTAGAGTTTGTTCAGACTCTAATGTAAAGACACTTTAGAGTTTGATCAGACTCTAACGTAAAGACACTTTAGAGTTATAATGTAAAGAAGACACTTTAGAGTTTGATCAGACTCTAATGTAAAGACACTTTAGAGTTATAATGTAAAGAAGACACTTTAGAGTTTGATCAGACTCTAATGTAAAGACACTTTAGAGTTTGATCAGACTCTAATGTAAAGACACTTTAGAGTTTGATCAGACTCTAATGTAAAGACACTTTAGAGTTATAATGTAAAGACACTTTAGAGTTTGAGCAGACTACTGTAAAGACACTTTAGAGTTTGATCAGACTCTAATGTAAAGACACTTTAGAGTTTGATCAGACTCTAATGTAAAGACAATTTAGAGTTATAATGTAAAGAAGACACTTTAGAGTTATAATGTAGAGACACTTTAGAGTTATAATGTAAAGATACTTTAGAGTTTGATCAGACTAATGTAAAGACACTTTAGAGTTTGATCAGACTCTAATGTAAAGACACTTTAGAGTTTGATCAGACTCTAATGTAAAGACACTTTAGAGTTATAATGTAAAGACACTTTAGAGTTTGATCAGACTAATGTAAAGACACTTTAGAGTTATAATGTAAAGAAGACACTTTAGAGTTTGAGCAGACTCTAATGTAAAGACACTTTAGAGTTATAATGTAAAGAAGGCACTTTAGAGTTTGATCAGACTCTAATGTAAAGACACTTTAGAGTTTGATCAGACTCTAATGTAAAGACACTTTAGAGTTATAATGTAAAGACACTTTAGAGTTTGAGCAGACTACTGTAAAGACACTTTAGAGTTTGATCAGACTCTAATGTAAAGACACTTTAGAGTTTGATCAGACTCTAATGTAAAGACAATTTAGAGTTATAATGTAAAGAAGACACTTTAGAGTTATAATGTAGAGACACTTTAGAGTTATAATGTAAAGATACTTTAGAGTTTGATCAGACTAATGTAAAGACACTTTAGAGTTTGATCAGACTCTAATGTAAAGACACTTTAGAGTTATAATGTAAAGACACTTTAGAGTTTGATCAGACTAATGTAAAGACACTTTAGAGTTATAATGTAAAGAAGACACTTTAGAGTTTGAGCAGACTCTAATGTAAAGACACTTTAGAGTTATAATGTAAAGAAGGCACTTTAGAGTTTGATCAGACTCTAATGTAAAGACACTTTAGAGTTTGATCAGACTCTAATGTAAAGACACTTTAGAGTTATAATGTAAAGACACTTTAGAGTTTGATCAGACTAATGTAAAGACACTTTAGAGTTATAATGTAAAGAAGACACTTTAGAGTTTGAGCAGACTCTAATGTAAAGACACTTTAGAGTTATAATGTAAAGAAGGCACTTTAGAGTTTCATCAGACTCTAATGTAAAGACACTTTAGAGTTTGATCAGACTCTAATGTAAAGACACTTTAGAGTTTGATCAGACTCTAAAGTGTCTTTACATTAGAGTTTGATCAGACTCTAATGTAAAGACACTTTAGAGTTATAATGTAAAGAAGACACTTTAGAGTTTGATCAGACTCTAATGTAAAGACACTTTAGAGTTATAATGTAAAGACACTTTAGCGTTATAATGTAAAGAATACACTTTAGAGTTTGATCAGAATCTAATGTAAAGACACTTTAGAGTTATAATGTAGAGACACTTTAGAGTTATAATGTAAAGATACTTTAGAGTTTGATCAGACTAATATGTAAAGACACTTTAGAGTTTGATCAGACTCTAATGTAAAGACACTTTAGAGTTATAATGTAAAGAAGACACTTTAGAGTTTGATCAGACTAATGTAAAGACACTTTAGAGTTATAATGTAAAGACACTTTAGAGTTATAATGTAAAGAAGACACTTTAGAGTTTGATCAGACTCTAATGTAAAGACACTTTAGAGTTATAATGTAAAGAAGACACTTTAGAGTTATAATGTAAAGACACTTTAGAGTTTGATCAGACTAATGGAAAGACAGTTTAGAGTTTGATCAGGGACTCTAATGTAAAGACACTTTAGAGTTTGATCAGACTCTAATGTAAAGACACTTTAGAGTTTGTTCAGACTCTAATGTAAAGACACTTTAGAGTTATAATGTAAAGAAGACACTTTAGAGTTTGATCAGACTCTAATGTAAAGACACTTTAGAGTTTGATCAGAATCTAATGTAAAGACACTTTAGAGTTATAATGTAAAGAAGACACTTTAGAGTTTGAGCAGACTCTAATGTAAAGACACTTTAGAGTTATAATGTAAAGAAGGCACTTTAGAGTTTGATCAGACTCTAATGTAAAGACACTTTAGAGTTTGATCAGACTCTAATGTAAAGACACTTTAGAGTTATAATGTAAAGAATACACTTTAGAGTTTGATCAGACTCTAATGTAAAGACACTTTAGAGTTCGATCAGACTAATGTAAAGACACTTTAGAGTTTGATCAGACTCTAAAGTGTCTTTACATTAGAGTTTGATCAGACTCTAATGTAAAGACACTTTAGAGTTATAATGTAAAGAAGACACTTTAGAGTTTGATCAGACTCTAATGTAAAGACACTTTAGAGTTATAATGTAAAGACACTTTAGAGTTATAATGTAAAGAATACACTTTAGAGTTTGATCAGACTCTAATGTAAAGACACTTTAGAGTTTGATCAGAATCTACTGTAAAGACACTTTAGAGTTATAATGTAAAGAAGGCACTTTAGAGTTTGATCAGACTCTAATGTAAAGACACTTTAGAGTTTGATCAGACTCTAATGTAAAGACACTTTAGAGTTATAATGTAAAGAAGACACTTTAGAGTTTGATCAGACTCTAATGTAAAGATACTTTAGAGTTTGATCAGACTCTAATGTAAAGACACTATAGAGTTTGATCAGACTCTAATGTAAAGACACTTTAGAGTTTGATCAGACTCTAATGTAAAGACACTTTAGAGTTATAATGTAAAGAAGACACTTTAGAGTTATAATGTAAAGACACTTTAGAGTTTGATCAGACTAATGGAAAGACAGTTTAGAGTTTGATCAGGGACTCTAATGTAAAGACACTTTAGAGTTTGATCAGACTCTAATGTAAAGACACTTTAGAGTTTGTTCAGACTCTAATGTAAAGACACTTTAGAGTTATAATGTAAAGAAGACACTTTAGAGTTTGATCAGACTCTAATGTAAAGACACTTTAGAGTTTGATCAGAATCTAATGTAAAGACACTTTAGAGTTATAATGTAAAGAAGACACTTTAGAGTTTGAGCAGACTCTAATGTAAAGACACTTTAGAGTTATAATGTAAAGAAGGCACTTTAGAGTTTGATCAGACTCTAATGTAAAGACACTTTAGAGTTTGATCAGACTCTAATGTAAAGACACTTTAGAGTTATAATGTAAAGAATACACTTTAGAGTTTGATCAGACTCTAATGTAAAGACACTTTAGAGTTCGATCAGACTAATGTAAAGACACTTTAGAGTTTGATCAGACTCTAATGTAAAGACACTTTAGAGTTATAATGTAAAGAAGACACTTTAGAGTTTGATCAGACTCTAATGTAAAGACACTTTAGAGTTATAATGTAAAGACACTTTAGAGTTATAATGTAAAGAATACACTTTAGAGTTTGATCAGACTCTAATGTAAAGACACTTTAGAGTTTGATCAGAATCTAATGTAAAGACACTTTAGAGTTATAATGTAAAGAAGACACTTTAGAGTTTGAGCAGACTCTAATGTAAAGACACTTTAGAGTTATAATGTAAAGAAGGCACTTTAGAGTTTGATCAGACTCTAATGTAAAGACACTTTAGAGTTTGATCAGACTCTAATGTAAAGACACTTTAGATTTATAATGTAAAGAAGACACTTTAGAGTTTGATCAGACTCTAATGTAAAGATACTTTAGAGTTTGATCAGACTCTAATGTAAAGACACTATAGAGTTTGATCAGACTCTAATGTAAAGACACTTTAGAGTTATAATGTAAAGAAGACACTTTAGAGTTTGATCAGACTCTAATGTAAAGACACTTTAGAGTTATAATGTAAAGACACTTTAGAGTTATAATGTAAAGAAGACACTTTAGAGTTTGATCAGACTCTAATGTAAAGACACTTTAGAGTTATAATGTAAAGAAGACACTTTAGAGTTTGATCAGACTCTAATGTAAAGACACTTTAGAGTTATAATGTAAAGAAGACACTTTAGAGTTTGTTCAGACTCTAATGTAAAGACACTTTAAAGTTTGATCAGACTCTAATATAAAGACACTTTAGAGTTATAATGTAAAGACACTTTAGAGTTATAATGTAAAGACACTTTAGAGTTTTTTTCAGACTAATGTAAAGACTATTTAGAGTTATAATGTAAAGACCCTTTAGAGTTTGATCAGACTCTAATGTAGAGACACTTTAGAGTTTGATCAGACTCTAATGTAAAGACACTTTAGAGTTTGATCAGACTCTAATGTAGAGACACTTTAGAGTTATAATGTAAAGAAGACACTTTAGAGTTTGATCAGACTCTAATGTAAAGACACTTTAGAGTTTGATCAGACACTTTAGAGTTTGATCAGAATCTAATGTAAAGACACTTTAGAGTTATAATGTAAAGAAGACACTTTGGAGTTTGATCAGACTCTAATGTAAAGACACTTTAGAGTTTGATCAGACTCTAATGTAAAGAAACTTTAGAGTTTGATCAGACTAATGTAAAGACACTTTAGAGTTTGATCAGACTCTAATGTAAAGACACTTTAGACTTATAATGTAAAGAAGACACTTTAGAGTTTAATCAGACTCTAATGTAGAGTTTGTTCAGACTCTAATGTAAAGACACTTTAGAGTTTGATCAGAATCTAATGTAAAGACACTTTAGAGTTATAATGTAAAGAAGACACTTTAGAGTTTGATCAGACTCTAATGTAAAGACACTTTAGAGTTATATCAGACTAATGTAAAGACACTTTAGAGTTATAATGTAAAGACACTTTAGAGTTTGATCAGACTCTAATGTAAAGACACGTTAGAGTTTGATCAGACTCTAATGTAAAGACACTATAGAGTTTGATCAGACTAATGTAAAGACACTATAGAGTTTGATCAGACTCTAATGTAAAGACACTTTAGAGTTATAATGTAAAGAAGACACTTTAGAGTTTGATCAGACTCTAATGTAAAGACACTTTAGAGTTATAATGTAAAGTAGACACTTTAGAGTTTGATCAGACTCTAATGTAAAGACACTTTAGAGTTATAATGTAAAGAAGACACTTTAGAGTTTGATCAGACTCTAATGTAAAGACACTTTAGAGTTTGATCAGACTCTAATGTAAAGACACTTTAGAGTTATAATGTAAAGACACTTTAGAGTTTGATCAGACTAATGTAAAGACACTTTAGAGTTTCATCAGACTCTAATGTAAAGACACTTTAGAGTTTGATCAGACTCTAATGTAAAGACACTTTAGAGTTTGATCAGACTCTAATGTAAAGACACTTTAGAGTTATAATGTAAAGACACTTTAGAGTTTGATCAGACTAATGTAAAGACACTTTAGAGTTTGATCAGACTCTAATGTAAAGACACTTTAGAGTTATAATGTAAAGACACTTTAGAGTTTGATCAGACTCTAATGTAGAGTTTGTTCAGACTCTAATGTAAAGACACTTTAGAGTTTGATCAGAATCTAATGTAAAGACACTTTAGAGTTATAATGTAAAGAAGACACTTTAGAGTTTGAACAGACTAATGTAAAGACACTTTAGAGTTTGATCAGACTCTAATGTAAAGACACTTTAGAGTTATAATGTAAAGACACTTTAGAGTTTGATCAGACTAATGTAAAGACACTTTAGAGTTTGATCAGGGACTCTAATGTAAAGACACTTTAGAGTTTGTTCAGACTCTAATGTAAAGACACTTTAGAGTGTGTTCAGACTCTAATGTAAAGACACTTTAGAGTTTGTTCAGACTCTAATGTAAAGACACTTTAGAGTTATAATGTAAAGAAGACACTTTAGAGTTTGATCAGACTCTAATGTAAAGACACTTTAGAGTTTGATCAGAATCTAATGTAAAGACACTTTAGAGTTATAATGTAAAGAAGACACTTTAGAGTTTGATCAGACTCTAATGTAAAGACACTTTAGAGTTTGATCAGACTCTAATGTAAAGACACTTTAGAGTTATAATGTAAAGAAGACACTTTAGAGTTTGATCAGACTCTAATGTAAAGACACTTTAGAGTTTGATCAGACTCTAATGTAAAGACACTTTAGAGTTATAATGTAAAGACACTTTAGAGTTTGATCAGGGACTCTAATGTAAAGACACTTTAGAGTTTGATCAGACTCTAATATAAAGACACTTTAGAGTTATAATGTAAAGACACTTAAGAGTTTGATCAGACTCTAATGTAAAGACACTTTAGAGTTATAATGTAAAGACACTTTAGAGTTTTTTTCAGACTAATGTAAAGACTATTTAGAGTTATAATGTAAAGACCCTTTAGAGTTTGATCAGACTCTAATGTAGAGAAACTTTAGAGTTTGATCAGACTCTAATGTAGAGACACTTTAGAGTTTGATCAGAGTCTCTAATGTAGAGACACTTTAGAGTTATAATGTAAAGAAGACACTTTAGAGTTTGATCAGACTCTAATGTAAAGACACGTTAGAGTTTGATCAGACTCTAATGTAAAGACACGTTAGAGTTTGATCAGACTCTAATGTAAAGACACTATAGAGTTTGATCAGACTCTAATGTAAAGACACTTTAGAGTTATAATGTAAAGAAGACACTTTAGAGTTTGATCAGACTCTAATGTAAAGACACTTTAGAGTTATAATGTAAAGAAGACACTTTAGAGTTTGATCAGACTCTAATGTAAAGACACTTTAGAGTTTGATCAGACTCTAATGTAAAGACACTTTAGAGTTATAATGTAAAGACACTTTAGAGTTTGATCAGACTAATGTAAAGACACTTTAGAGTTTCATCAGACTCTAATGTAAAGACACTTTAGAGTTTGATCAGACTCTAATGTAAAGACACTTTAGAGTTTGATCAGACTCTAATGTAAAGACACTTTAGAGTTATAATGTAAAGACACTTTAGAGTTTGATCAGACTAATGTAAAGACACTTTAGAGTTTGATCAGACTCTAATGTAAAGACACTTTAGAGTTTGATCAGACTCTAATGTAAAGACACTTTAGAGTTATAATGTAAAGAAGACACTTTAGAGTTTGATCAGACTCTAATGTAAAGACACTTTAGAGTTTGATCAGAATCTAATGTAAAGACACTTTAGAGTTTGATCAGACTCTAATGTAAAGACACTTTAGAGTTTGATCAGACTCTAATGTAAAAAGACACTATAGAGTTTGATCAGACTCTAATGTAAAGACACTTTAGAGTTATAATGTAAAGAAGACACTTTAGAGTTTGATCAGACTCTAATGTAAAGACACTTTAGCGTTTGATCAGACTCTAATGTAAAGACACTTTAGAGTTATAATGTAAAGAAGACACTTTAGAGTTTGATCAGACTCTAATGTAAAGACAATTTAGAGATATAATGTAAAGAAGGCACTTTAGAGTTTGATCAGACTAATGTAAAGACACTTTAGAGTTTGATCAGACTAATGTAAAGACAATTTAGAGTTTGATCAGACTCTAATGTAAAGACACTTTAGAGTTTGATCAGACTCTAATGTAAAGACACTATAGAGTTTGATCAGACTCTAATGTAAAGACACTTTAGAGTTATAATGTAAAGAAGACACTTTAGAGTTTGATCAGACTCTAATGTAAAGACACTTTAGAGTTATAATGTAAAGAAGACACTTTAGAGTTTGATCAGACTCTAATGTAAAGACACTTTAGAGTTTGATCAGACTCTAATGTAAAGACACTTTAGAGTTATAATGTAAAGACACTTTAGAGTTTGATCAGACTAATGTAAAGACACTTTAGAGTTTCATCAGACTCTAATGTAAAGACACTTTAGAGTTTGATCAGACTCTAATGTAAAGACACTTTAGCGTTTGATCAGACTCTAATGTAAAGACACTTTAGAGTTATAATGTAAAGAAGACAATTTAGAGTTTGATCAGACTCTAATGTAAAGACACTTTAGAGTTATAATGTAAAGAAGACACTTTAGAGTCTGATCAGACTAATGTAAAGACACTTTATAGTTATAATGTAAAGACACTTTAGAGTTATAATGTAAAGAATACACTTTAGAGTTTGATCAGACTCTAATGTAAAGACACTTTAGAGTTATAATGTAAAGAGACTTTAGAGTTTGATCAGACTCTAATGTAAAGACACTTTAGAGTTATAATGTAAAGAAGACACTTTAGAGTTTGATCAGACTCTAATGTAAAGAAACTTTAGAGTTTGATCAGACTCTAATGTAGAGACACTTTAGAGTTTGATCAGAGTCTCTAATGTAGAGACACTTTAGAGTTTGATCAGACTAAGATCAGACTAATGTAAAGACACTTTAGAGTTTGATCAGACTCTAAAGTGTCTACATTAGAGTTTGATCAGACTCTAATGTAAAGACACTTTAGAGTTATAATGTAAAGAAGACACTTTAGAGTTTGATCAGACTCTAATGTAGAGTTTGTTCAGACTCTAATGTAAAGACACTTTAGAGTTTGATCAGAATCTAATGTAAAGACACTTTAGAGTTATAATGTAAAGAAGACACTTTAGAGTTTGATCAGACTCTAATATAAAGACACTTTAGAGTTTGATCAGACTCTAATGTAAAGACACTTTAGAGTTATAATGTAAAGAAGACACTTTAGAGTTTGATCAGACTCTAATGTAAAGACACTTTAAAGTTATAATGTAAAGACACTTTAGAGTTATAATGTAAAGAAGACACTTTAGAGTTTGATCAGACTCTAATGTAGAGTTTGTTCAGACTCTAATGTAAAGACACTTTAGAGTTTGATCAGAATCTAATGTAAAGACACTTTAGAGTTATAATGTAAAGAAGACACTTTAGAGTTTGATATGACTAATGTAAAGACACGTTAGAGTTTGATCAGACTCTAATGTAAAGACACTATAGAGTTTGATCAGACTCTAATGTAAAGACACTTTAGAGTTTGATCAGACTCTAATGTAAAGACACTTTAGAGTTATAATGTAAAGTAGACACTTTAGAGTTTGATCAGACTCTAATGTAAAGACACTTTAGAGTTATAATGTAAAGAAGACACTTTAGAGTTTGATCAGACTCTAATGTAAAGACACTTTAGAGTTTGATCAGACTCTAATGTAAAGACACTTTAGAGTTATAATGTAAAGACACTTTAGAGTTTGATCAGACTAATGTAAAGACACTTTAGAGTTTCATCAGACTCTAATGTAAAGACACTTTAGAGTTTGATCAGACTCTAATGTAAAGACACTTTAGAGTTTGATCAGACTCTAATGTAAAGACACTTTAGAGTTATAATGTAAAGACACTTTAGAGTTTGATCAGACTAATGTAAAGACACTTTAGAGTTTGATCAGACTCTAATGTAAAGACACTTTAGAGTTTGATCAGACTCTAATGTAGAGTTTGTTCAGACTCTAATGTAAAGACACTTTAGAGTTTGATCAGAATCTAATGTAAAGACACTTTAGAGTTATAATGTAAAGAAGACACTTTAGAGTTTGAACAGACTAATGTAAAGACACTTTAGAGTTTGATCAGACTCTAATGTAAAGACACTTTAGAGTTATAATGTAAAGACACTTTAGAGTTTGATCAGACTAATGGAAAGACAGTTTAGAGTTTGATCAGGGACTCTAATGTAAAGACACTTTAGAGTTTGTTCAGACTCTAATGTAAAGACACTTTAGAGTGTGTTCAGACTCTAATGTAAAGACACTTTAGAGTTTGTTCAGACTCTAATGTAAAGACACTTTAGAGTTATAATGTAAAGAAGACACTTTAGAGTTTGATCAGACTCTAATGTAAAGACACTTTAGAGTTTGATCAGCATCTAATGTAAAGACACTTTAGAGTTATAATGTAAAGACACTTTAGAGTTATAATGTAAAGAAGACACTTTAGAGTTTGATCAGACTCTAATGTAAAGACACTTTAGAGTTATAATGTAAAGAAGACACTTTAGAGTTTGATCAGACTCTAATGTAAAGACACTTTAGAGTTATAATGTAAAGACACTTTAGAGTTTGATCAGACTCTAATGGAAAGACACTTTAGAGTTTGATCAGGGACTCTAATGTAAAGACACTTTAGAGTTTGTTCGGACTCTAATGTAAAGACACTTTAGAGTTTGATCAGACTCTAATATAAAGACACTTTAGAGTTATAATGTAAAGACACTTTAGAGTTATAATGTAAAGACACTTAAGAGTTTGATCAGACTCTAATGTAAAGACACTTTAGAGTTATAATGTAAAGACACTTTAGAGTTTTTTTCAGACTAATGTAAAGACTATTTAGAGTTATAATGTAAAGACCCTTTAGAGTTTGATCAGACTCTAATGTAGAGAAACTTTAGAGTTTGATCAGAGTCTCTAATGTAGAGACACTTTAGAGTTATAATGTAAAGAAGACACTTTAGAGTTTGATCAGACTCTAATGTAAAGACACGTTAGAGTTTGATCAGACTCTAATGTAAAGACACGTTAGAGTTTGATCAGACTCTAATGTAAAGACACTATAGAGTTTGATCAGACTCTAATGTAAAGACACTTTAGAGTTATAATGTAAAGAAGACACTTTAGAGTTTGATCAGACTCTAATGTAAAGACACTTTAGAGTTATAATGTAAAGAAGACACTTTAGAGTTTGATCAGACTCTAATGTAAAGACACTTTAGAGTTATAATGTAAAGAAGACACTTTAGAGTTTGATCAGACTCTAATGTAAAGACACTTTAGAGTTTGATCAGACTCTAATGTAAAGACACTTTAGAGTTATAATGTAAAGACACTTTAGAGTTTGATCAGACTAATGTAAAGACACTTTAGAGTTTCATCAGACTCTAATGTAAAGACACTTTAGAGTTTGATCAGACTCTAATGTAAAGACACTTTAGAGTTTCATCAGACTCTAATGTAAAGACACTTTAGAGTTTGATCAGACTCTAATGTAAAGACACTTTAGAGTTATAATGTAAAGACACTTTAGAGTTTGATCAGACTAATGTAAAGACACTTTAGAGTTTGATCAGACTCTAATGTAAAGACACTATAGAGTTTGATCATACTCTAATGTAAAGACACTTTAGAGTTATAATGTAAAGAAGACACTTTAGAGTTTGATCAGACTCTAATGTAAAGACACTTTAGCGTTTGATCAGACTCTAATGTAAAGACACTTTAGAGTTATAATGTAAAGAAGACACTTTAGAGTTTGATCAGACTCTAATGTAAAGACACTTTAGAGTTATAATGTAAAGAAGGCACTTTAGAGTTTGATCAGACTAATGTAAAGACACTTTAGAGTTTGATCAGACTAATGTAAAGACAATTTAGAGTTTGATCAGACTCTAATGTAAAGACACTTTAGAGTTATAATGTAAAGAAGACACTTTAGAGTCTGATCAGACTAATGTAAAGACACTTTATAGTTATAATGTAAAGACACTTTAGAGTTATAATGTAAAGAATACACTTTAGAGTTTGATCAGACTCTAATGTAAAGACACTTTAGAGTTATAATGTAAAGAGACTTTAGAGTTTGATCAGACTCTAATGTAAAGACACTTTAGAGTTATAATGTAAAGAAGACACTTTAGAGTTTGATCAGACTCTAATGTAAAGAAACTTTAGAGTTTGATCAGACTCTAATGTAGAGACACTTTAGAGTTTGATCAGAGTCTCTAATGTAGAGACACTTTAGAGTTTCATCAGACTAAGATCAGACTAATGTAAAGACACTTTAGAGTTTGATCAGACTCTAAAGTGTCTACATTAGAGTTTGATCAGACTCTAATGTAAAGACACTTTAGAGTTATAATGTAAAGAAGACACTTTAGAGTTTGATCAGACTCTAATGTAGAGTTTGTTCAGACTCTAATGTAAAGACACTTTAGAGTTTGATCAGAATCTAATGTAAAGACACTTTAGAGTTATAATGTAAAGAAGACACTTTAGAGTTTGATCAGACTCTAATATAAAGACACTTTAGAGTTTGATCAGACTCTAATGTAAAGACACTTTAGAGTTATAATGTAAAGAAGACACTTTAGAGTTTGATCAGACTCTAATGTAAAGACACTTTAAAGTTATAATGTAAAGACACTTTAGAGTTATAATGTAAAGAAGACACTTTAGAGTTTGATCAGACTCTAATGTAGAGTTTGTTCAGACTCTAATGTAAAGACACTTTAGAGTTTGATCAGAATCTAATGTAAAGACACTTTAGAGTTATAATGTAAAGAAGACACTTTAGAGTTTGATATGACTCTAATGTAAAGACACGTTAGAGTTTGATCAGACTCTAATGTAAAGACACTATAGAGTTTGATCAGACTCTAATGTAAAGACACTTTAGAGTTTGATCAGACTCTAATGTAAAGACACTTTAGAGTTATAATGTAAAGTAGACACTTTAGAGTTTGATCAGACTCTAATGTAAAGACACTTTAGAGTTATAATGTAAAGAAGACACTTTAGAGTTTGATCAGACTCTAATGTAAAGACACTTTAGAGTTTGATCAGACTCTAATGTAAAGACACTTTAGAGTTTGATCAGACTCTAATGTAAAGACACTTTAGAGTTATAATGTAAAGACACTTTAGAGTTTGATCAGACTAATGTAAAGACACTTTAGAGTTTGATCAGACTCTAATGTAAAGACACTTTAGAGTTTGATCAGACTCTAATGTAGAGTTTGTTCAGACTCTAATGTAAAGACACTTTAGAGTTTGATCAGAATCTAATGTAAAGACACTTTAGAGTTATAATGTAAAGAAGACACTTTAGAGTTTGAACAGACTAATGTATAGACACTTTAGAGTTTGATCAGACTCTAATGTAAAGACACTTTAGAGTTATAATGTAAAGACACTTTAGAGTTTGATCAGACTAATGGAAAGACAGTTTAGAGTTTGATCAGGGACTCTAATGTAAAGACACTTTAGAGTTTGTTCAGACTCTAATGTAAAGACACTTTAGAGTGTGTTCAGACTCTAATGTAAAGACACTTTAGAGTTTGTTCAGACTCTAATGTAAAGACACTTTAGAGTTATAATGTAAAGACACTTTAGAGTTATAATGTAAAGAAGACACTTTAGAGTTTGATCAGACTCTAATGTAAAGACACTTTAGAGTTATAATGTAAAGAAGACACTTTAGAGTTTGATCAGACTCTAATGTAAAGACACTTTAGAGTTATAATGTAAAGACACTTTAGAGTTTGATCAGACTCTAATGGAAAGACACTTTAGAGTTTGATCAGGGACTCTAATGTAAAGACACTTTAGAGTTTGTTCGGACTCTAATGTAAAGACACTTTAGAGTTTGATCAGACTCTAATATAAAGACACTTTAGAGTTATAATGTAAAGACACTTTAGAGTTATAATGTAAAGACACTTAAGAGTTTGATCAGACTCTAATGTAAAGACACTTTAGAGTTATAATGTAAAGACACTTTAGAGTTTGATCAGACTCTAATGTAGAGAAACTTTAGAGTTTGATCAGAGTCTCTAATGTAGAGACACTTTAGAGTTATAATGTAAAGAAGACACTTTAGAGTTTGATCAGACTCTAATGTAAAGACACGTTAGAGTTTGATCAGACTCTAATGTAAAGACACTATAGAGTTTGATCAGACTCTAATGTAAAGACACTTTAGAGTTATAATGTAAAGAAGACACTTTAGAGTTTGATCAGACTCTAATGTAAAGACACTTTAGAGTTATAATGTAAAGAAGACACTTTAGAGTTTGATCAGACTCTAATGTAAAGACACTTTAGAGTTATAATGTAAAGAAGACACTTTAGAGTTTGATCAGACTCTAATGTAAAGACACTTTAGAGTTTGATCAGACTCTAATGTAAAGACACTTTAGAGTTATAATGTAAAGACACTTTAGAGTTTGATCAGACTAATGTAAAGACACTTTAGAGTTTGATCAGACTCTAATGTAAAGACACTTTAGAGTTTGATCAGACTCTAATGTAAAGACACTTTAGAGTTTGATCAGACTCTAATGTAAAGACACTTTAGAGTTATAATGTAAAGACACTTTAGAGTTTGATCAGACTAATGTAAAGACACTTTAGAGTTTGATCAGACTCTAATGTAAAGACACTTTAGAGTTTGATCAGACTCTAATGTAAAGACACTTTAGAGTTATAATGTAAAGAAGACACTTTAGAGTTTGATCAGACTCTAATGTAAAGACACTTTAGAGTTTGATCAGAATCTAATGTAAAGACACTTTAGAGTTTGATCAGACTCTAATGTAAAGACACTTTAGAGTTTGATCAGACTCTAATGTAAAGACACTATAGAGTTTGATCATACTCTAATGTAAAGACACTTTAGAGTTATAATGTAAAGAAGACACTTTAGAGTTTGATCAGACTCTAATGTAAAGACACTTTAGCGTTTGATCAGACTCTAATGTAAAGACACTTTAGAGTTATAATGTAAAGAAGACACTTTAGAGTTTGATCAGACTCTAATGTAAAGACACTTTAGAGTTATAATGTAAAGAAGGCACTTTAGAGTTTGATCAGACTAATGTGAAGACACTTTAGAGTTTGATCAGACTAATGTAAAGACAATTTAGAGTTTGATCAGACTCTAATGTAAAGACACTTTAGAGTTATAATGTAAAGAAGACACTTTAGAGTCTGATCAGACTAATGTAAAGACACTTTATAGTTATAATGTAAAGACACTTTAGAGTTATAATGTAAAGAATACACTTTAGAGTTTGATCAGACTCTAATGTAAAGACACTTTAGAGTTATAATGTAAAGAGACTTTAGAGTTTGATCAGACTAAGATCAGACTAATGTAAAGACACTTTAGAGTTTGATCAGACTCTAAAGTGTCTACATTAGAGTTTGATCAGACTCTAATGTAAAGACACTTTAGAGTTATAATGTAAAGAAGACACTTTAGAGTTTGATCAGACTCTAATGTAGAGTTTGTTCAGACTCTAATGTAAAGACACTTTAGAGTTTGATCAGAATCTAATGTAAAGACACTTTAGAGTTATAATGTAAAGAAGACACTTTAGAGTTTGATCAGACTCTAATATAAAGACACTTTAGAGTTTGATCAGACTCTAATGTAAAGACACTTTAGAGTTATAATGTAAAGAAGACACTTTAGAGTTTGATCAGACTCTAATGTAAAGACACTTTAGAGTTATAATGTAAAGAAGACACTTTAGAGTTTGATATGACTCTAATGTAAAGACACGTTAGAGTTTGATCAGACTCTAATGTAAAGACACTATAGAGTTTAATCAGACTCTAATGTAAAGACACTTTAGAGTTTGATCAGACTCTAATGTAAAGACACTTTAGAGTTATAATGTAAAGTAGACACTTTAGAGTTTGATCAGACTCTAATGTAAAGACACTTTAGAGTTATAATGTAAAGAAGACACTTTAGAGTTTGATCAGACTCTAATGTAAAGACACTTTAGAGTTTGATCAGACTCTAATGTAAAGACACTTTAGAGTTATAATGTAAAGACACTTTAGAGTTTGATCAGACTAATGTAAAGACACTTTAGAGTTTCATCAGACTCTAATGTAAAGACACTTTAGAGTTTGATCAGACTCTAATGTAAAGACACTTTAGAGTTACAATGTAAAGACACTTTAGAGTTTGATCAGACTAATGTAAAGACACTTTAGAGTTTGATCAGACTCTAATGTAAAGACACTTTAGAGTTTGATCAGACTCTAATGTAGAGTTTGTTCAGACTCTAATGTAAAGACACTTTAGAGTTTGATCAGAATCTAATGTAAAGACACTTTAGAGTTATAATGTAAAGAAGACACTTTAGAGTTTGAACAGACTAATGTAAAGACACTTTAGAGTTTGATCAGACTCTAATGTAAAGACACTTTAGAGTTATAATGTAAAGACACTTTAGAGTTTGATCAGACTAATGGAAAGACAGTTTAGAGTTTGATCAGGGACTCTAATGTAAAGACACTTTAGAGTTTGTTCAGACTCTAATGTAAAGACACTTTAGAGTGTGTTCAGACTCTAATGTAAAGACACTTTAGAGTTTGTTCAGACTCTAATGTAAAGACACTTTAGAGTTATAATGTAAAGAAGACACTTTAGAGTTTGATCAGACTCTAATGTAAAGACACTTTAGAGTTTGATCAGCATCTAATGTAAAGACACTTTAGAGTTATAATGTAAAGACACTTTAGAGTTATAATGTAAAGAAGACACTTTAGAGTTTGATCAGACTCTAATGTAAAGACACTTTAGAGTTATAATGTAAAGAAGACACTTTAGAGTTTGATCAGACTCTAATGTAAAGACACTTTAGAGTTATAATGTAAAGACACTTTAGAGTTTGATCAGACTCTAATGTAAAGACACTTTAGAGTTTGTTCGGACTCTAATGTAAAGACACTTTAGAGTTTGATCAGACTCTAATATAAAGACACTTTAGAGTTATAATGTAAAGAAGACACTTTAGAGTTTGATCAGACTCTAATGTAAAGACACTTTAGAGTTATAATGTAAAGAAGGCACTTTAGAGTTTGATCAGACTAATGTGAAGACACTTTAGAGTTTGATCAGACTAATGTAAAGACAATTTAGAGTTTGATCAGACTCTAATGTAAAGACACTTTAGAGTTATAATGTAAAGAAGACACTTTAGAGTCTGATCAGACTAATGTAAAGACACTTTATAGTTATAATGTAAAGACACTTTAGAGTTATAATGTAAAGAATACACTTTAGAGTTTGATCAGACTCTAATGTAAAGACACTTTAGAGTTATAATGTAAAGAGACTTTAGAGTTTGATCAGACTAAGATCAGACTAATGTAAAGACACTTTAGAGTTTGATCAGACTCTAAAGTGTCTACATTAGAGTTTGATCAGACTCTAATGTAAAGACACTTTAGAGTTATAATGTAAAGAAGACACTTTAGAGTTTGATCAGACTCTAATGTAGAGTTTGTTCAGACTCTAATGTAAAGACACTTTAGAGTTTGATCAGAATCTAATGTAAAGACACTTTAGAGTTATAATGTAAAGAAGACACTTTAGAGTTTGATCAGACTCTAATATAAAGACACTTTAGAGTTTGATCAGACTCTAATGTAAAGACACTTTAGAGTTATAATGTAAAGAAGACACTTTAGAGTTTGATCAGACTCTAATGTAAAGACACTTTAGAGTTATAATGTAAAGAAGACACTTTAGAGTTTGATATGACTCTAATGTAAAGACACGTTAGAGTTTGATCAGACTCTAATGTAAAGACACTATAGAGTTTGATCAGACTCTAATGTAAAGACACTTTAGAGTTTGATCAGACTCTAATGTAAAGACACTTTAGAGTTATAATGTAAAGTAGACACTTTAGAGTTTGATCAGACTCTAATGTAAAGACACTTTAGAGTTATAATGTAAAGAAGACACTTTAGAGTTTGATCAGACTCTAATGTAAAGACACTTTAGAGTTTGATCAGACTCTAATGTAAAGACACTTTAGAGTTATAATGTAAAGACACTTTAGAGTTTGATCAGACTAATGTAAAGACACTTTAGAGTTTCATCAGACTCTAATGTAAAGACACTTTAGAGTTTGATCAGACTCTAATGTAAAGACACTTTAGAGTTTGATCAGACTCTAATGTAAAGACACTTTAGAGTTATAATGTAAAGACACTTTAGAGTTTGATCAGACTAATGTAAAGACACTTTAGAGTTTGATCAGACTCTAATGTAAAGACACTTTAGAGTTTGATCAGACTCTAATGTAGAGTTTGTTCAGACTCTAATGTAAAGACACTTTAGAGTTTGATCAGAATCTAATGTAAAGACACTTTAGAGTTATAATGTAAAGAAGACACTTTAGAGTTTGAACAGACTAATGTAAAGACACTTTAGAGTTTGATCAGACTCTAATGTAAAGACACTTTAGAGTTATAATGTAAAGACACTTTAGAGTTTGATCAGACTAATGGAAAGACAGTTTAGAGTTTGATCAGGGACTCTAATGTAAAGACACTTTAGAGTTTGTTCAGACTCTAATGTAAAGACACTTTAGAGTGTGTTCAGACTCTAATGTAAAGACACTTTAGAGTTTGTTCAGACTCTAATGTAAAGACACTTTAGAGTTATAATGTAAAGAAGACACTTTAGAGTTTGATCAGACTCTAATGTAAAGACACTTTAGAGTTTGATCAGCATCTAATGTAAAGACACTTTAGAGTTATAATGTAAAGACACTTTAGAGTTATAATGTAAAGAAGACACTTTAGAGTTTGATCAGACTCTAATGTAAAGACACTTTAGAGTTATAATGTAAAGAAGACACTTTAGAGTTTGATCAGACTCTAATGTAAAGACACTTTAGAGTTATAATGTAAAGACACTTTAGAGTTTGATCAGACTCTAATGTAAAGACACTTTAGAGTTTGTTCGGACTCTAATGTAAAGACACTTTAGAGTTTGATCAGACTCTAATATAAAGACACTTTAGAGTTATAATGTAAAGACACTTTAGAGTTATAATGTAAAGACACTTAAGAGTTTGATCAGACTCTAATGTAAAGACACTTTAGAGTTATAATGTAAAGACACTTTAGAGTTTTTTTCAGACTAATGTAAAGACTATTTAGAGTTATAATGTAAAGACCCTTTAGAGTTTGATCAGACTCTAATGTAGAGACACTTTAGAGTTTGATCAGAGTCTCTAATGTAGAGACACTTTAGAGTTATAATGTAAAGAAGACACTTTAGAGTTTGATCAGACTCTAATGTAAAGACACGTTAGAGTTTGATCAGACTCTAATGTAAAGACACGTTAGAGTTTGATCAGACTCTAATGTAAAGACACTATAGAGTTTGATCAGACTCTAATGTAAAGACACTTTAGAGTTATAATGTAAAGAAGACACTTTAGAGTTTGATCAGACTCTAATGTAAAGACACTTTAGAGTTATAATGTAAAGAAGACACTTTAGAGTTTGATCAGACTCTAATGTAAAGACACTTTAGAGTTATAATGTAAAGAAGACACTTTAGAGTTTGATCAGACTCTAATGTAAAGACACTTTAGAGTTTGATCAGACTCTAATGTAAAGACACTTTAGAGTTATAATGTAAAGACACTTTAGAGTTTGATCAGACTAATGTAAAGACACTTTAGAGTTTGATCAGACTCTAATGTAAAGACACTTTAGAGTTTGATCAGACTCTAATGTAAAGACACTTTAGAGTTATAATGTAAAGACACTTTAGAGTTTGATCAGACTAATGTAAAGACACTTTAGAGTTTGATCAGACTCTAATGTAAAGACACTTTAGAGTTTGATCAGACTCTAATGTAAAGACACTTTAGAGTTATAATGTAAAGAAGACACTTTAGAGTTTGATCAGACTCTAATGTAAAGACACTTTAGAGTTTGATCAGAATCTAATGTAAAGACACTTTAGCGTTTGATCAGACTCTAATGTAAAGACACTTTAGAGTTATAATGTAAAGAAGACACTTTAGAGTTTGATCAGACTCTAATGTAAAGACACTTTAGAGTTTGATCAGACTCTAATGTAAAGACACTTTAGAGTTATAATGTAAAGAAGACACTTTAGAGTTTGATCAGACTCTAATGTAAAGAAACTTTAGAGTTTGATCAGACTCTAATGTAGAGACACTTTAGAGTTTGATCAGAGTCTCTAATGTAAAGACACTTTAGAGTTTGATCAGAGTCTCTAATGTAAAGACACTTTAGAGTTATAATGTAAAGAAGGCACTTTAGAGTTTGATCAGACTAATGTAAAGACACTTTAGAGTTTGATCAGACTAATGTAAAGACAATTTAGAGTTTGATCAGACTCTAATGTAAAGACACTTTAGAGTTATAATGTAAAGAAGACACTTTAGAGTTTGATCAGACTAATGTAAAGACACTTTAGAGTTTGATCAGACTAATGTAAAGACACTTTATAGTTATAATGTAAAGACACTTTAGAGTTATAATGTAAAGAATACACTTTAGAGTTTGATCAGACTCTAATGTAAAGACACTTTAGAGTTATAATGTAAAGAGACTTTAGAGTTTGATCAGACTCTAATGTAAAGACACTTTAGAGTTATAATGTAAAGAAGACACTTTAGAGTTTGATCAGACTCTAATGTAAAGAAACTTTAGAGTTTGATCAGACTCTAATGTAGAGACACTTTAGAGTTTGATCAGAGTCTCTAATGTAGAGACACTTTAGAGTTTGATCAGACTAAGATCAGACTAATGTAAAGACACTTTAGAGTTTGATCAGACTCTAAAGTGTCTACATTAGAGTTTGATCAGACTCTAATGTAAAGACACTTTAGAGTTATAATGTAAAGAAGACACTTTAGAGTTTGATCAGACTCTAATGTAGAGTTTGTTCAGACTCTAATGTAAAGACACTTTAGAGTTTGATCAGAATCTAATGTAAAGACACTTTAGAGTTATAATGTAAAGACACTTTAGAGTTTGATCAGACTCTAATGTAAAGAATCTATAGAGTTTGATCAGACTCTAATGTAAAGACACATTAGAGTTTGATCAGACTCTAATGTAAAGACACTTTAGAGTTATAATGTAAAGAAGACACTTTAGAGTTTGATCAGACTCTAATGTAAAGACACTTTAGAGTTATAATGTAAATAAGACACTTTAGAGTTTGATCAGACTCTAATGTAAAGACACTTTAGAGTTATAATGTAAAGAAGACACTTTAGAGTTTGATCAGACTCTAATGTAAAGAAGACACTTTAGAGTTTGATCAGACTAATGTAAAGACACTTTAGAGTTTGATCAGACTCTAATGTAAAGACACTTTAGAGTTTGATCAGACTCTAATGTAAAGACACTTTAGAGTTATAATGTAAAGACACTTTAGAGTTTGATCAGACTCTAATGGAAAGACACTTTAGAGTTTGTTCGGACTCTAATGTAAAGACACTTTAGAGTTTGATCAGACTCTAATATAAAGACACTTTAGAGTTATAATGTAAAGACACTTTAGAGTTATAATGTAAAGACACTTTAGAGTTTTTTTCAGACTAATGTAAAGACTATTTAGAGTTATAATGTAAAGACCCTTTAGAGTTTGATCAGACTCTAATGTAGAGAAACTTTAGAGTTTGATCAGACTCTAATGTAGAGACACTTTAGAGTTTGATCAGAGTCTCTAATGTAGAGACACTTTAGAGTTTGATCAGACTCTAATGTAAAGACACGTTAGAGTTTGATCAGACTCTAATGTAAAGACACGTTAGAGTTTGATCAGACTCTAATGTAAAGACACTAAAGAGTTTGATCAGACTCTAATGTAAAGACACTTTAGAGTTATAATGTAAAGAAGACACTTTAGAGTTTGATCAGACTCTAATGTAAAGACACTTTAGAGTTATAATGTAAAGAAGACACTTTAGAGTTTGATCAGACTCTAATGTAAAGACACTTTAGAGTTATAATGTAAAGAAGACACTTTAGAGTTTGATCAGACTCTAATGTAAAGACACTTTAGAGTTTGATCAGACTCTAATGTAAAGACACTTTAGAGTTATAATGTAAAGACACTTTAGAGTTTGATCAGACTAATGTAAAGACACTTTAGAGTTTCATCAGACTCTAATGTAAAGACACTTTAGAGTTTGATCAGACTCTAATGTAAAGACACTTTAGAGTTATAATGTAAAGACACTTTAGAGTTTGATCAGACTAATGTAAAGACACTTTAGAGTTTGATCAGACTCTAATGTAAAGACACTTTAGAGTTATAATGTAAAGAAGACACTTTAGAGTTTGATCAGACTCTAATGTAAAGACACTTTAGAGTTTGATCAGAATCTAATGTAAAGACACTTTAGAGTTTGATCAGACTCTAATGTAAAGACACTTTAGAGTTATAATGTAAAGACACTTTAGAGTTTGATCAGACTCTAATGGAAAGACACTTTAGAGTTTGATCAGGGACTCTAATGTAAAGACACTTTAGAGTTTGTTCGGACTCTAATGTAAAGACACTTTAGAGTTTGATCAGACTCTAATATAAAGACACTTTAGAGTTATAATGTAAAGACACTTTAGAGTTATAATGTAAAGACACTTTAGAGTTTTTTTCAGACTAATGTAAAGACTATTTAGAGTTATAATGTAAAGACCCTTTAGAGTTTGATCAGACTCTAATGTAGAGAAACTTTAGAGTTTGATCAGACTCTAATGTAGAGACACTTTAGAGTTTGATCAGAGTCTCTAATGTAGACACTTTAGAGTTTGATCAGACTCTAATGTAAAGACACGTTAGAGTTTGATCAGACTCTAATGTAAAGACACGTTAGAGTTTGATCAGAATCTAATGTAAAGACACTAAAGAGTTTGATCAGACTCTAATGTAAAGACACTTTAGAGTTATAATGTAAAGAAGACACTTTAGAGTTTGATCAGACTCTAATGTAAAGACACTTTAGAGTTATAATGTAAAGAAGACACTTTAGAGTTTGATCAGACTCTAATGTAAAGACACTTTAGAGTTATAATGTAAAGAAGACACTTTAGAGTTTGATCAGACTCTAATGTAAAGACACTTTAGAGTTTGATCAGACTCTAATGTAAAGACACTTTAGAGTTATAATGTAAAGACACTTTAGAGTTTGATCAGACTAATGTAAAGACACTTTAGAGTTTCATCAGACTCTAATGTAAAGACACTTTAGAGTTTGATCAGACTCTAATGTAAAGACACTTTAGAGTTTGATCAGACTCTAATGTAAAGACACTTTAGAGTTTGATCAGACTCTAATGTAAAGACACTTTAGAGTTTGATCAGACTAAGATCAGACTAATGTAAAGACACTTTAGAGTTTGATCAGACTCTAAAGTGTCTACATTAGAGTTTGATCAGACTCTAATGTAAAGACACTTTAGAGTTATAATGTAAAGAAGACACTTTAGAGTTTGATCAGACTCTAATGTAGAGTTTGTTCAGACTCTAATGTAAAGACACTTTAGAGTTTGATCAGAATCTAATGTAAAGACACTTTAGAGTTATAATGTAAAGAAGACACTTTAGAGTTTGATCAGACTCTAATATAAAGACACTTTAGAGTTTGATCAGACTCTAATGTAAAGACACTTTAGAGTTATAATGTAAAGAAGACACTTTAGAGTTTGATCAGACTCTAATGTAGAGTTTGTTCAGACTCTAATGTAAAGACACTTTAGAGTTTGATCAGAATCTAATGTAAAGACACTTTAGAGTTTGATCAGACTCTAATGTAAAGACACTTTAGAGTTATAATGTAAAGTAGACACTTTAGAGTTTGATCAGACTCTAATGTAAAGACACTTTAGAGTTATAATGTAAAGAAGACACTTTAGAGTTTGATCAGACTCTAATGTAAAGACACTTTAGAGTTTGATCAGACTCTAATGTAAAGACACTTTAGAGTTTGATCAGACTCTAATGTAAAGACACTTTAGAGTTATAATGTAAAGACACTTTAGAGTTTGATCAGACTAATGTAAAGACACTTTAGAGTTTCATCAGACTCTAATGTAAAGACACTTTAGAGTTTGATCAGACTCTAATGTAAAGACACTTTAGAGTTATAATGTAAAGACACTTTAGAGTTTGATCAGACTAATGTAAAGACACTTTAGAGTTTGATCAGACTCTAATGTAAAGACACTTTAGAGTTTGATCAGACTCTAATGTAGAGTTTGTTCAGACTCTAATGTAAAGACACTTTAGAGTTTGATCAGAATCTAATGTAAAGACACTTTAGAGTTATAATGTAAAGAAGACACTTTAGAGTTTGAACAGACTAATGTAAAGACACTTTAGAGTTTGATCAGACTCTAATGTAAAGACACTTTAGAGTTATAATGTAAAGACACTTTAGAGTTTGATCAGAATAATGGAAAGACAGTTTAGAGTTTGATCAGGGACTCTAATGTAAAGACACTTTAGAGTTTGTTCAGACTCTAATGTAAAGACACTTTAGAGTGTGTTCAGACTCTAATGTAAAGACACTTTAGAGTTTGTTCAGACTCTAATGTAAAGACACTTTAGAGTTATAATGTAAAGAAGACACTTTAGAGTTTGATCAGACTCTAATGTAAAGACACTTTAGAGTTTGATCAGCATCTAATGTAAAGACACTTTAGAGTTATAATGTAAAGACACTTTAGAGTTATAATGTAAAGAAGACACTTTAGAGTTTGATCAGACTCTAATGTAAAGACACTTTAGAGTTATAATGTAAAGAAGACACTTTAGAGTTTGATCAGACTCTAATGTAAAGACACTTTAGAGTTATAATGTAAAGACACTTTAGAGTTTGATCAGACTCTAATGGAAAGACACTTTAGAGTTTGATCAGGGACTCTAATGTAAAGACACTTTAGAGTTTGTTCGGACTCTAATGTAAAGACACTTTAGAGTTTGATCAGACTCTAATATAAAGACACTTTAGAGTTATAATGTAAAGACACTTTAGAGTTATAATGTAAAGACACTTAAGAGTTTGATCAGACTCTAATGTAAAGACACTTTAGAGTTATAATGTAAAGAAGACACTTTAGAGTTTGATCAGACTCTAATGTAAAGACACTTTAGAGTTATAATGTAAAGAAGACACTTTAGAGTTTGATCAGACTCTAATGTAAAGACACTTTAGAGTTATAATGTAAAGAAGACACTTTAGAGTTTGATCAGACTCTAATGTAAAGACACTTTAGAGTTATAATGTAAAGAAGACACTTTAGAGTTTGATCAGACTCTAATGTAAAGACACTTTAGAGTTTGATCAGACTCTAATGTAAAGACACTTTAGAGTTATAATGTAAAGACACTTTAGAGTTTGATCAGACTAATGTAAAGACACTTTAGAGTTTCATCAGACTCTAATGTAAAGACACTTTAGAGTTTGATCAGACTCTAATGTAAAGACACTTTAGAGTTTCATCAGACTCTAATGTAAAGACACTTTAGAGTTTGATCAGACTCTAATGTAAAGACACTTTAGAGTTATAATGTAAAGACACTTTAGAGTTTGATCAGACTAATGTAAAGACACTTTAGAGTTTGATCAGACTCTAATGTAAAGACAATTTAGAGTTTGATCAGACTCTAATGTAAAGACACTTTAGAGTTATAATGTAAAGAAGACACTTTAGAGTCTGATCAGACTAATGTAAAGACACTTTAGCGTTTGATCAGACTCTAATGTAAAGACACTTTAGAGTTATAATGTAAAGAAGACACTTTAGAGTTTGATCAGACTCTAATGTAAAGACACTTTAGAGTTATAATGTAAAGAAGGCACTTTAGAGTTTGATCAGACTAATGTAAAGACACTTTAGAGTTTGATCAGACTAATGTAAAGACAATTTAGAGTTTGATCAGATTCTAATGTAAAGACACTTTAGAGTTATAATGTAAAGACACTTTATAGTTATAATGTAAAGAATACACTTTAGAGTTTGATCAGACTCTAATGTAAAGACATTTTAGAGTTATAATGTAAAGAGACTTTAGAGTTTGATCAGACTCTAATGTAAAGACACTTTAGAGTTATAATGTAAAGAAGACACTTTAGAGTTTGATCAGACTCTAATGTAAAGAAACTTTAGAGTTTGATCAGACTCTAATGTAGAGACACTTTAGAGTTTGATCAGACTAAGATCAGACTAATGTAAAGACACTTTAGAGTTTGATCAGACTCTAAAGTGTCTACATTAGAGTTTGATCAGACTCTAATGTAAAGACACTTTAGAGTTATAATGTAAAGAAGACACTTTAGAGTTTGATCAGACTCTAATGTAGAGTTTGTTCAGACTCTAATGTAAAGACACTTTAGAGTTATAATGTAAAGAAGACACTTTAGAGTTTGATCAGACTCTAATATAAAGACACTTTAGAGTTTGATCAGACTCTAATGTAAAGACACTTTAGAGTTATAATGTAAAGAAGACACTTTAGAGTTTGATCAGACTCTAATGTAAAGACACTTTAAAGTTATAATGTAAAGACACTTTAGAGTTATAATGTAAAGAAGACACTTTAGAGTTTGATCAGACTCTAATGTAGAGTTTGTTCAGACTCTAATGTAAAGACACTTTAGAGTTTGATCAGAATCTAATGTAAAGACACTTTAGAGTTATAATGTAAAGAAGACACTTTAGAGTTTGATATGACTCTAATGTAAAGACACGTTAGAGTTTGATCAGACTCTAATGTAAAGACACTATAGAGTTTGATCAGACTCTAATGTAAAGACACTTTAGAGTTTGATCAGACTCTAATGTAAAGACACTTTAGAGTTATAATGTAAAGTAGACACTTTAGAGTTTGATCAGACTCTAATGTAAAGACACTTTAGAGTTATAATGTAAAGAAGACACTTTAGAGTTTGATCAGACTCTAATGTAAAGACACTTTAGAGTTTGATCAGACTCTAATGTAAAGACACTTTAGAGTTTGATCAGACTCTAATGTAAAGACACTTTAGAGTTATAATGTAAAGACACTTTAGAGTTTGATCAGACTAATGTAAAGACACTTTAGAGTTTCATCAGACTCTAATGTAAAGACATTTTAGAGTTTTATCAGACTCTAATGTAAAGACACTTTAGAGTTTGATCAGACTCTAATGTAAAGACACTTTAGAGTTATAATGTAAAGAAGACACTTTAGAGTTTGATCAGACTCTAATGTAAAGACACTTTAGAGTTTGATCAGACTCTAATGTAAAGACACTTTAGAGTTTGATCAGACTCTAATGTAAAGACACTTTAGAGTTATAATGTAAAGACACTTTAGAGTTTGATCAGACTAATGTAAAGACACTTTAGAGTTTGATCAGACTCTAATGTAAAGACACTTTAGAGTTTGATCAGACTCTAATGTAGAGTTTGTTCAGACTCTAATGTAAAGACACTTTAGAGTTTGATCAGAATCTAATGTAAAGACACTTTAGAGTTATAATGTAAAGAAGACACTTTAGAGTTTGAACAGACTAATGTAAAGACACTTTAGAGTTTGATCAGACTCTAATGTAAAGACACTTTAGAGTTATAATGTAAAGACACTTTAGAGTTTGATCAGACTAATGGAAAGACAGTTTAGAGTTTGATCAGGGACTCTAATGTAAAGACACTTTAGAGTTTGTTCAGACTCTAATGTAAAGACACTTTAGAGTGTGTTCAGACTCTAATGTAAAGACACTTTAGAGTTTGTTCAGACTCTAATGTAAAGACACTTTAGAGTTATAATGTAAAGAAGACACTTTAGAGTTTGATCAGCATCTAATGTAAAGACACTTTAGAGTTATAATGTAAAGACACTTTAGAGTTATAATGTAAAGAAGACACTTTAGAGTTTGATCAGACTCTAATGTAAAGACACTTTAGAGTTATAATGTAAAGAAGACACTTTAGAGTTTGATCAGACTCTAATGTAAAGACACTTTAGAGTTATAATGTAAAGACACTTTAGAGTTTGATCAGACTCTAATGGAAAGACACTTTAGAGTTTGATCAGGGACTCTAATGTAAAGACACTTTAGAGTTTGTTCGGACTCTAATGTAAAGACACTTTAGAGTTTGATCAGACTCTAATATAAAGACACTTTAGAGTTATAATGTAAAGACACTTTAGAGTTATAATGTAAAGACACTTAAGAGTTTGATCAGACTCTAATGTAAAGACACTTTAGAGTTATAATGTAAAGACACTTTAGAGTTTTTTTCAGACTAATGTAAAGACTATTTAGAGTTATAATGTAAAGACCCTTTAGAGTTTGATCAGACTCTAATGTAGAGAAACTTTAGAGTTTGATCAGAGTCTCTAATGTAGAGACACTTTAGAGTTATAATGTAAAGAAGACACTTTAGAGTTTGATCAGACTCTAATGTAAAGACACGTTAGAGTTTGATCAGACTCTAATGTAAAGACACGTTAGAGTTTGATCAGACTCTAATGTAAAGACACTATAGAGTTTGATCAGACTCTAATGTAAAGACACTTTAGAGTTATAATGTAAAGAAGACACTTTAGAGTTTGATCAGACTCTAATGTAAAGACACTTTAGAGTTATAATGTAAAGAAGACACTTTAGAGTTTGATCAGACTCTAATGTAAAGACACTTTAGAGTTATAATGTAAAGAAGACACTTTAGAGTTTGATCAGACTCTAATGTAAAGACACTTTAGAGTTTGATCAGACTCTAATGTAAAGACACTTTAGAGTTATAATGTAAAGACACTTTAGAGTTTGATCAGACTAATGTAAAGACACTTTAGAGTTTCATCAGACTCTAATGTAAAGACACTTTAGAGTTTGATCAGACTCTAATGTAAAGACACTTTAGAGTTTGATCAGACTCTAATGTAAAGACACTTTAGAGTTTGATCAGACTCTAATGTAAAGACACTTTAGAGTTATAATGTAAAGACACTTTAGAGTTTGATCAGACTAATGTAAAGACACTTTAGAGTTTGATCAGACTCTAATGTAAAGACACTTTAGAGTTTGATCAGACTCTAATGTAAAGACACTTTAGAGTTATAATGTAAAGAAGACACTTTAGAGTTTGATCAGACTCTAATGTAAAGACACTTTAGAGTTTGATCAGAATCTAATGTAAAGACACTTTAGAGTTTGATCAGACTCTAATGTAAAGACACTTTAGAGTTTGATCAGACTCTAATGTAAAGACACTATAGAGTTTGATCATACTCTAATGTAAAGACACTTTAGAGTTATAATGTAAAGAAGACACTTTAGAGTTTGATCAGACTCTAATGTAAAGACACTTTAGCGTTTGATCAGACTCTAATGTAAAGACACTTTAGAGTTATATTGTAAAGAAGACACTTTAGAGTTTGATCAGACTCTAATGTAAAGACACTTTAGAGTTATAATGTAAAGAAGGCACTTTAGAGTTTGATCAGACTAATGTGAAGACACTTTAGAGTTTGATCAGACTAATGTAAAGACAATTTAGAGTTTGATCAGACTCTAATGTAAAGACACTTTAGAGTTATAATGTAAAGAAGACACTTTAGAGTCTGATCAGACTAATGTAAAGACACTTTATAGTTATAATGTAAAGACACTTTAGAGTTATAATGTAAAGAATACACTTTAGAGTTTGATCAGACTCTAATGTAAAGACACTTTAGAGTTATAATGTAAAGAGACTTTAGAGTTTGATCAGAGTCTAATGTAAAGACACTTTAGAGTTATAATGTAAAGAAGACACTTTAGAGTTTGATCAGACTCTAATGTAAAGAAACTTTAGAGTTTGATCAGACTCTAATGTAGAGACACTTTAGAGTTTGATCAGAGTCTCTAATGTAGAGACACTTTAGAGTTTGATCAGACTAAGATCAGACTAATGTAAAGACACTTTAGAGTTTGATCAGACTCTAAAGTGTCTACATTAGAGTTTGATCAGACTCTAATGTAAAGACACTTTAGAGTTATAATGTAAAGAAGACACTTTAGAGTTTGATCAGACTCTAATGTAGAGTTTGTTCAGACTCTAATGTAAAGACACTTTAGAGTTTGATCAGAATCTAATGTAAAGACACTTTAGAGTTATAATGTAAAGAAGACACTTTAGAGTTTGATCAGACTCTAATATAAAGACACTTTAGAGTTTGATCAGACTCTAATGTAAAGACACTTTAGAGTTATAATGTAAAGAAGACACTTTAGAGTTTGATCAGACTCTAATGTAAAGACACTTTAGAGTTATAATGTAAAGAAGACACTTTAGAGTTTGATCAGACTCTAATGTAAAGACACTTTAGAGTTTGATCAGACTCTAATGTAAAGACACTTTAGAGTTATAATGTAAAGAAGACACTTTAGAGTTTGATCAGACTCTAATGTAAAGACACTTTAGAGTTTGATCAGACTCTAATGTAAAGACACTTTAGAGTTTGATCAGACTCTAATGTAAAGACACTTTAGAGTTATAATGTAAAGACACTTTAGAGTTTGATCAGACTAATGTAAAGACACTTTAGAGTTTCATCAGACTCTAATGTAAAGACACTTTAGAGTTTCATCAGACTCTAATGTAAAGACACTTTAGAGTTATAATGTAAAGACACTTTAGAGTTTGATCAGACTAATGTAAAGACACTTTAGAGTTTGATCAGACTCTAATGTAAAGACACTTTAGAGTTTGATCAGACTCTAATGTAGAGTTTGTTCAGACTCTAATGTAAAGACACTTTAGAGTTTGATCAGAATCTAATGTAAAGACACTTTAGAGTTATAATGTAAAGAAGACACTTTAGAGTTTGAACAGACTAATGTAAAGACACTTTAGAGTTTGATCAGACTCTAATGTAAAGACACTTTAGAGTTATAATGTAAAGACACTTTAGAGTTTGATCAGACTAATGGAAAGACAGTTTAGAGTTTGATCAGGGACTCTAATGTAAAGACACTTTAGAGTTTGTTCAGACTCTAATGTAAAGACACTTTAGAGTGTGTTCAGACTCTAATGTAAAGACACTTTAGAGTTTGTTCAGACTCTAATGTAAAGACACTTTAGAGTTATAATGTAAAGACACTTTAGAGTTATAATGTAAAGAAGACACTTTAGAGTTTGATCAGACTCTAATGTAAAGACACTTTAGAGTTATAATGTAAAGAAGACACTTTAGAGTTTGATCAGACTCTAATGTAAAGACACTTTAGAGTTATAATGTAAAGACACTTTAGAGTTTGATCAGACTCTAATGGAAAGACACTTTAGAGTTTGATCAGGGACTCTAATGTAAAGACACTTTAGAGTTTGTTCGGACTCTAATGTAAAGACACTTTAGAGTTTGATCAGACTCTAATATAAAGACACTTTAGAGTTATAATGTAAAGACACTTTAGAGTTATAATGTAAAGACACTTAAGAGTTTGATCAGACTCTAATGTAAAGACACTTTAGAGTTATAATGTAAAGACACTTTAGAGTTTTTTTCAGACTAATGTAAAGACTATTTAGAGTTATAATGTAAAGACCCTTTAGAGTTTGATCAGACTCTAATGTAGAGAAACTTTAGAGTTTGATCAGAGTCTCTAATGTAGAGACACTTTAGAGTTATAATGTAAAGAAGACACTTTAGAGTTTGATCAGACTCTAATGTAAAGACACGTTAGAGTTTGATCAGACTCTAATGTAAAGACACGTTAGAGTTTGATCAGACTCTAATGTAAAGACACTATAGAGTTTGATCAGACTCTAATGTAAAGACACTTTAGAGTTATAATGTAAAGAAGACACTTTAGAGTTTGATCAGACTCTAATGTAAAGACACTTTAGAGTTATAATGTAAAGAAGACACTTTAGAGTTTGATCAGACTCTAATGTAAAGACACTTTAGAGTTATAATGTAAAGAAGACACTTTAGAGTTTGATCAGACTCTAATGTAAAGACACTTTAGAGTTTGATCAGACTCTAATGTAAAGACACTTTAGAGTTATAATGTAAAGACACTTTAGAGTTTGATCAGACTAATGTAAAGACACTTTAGAGTTTGATCAGACTCTAATGTAAAGACACTTTAGAGTTTGATCAGACTCTAATGTAAAGACACTTTAGAGTTTGATCAGACTAATGTAAAGACACTTTAGAGTTTGATCAGACTCTAATGTAGAGACACTTTAGAGTTATAATGTAAAGAAGACACTTTAGAGTTTGATCAGACTCTAATGTAAAGACACTTTAGAGTTTGATCAGAATCTAATGTAAAGACACTTTAGAGTTTGATCAGACTCTAATGTAAAGACACTTTAGAGTTTGATCAGACTCTAATGTAAAGACACTATAGAGTTTGATCATACTCTAATGTAAAGACACTTTAGAGTTATAATGTAAAGAAGACACTTTAGAGTTTGATCAGACTCTAATGTAAAGACACTTTAGCGTTTGATCAGACTCTAATGTAAAGACACTTTAGAGTTATAATGTAAAGAAGACACTTTAGAGTTTGATCAGACTCTAATGTAAAGACACTTTAGAGTTATAATGTAAAGAAGGCACTTTAGAGTTTGATCAGACTAATGTGAAGACACTTTAGAGTTTGATCAGACTAATGTAAAGACAATTTAGAGTTTGATCAGACTCTAATGTAAAGACACTTTAGAGTTATAATGTAAAGAAGACACTTTAGAGTCTGATCAGACTAATGTAAAGACACTTTATAGTTATAATGTAAAGACACTTTAGAGTTATAATGTAAAGAATACACTTTAGAGTTTGATCAGACTCTAATGTAAAGACACTTTAGAGTTATAATGTAAAGAGACTTTAGAGTTTGATCAGACTAAGATCAGACTAATGTAAAGACACTTTAGAGTTTGATCAGACTCTAAAGTGTCTACATTAGAGTTTGATCAGACTCTAATGTAAAGACACTTTAGAGTTATAATGTAAAGAAGACACTTTAGAGTTTGATATGACTCTAATGTAAAGACACGTTAGAGTTTGATCAGACTCTAATGTAAAGACACTATAGAGTTTGATCAGACTCTAATGTAAAGACACTTTAGAGTTTGATCAGACTCTAATGTAAAGACACTTTAGAGTTATAATGTAAAGAAGACACTTTAGAGTTTGATCAGACTCTAATGTAAAGACACTTTAGAGTTTGATCAGAATCTAATGTAAAGACACTTTAGAGTTATAATGTAAAGAAGACACTTTAGAGTTTGATCAGACTCTAATGTAAAGACACTTTAGAGTTATAATGTAAAGAAGACACTTTAGAGTTTGATATGACTCTAATGTAAAGACACGTTAGAGTTTGATCAGACTCTAATGTAAAGACACTATAGAGTTTGATCAGACTCTAATGTAAAGACACTTTAGAGTTTGATCAGACTCTAATGTAAAGACACTTTAGAGTTATAATGTAAAGAAGACACTTTAGAGTTTGATCAGACTCTAATGTAAAGACACTTTAGAGTTTGATCAGACTCTAATGTAAAGACACTTTAGAGTTTGATCAGACTCTAATGTAAAGACACTTTAGAGTTATAATGTAAAGACACTTTAGAGTTTGATCAGACTAATGTAAAGACACTTTAGAGTTTCATCAGACTCTAATGTAAAGACACTTTAGAGTTTTATCAGACTCTAATGTAAAGACACTTTAGAGTTTGATCAGACTCTAATGTAAAGACACTTTAGAGTTATAATGTAAAGACACTTTAGAGTTTGATCAGACTAATGTAAAGACACTTTAGAGTTTGATCAGACTCTAATGTAAAGACACTTTAGAGTTTGATCAGAATCTAATGTAAAGACACTTTAGAGTTTGATCAGAATCTAATGTAAAGACACTTTAGAGTTATAATGTAAAGAAGACACTTTAGAGTTTGAACAGACTAATGTAAAGACACTTTAGAGTTTGATCAGACTCTAATGTAAAGACACTTTAGAGTTATAATGTAAAGACACTTTAGAGTTTGATCAGACTAATGGAAAGACAGTTTAGAGTTTGATCAGGGACTCTAATGTAAAGACACTTTAGAGTTTGTTCAGACTCTAATGTAAAGACACTTTAGAGTGTGTTCAGACTCTAATGTAAAGACACTTTAGAGTTTGTTCAGACTCTAATGTAAAGACACTTTAGAGTTATAATGTAAAGACACTTTAGAGTTATAATGTAAAGAAGACACTTTAGAGTTTGATCAGACTCTAATGTAAAGACACTTTAGAGTTATAATGTAAAGAAGACACTTTAGAGTTTGATCAGACTCTATTGTAAAGACACTTTAGAGTTATAATGTAAAGACACTTTAGAGTTTGATCAGACTCTAATGGAAAGACACTTTAGAGTTTGATCAGGGACTCTAATGTAAAGACACTTTAGAGTTTGTTCGGACTCTAATGTAAAGACACTTTAGAGTTTGATCAGACTCTAATATAAAGACACTTTAGAGTTATAATGTAAAGACACTTTAGAGTTATAATGTAAAGACACTTAAGAGTTTGATCAGACTCTAATGTAAAGACACTTTAGAGTTATAATGTAAAGACACTTTAGAGTTTTTTTCAGACTAATGTAAAGACTATTTAGAGTTATAATGTAAAGACCCTTTAGAGTTTGATCAGACTCTAATGTAAAGACACTTTAGAGTTATAATGTAAAGAAGACACTTTAGAGTTTGATCAGACTCTAATGTAAAGACACTTTAGAGTTTGATCAGACTCTAATGTAAAGACACTTTAGAGTTTGATCAGACTCTAATGTAAAGACACTTTAGAGTTATAATGTAAAGACACTTTAGAGTTTGATCAGACTAATGTAAAGACACTTTAGAGTTTGATCAGACTCTAATGTAAAGACACTTTAGAGTTTGATCAGACTCTAATGTAGAGTTTGTTCAGACTCTAATGTAAAGACACTTTAGAGTTTGATCAGAATCTAATGTAAAGACACTTTAGAGTTATAATGTAAAGAAGACACTTTAGAGTTTGAACAGACTAATGTAAAGACACTTTAGAGTTTGATCAGACTCTAATGTAAAGACACTTTAGAGTTATAATGTAAAGACACTTTAGAGTTTGATCAGACTAATGGAAAGACAGTTTAGAGTTTGATCAGGGACTCTAATGTAAAGACACTTTAGAGTTTGTTCAGACTCTAATGTAAAGACACTTTAGAGTGTGTTCAGACTCTAATGTAAAGACACTTTAGAGTTTGTTCAGACTCTAATGTAAAGACACTTTAGAGTTATAATGTAAAGAAGACACTTTAGAGTTTGATCAGCATCTAATGTAAAGACACTTTAGAGTTATAATGTAAAGACACTTTAGAGTTATAATGTAAAGAAGACACTTTAGAGTTTGATCAGACTCTAATGTAAAGACACTTTAGAGTTATAATGTAAAGAAGACACTTTAGAGTTTGATCAGACTCTAATGTAAAGACACTTTAGAGTTATAATGTAAAGACACTTTAGAGTTTGATCAGACTCTAATGGAAAGACACTTTAGAGTTTGATCAGGGACTCTAATGTAAAGACACTTTAGAGTTTGTTCGGACTCTAATGTAAAGACACTTTAGAGTTTGATCAGACTCTAATATAAAGACACTTTAGAGTTATAATGTAAAGACACTTTAGAGTTATAATGTAAAGACACTTAAGAGTTTGATCAGACTCTAATGTAAAGACACTTTAGAGTTATAATGTAAAGACACTTTAGAGTTTTTTTCAGACTAATGTAAAGACTATTTAGAGTTATAATGTAAAGACCCTTTAGAGTTTGATCAGACTCTAATGTAGAGAAACTTTAGAGTTTGATCAGAGTCTCTAATGTAGAGACACTTTAGAGTTATAATGTAAAGAAGACACTTTAGAGTTTGATCAGACTCTAATGTAAAGACACGTTAGAGTTTGATCAGACTCTAATGTAAAGACACGTTAGAGTTTGATCAGACTCTAATGTAAAGACACTATAGAGTTTGATCAGACTCTAATGTAAAGACACTTTAGAGTTATAATGTAAAGAAGACACTTTAGAGTTTGATCAGACTCTAATGTAAAGACACTTTAGAGTTATAATGTAAAGAAGACACTTTAGAGTTTGATCAGACTCTAATGTAAAGACACTTTAGAGTTATAATGTAAAGAAGACACTTTAGAGTTTGATCAGACTCTAATGTAAAGACACTTTAGAGTTTGATCAGACTCTAATGTAAAGACACTTTAGAGTTATAATGTAAAGACACTTTAGAGTTTGATCAGACTAATGTAAAGACACTTTAGAGTTTCATCAGACTCTAATGTAAAGACACTTTAGAGTTTGATCAGACTCTAATGTAAAGACACTTTAGAGTTTGATCAGACTCTAATGTAAAGACACTTTAGAGTTTGATCAGACTCTAATGTAAAGACACTTTAGAGTTATAATGTAAAGACACTTTAGAGTTTGATCAGACTAATGTAAAGACACTTTAGAGTTTGATCAGACTCTAATGTAAAGACACTTTAGAGTTTGATCAGAATCTAATGTAAAGACACTTTAGAGTTTGATCAGACTCTAATGTAAAGACACTTTAGAGTTTGATCAGACTCTAATGTAAAGACACTATAGAGTTTGATCATACTCTAATGTAAAGACACTTTAGAGTTATAATGTAAAGAAGACACTTTAGAGTTTGATCAGACTCTAATGTAAAGACACTTTAGCGTTTGATCAGACTCTAATGTAAAGACACTTTAGAGTTATAATGTAAAGAAGACACTTTAGAGTTTGATCAGACTCTAATGTAAAGACACTTTAGAGTTATAATGTAAAGAAGGCACTTTAGAGTTTGATCAGACTAATGTGAAGACACTTTAGAGTTTGATCAGACTAATGTAAAGACAATTTAGAGTTTGATCAGACTCTAATGTAAAGACACTTTAGAGTTATAATGTAAAGAAGACACTTTAGAGTCTGATCAGACTAATGTAAAGACACTTTATAGTTATAATGTAAAGACACTTTAGAGTTATAATGTAAAGAATACACTTTAGAGTTTGATCAGACTCTAATGTAAAGACACTTTAGAGTTATAATGTAAAGAGACTTTAGAGTTTGATCAGAGTCTAATGTAAAGACACTTTAGAGTTATAATGTAAAGAAGACACTTTAGAGTTTGATCAGACTCTAATGTAAAGAAACTTTAGAGTTTGATCAGACTCTAATGTAGAGACACTTTAGAGTTTGATCAGAGTCTCTAATGTAGAGACACTTTAGAGTTTGATCAGACTAAGATCAGACTAATGTAAAGACACTTTAGAGTTTGATCAGACTCTAAAGTGTCTACATTAGAGTTTGATCAGACTCTAATGTAAAGACACTTTAGAGTTATAATGTAAAGAAGACACTTTAGAGTTTGATCAGACTCTAATGTAGAGTTTGTTCAGACTCTAATGTAAAGACACTTTAGAGTTTGATCAGAATCTAATGTAAAGACACTTTAGAGTTATAATGTAAAGAAGACACTTTAGAGTTTGATCAGACTCTAATATAAAGACACTTTAGAGTTTGATCAGACTCTAATGTAAAGACACTTTAGAGTTATAATGTAAAGAAGACACTTTAGAGTTTGATCAGACTCTAATGTAAAGACACTTTAGAGTTATAATGTAAAGAAGACACTTTAGAGTTTGATATGACTCTAATGTAAAGACACGTTAGAGTTTGATCAGACTCTAATGTAAAGACACTATAGAGTTTGATCAGACTCTAATGTAAAGACACTTTAGAGTTTGATCAGACTCTAATGTAAAGACACTTTAGAGTTATAATGTAAAGAAGACACTTTAGAGTTTGATCAGACTCTAATGTAAAGACACTTTAGAGTTTGATCAGACTCTAATGTAAAGACACTTTAGAGTTTGATCAGACTCTAATGTAAAGACACTTTAGAGTTATAATGTAAAGACACTTTAGAGTTTGATCAGACTAATGTAAAGACACTTTAGAGTTTCATCAGACTCTAATGTAAAGACACTTTAGAGTTTTATCAGACTCTAATGTAAAGACACTTTAGAGTTTGATCAGACTCTAATGTAAAGACACTTTAGAGTTATAATGTAAAGACACTTTAGAGTTTGATCAGACTAATGTAAAGACACTTTAGAGTTTGATCAGACTCTAATGTAAAGACACTTTAGAGTTTGATCAGACTCTAATGTAGAGTTTGTTCAGACTCTAATGTAAAGACACTTTAGAGTTTGATCAGAATCTAATGTAAAGACACTTTAGAGTTATAATGTAAAGAAGACACTTTAGAGTTTGAACAGACTAATGTAAAGACACTTTAGAGTTTGATCAGACTCTAATGTAAAGACACTTTAGAGTTATAATGTAAAGACACTTTAGAGTTTGATCAGACTAATGGAAAGACAGTTTAGAGTTTGATCAGGGACTCTAATGTAAAGACACTTTAGAGTTTGTTCAGACTCTAATGTAAAGACACTTTAGAGTGTGTTCAGACTCTAATGTAAAGACACTTTAGAGTTTGTTCAGACTCTAATGTAAAGACACTTTAGAGTTATAATGTAAAGACACTTTAGAGTTATAATGTAAAGAAGACACTTTAGAGTTTGATCAGACTCTAATGTAAAGACACTTTAGAGTTATAATGTAAAGAAGACACTTTAGAGTTTGATCAGACTCTAATGTAAAGACACTTTAGAGTTATAATGTAAAGACACTTTAGAGTTTGATCAGACTCTAATGGAAAGACACTTTAGAGTTTGATCAGGGACTCTAATGTAAAGACACTTTAGAGTTTGTTCGGACTCTAATGTAAAGACACTTTAGAGTTTGATCAGACTCTAATATAAAGACACTTTAGAGTTATAATGTAAAGACACTTTAGAGTTATAATGTAAAGACACTTAAGAGTTTGATCAGACTCTAATGTAAAGACACTTTAGAGTTATAATGTAAAGACACTTTAGAGTTTTTTTCAGACTAATGTAAAGACTATTTAGAGTTATAATGTAAAGACCCTTTAGAGTTTGATCAGACTCTAATGTAGAGAAACTTTAGAGTTTGATCAGAGTCTCTAATGTAGAGACACTTTAGAGTTATAATGTAAAGAAGACACTTTAGAGTTTGATCAGACTCTAATGTAAAGACACGTTAGAGTTTGATCAGACTCTAATGTAAAGACACGTTAGAGTTTGATCAGACTCTAATGTAAAGACACTATAGAGTTTGATCAGACTCTAATGTAAAGACACTTTAGAGTTATAATGTAAAGAAGACACTTTAGAGTTTGATCAGACTCTAATGTAAAGACACTTTAGAGTTATAATGTAAAGAAGACACTTTAGAGTTTGATCAGACTCTAATGTAAAGACACTTTAGAGTTATAATGTAAAGAAGACACTTTAGAGTTTGATCAGACTCTAATGTAAAGACACTTTAGAGTTTGATCAGACTCTAATGTAAAGACACTTTAGAGTTATAATGTAAAGACACTTTAGAGTTTGATCAGACTAATGTAAAGACACTTTAGAGTTTGATCAGACTCTAATGTAAAGACACTTTAGAGTTTGATCAGACTCTAATGTAAAGACACTTTAGAGTTATAATGTAAAGACACTTTAGAGTTTGATCAGACTAATGTAAAGACACTTTAGAGTTTGATCAGACTCTAATGTAAAGACACTTTAGAGTTTGATCAGACTCTAATGTAAAGACACTTTAGAGTTATAATGTAAAGAAGACACTTTAGAGTTTGATCAGACTCTAATGTAAAGACACTTTAGAGTTTGATCAGAATCTAATGTAAAGACACTTTAGAGTTTGATCAGACTCTAATGTAAAGACACTTTAGAGTTTGATCAGACTCTAATGTAAAGACACTATAGAGTTTGATCATACTCTAATGTAAAGACACTTTAGAGTTATAATGTAAAGAAGACACTTTAGAGTTTGATCAGACTCTAATGTAAAGACACTTTAGCGTTTGATCAGACTCTAATGTAAAGACACTTTAGAGTTATAATGTAAAGAAGACACTTTAGAGTTTGATCAGACTCTAATGTAAAGACACTTTAGAGTTATAATGTAAAGAAGGCACTTTAGAGTTTGATCAGACTAATGTGAAGACACTTTAGAGTTTGATCAGACTAATGTAAAGACAATTTAGAGTTTGATCAGACTCTAATGTAAAGACACTTTAGAGTTATAATGTAAAGAAGACACTTTAGAGTCTGATCAGACTAATGTAAAGACACTTTATAGTTATAATGTAAAGACACTTTAGAGTTATAATGTAAAGAATACACTTTAGAGTTTGATCAGACTCTAATGTAAAGACACTTTAGAGTTATAATGTAAAGAGACTTTAGAGTTTGATCAGACTAAGATCAGACTAATGTAAAGACACTTTAGAGTTTGATCAGACTCTAAAGTGTCTACATTAGAGTTTGATCAGACTCTAATGTAAAGACACTTTAGAGTTATAATGTAAAGAAGACACTTTAGAGTTTGATATGACTCTAATGTAAAGACACGTTAGAGTTTGATCAGACTCTAATGTAAAGACACTATAGAGTTTGATCAGACTCTAATGTAAAGACACTTTAGAGTTTGATCAGACTCTAATGTAAAGACACTTTAGAGTTATAATGTAAAGAAGACACTTTAGAGTTTGATCAGACTCTAATGTAAAGACACTTTAGAGTTTGATCAGAATCTAATGTAAAGACACTTTAGAGTTATAATGTAAAGAAGACACTTTAGAGTTTGATCAGACTCTAATGTAAAGACACTTTAGAGTTATAATGTAAAGAAGACACTTTAGAGTTTGATATGACTCTAATGTAAAGACACGTTAGAGTTTGATCAGACTCTAATGTAAAGACACTATAGAGTTTGATCAGACTCTAATGTAAAGACACTTTAGAGTTTGATCAGACTCTAATGTAAAGACACTTTAGAGTTATAATGTAAAGAAGACACTTTAGAGTTTGATCAGACTCTAATGTAAAGACACTTTAGAGTTTGATCAGACTCTAATGTAAAGACACTTTAGAGTTTGATCAGACTCTAATGTAAAGACACTTTAGAGTTATAATGTAAAGACACTTTAGAGTTTGATCAGACTAATGTAAAGACACTTTAGAGTTTCATCAGACTCTAATGTAAAGACACTTTAGAGTTTTATCAGACTCTAATGTAAAGACACTTTAGAGTTTGATCAGACTCTAATGTAAAGACACTTTAGAGTTATAATGTAAAGACACTTTAGAGTTTGATCAGACTAATGTAAAGACACTTTAGAGTTTGATCAGACTCTAATGTAAAGACACTTTAGAGTTTGATCAGACTCTAATGTAGAGTTTGTTCAGACTCTAATGTAAAGACACTTTAGAGTTTGATCAGAATCTAATGTAAAGACACTTTAGAGTTATAATGTAAAGAAGACACTTTAGAGTTTGAACAGACTAATGTAAAGACACTTTAGAGTTTGATCAGACTCTAATGTAAAGACACTTTAGAGTTATAATGTAAAGACACTTTAGAGTTTGATCAGACTAATGGAAAGACAGTTTAGAGTTTGATCAGGGACTCTAATGTAAAGACACTTTAGAGTTTGTTCAGACTCTAATGTAAAGACACTTTAGAGTGTGTTCAGACTCTAATGTAAAGACACTTTAGAGTTTGTTCAGACTCTAATGTAAAGACACTTTAGAGTTATAATGTAAAGACACTTTAGAGTTATAATGTAAAGAAGACACTTTAGAGTTTGATCAGACTCTAATGTAAAGACACTTTAGAGTTATAATGTAAAGAAGACACTTTAGAGTTTGATCAGACTCTAATGTAAAGACACTTTAGAGTTATAATGTAAAGACACTTTAGAGTTTGATCAGACTCTAATGGAAAGACACTTTAGAGTTTGATCAGGGACTCTAATGTAAAGACACTTTAGAGTTTGTTCGGACTCTAATGTAAAGACACTTTAGAGTTTGATCAGACTCTAATATAAAGACACTTTAGAGTTATAATGTAAAGACACTTTAGAGTTATAATGTAAAGACACTTAAGAGTTTGATCAGACTCTAATGTAAAGACACTTTAGAGTTATAATGTAAAGACACTTTAGAGTTTTTTTCAGACTAATGTAAAGACTATTTAGAGTTATAATGTAAAGACCCTTTAGAGTTTGATCAGACTCTAATGTAGAGAAACTTTAGAGTTTGATCAGAGTCTCTAATGTAGAGACACTTTAGAGTTATAATGTAAAGAAGACACTTTAGAGTTTGATCAGACTCTAATGTAAAGACACGTTAGAGTTTGATCAGACTCTAATGTAAAGACACGTTAGAGTTTGATCAGACTCTAATGTAAAGACACTATAGAGTTTGATCAGACTCTAATGTAAAGACACTTTAGAGTTATAATGTAAAGAAGACACTTTAGAGTTTGATCAGACTCTAATGTAAAGACACTTTAGAGTTATAATGTAAAGAAGACACTTTAGAGTTTGATCAGACTCTAATGTAAAGACACTTTAGAGTTATAATGTAAAGAAGACACTTTAGAGTTTGATCAGACTCTAATGTAAAGACACTTTAGAGTTTGATCAGACTCTAATGTAAAGACACTTTAGAGTTATAATGTAAAGACACTTTAGAGTTTGATCAGACTAATGTAAAGACACTTTAGAGTTTGATCAGACTCTAATGTAAAGACACTTTAGAGTTTGATCAGACTCTAATGTAAAGACACTTTAGAGTTTGATCAGACTCTAATGTAAAGACACTTTAGAGTTATAATGTAAAGACACTTTAGAGTTTGATCAGACTAATGTAAAGACACTTTAGAGTTTGATCAGACTCTAATGTAAAGACACTTTAGAGTTTGATCAGACTCTAATGTAAAGACACTTTAGAGTTATAATGTAAAGAAGACACTTTAGAGTTTGATCAGACTCTAATGTAAAGACACTTTAGAGTTTGATCAGAATCTAATGTAAAGACACTTTAGAGTTTGATCAGACTCTAATGTAAAGACACTTTAGAGTTTGATCAGACTCTAATGTAAAGACACTATAGAGTTTGATCATACTCTAATGTAAAGACACTTTAGAGTTATAATGTAAAGAAGACACTTTAGAGTTTGATCAGACTCTAATGTAAAGACACTTTAGCGTTTGATCAGACTCTAATGTAAAGACACTTTAGAGTTATAATGTAAAGAAGACACTTTAGAGTTTGATCAGACTCTAATGTAAAGACACTTTAGAGTTATAATGTAAAGAAGGCACTTTAGAGTTTGATCAGACTAATGTGAAGACACTTTAGAGTTTGATCAGACTAATGTAAAGACAATTTAGAGTTTGATCAGACTCTAATGTAAAGACACTTTAGAGTTATAATGTAAAGAAGACACTTTAGAGTCTGATCAGACTAATGTAAAGACACTTTATAGTTATAATGTAAAGACACTTTAGAGTTATAATGTAAAGAATACACTTTAGAGTTTGATCAGACTCTAATGTAAAGACACTTTAGAGTTATAATGTAAAGAGACTTTAGAGTTTGATCAGACTAAGATCAGACTAATGTAAAGACACTTTAGAGTTTGATCAGACTCTAAAGTGTCTACATTAGAGTTTGATCAGACTCTAATGTAAAGACACTTTAGAGTTATAATGTAAAGAAGACACTTTAGAGTTTGATCAGACTCTAATGTAGAGTTTGTTCAGACTCTAATGTAAAGACACTTTAGAGTTTGATCAGAATCTAATGTAAAGACACTTTAGAGTTATAATGTAAAGAAGACACTTTAGAGTTTGATCAGACTCTAATATAAAGACACTTTAGAGTTTGATCAGACTCTAATGTAAAGACACTTTAGAGTTATAATGTAAAGAAGACACTTTAGAGTTTGATCAGACTCTAATGTAAAGACACTTTAGAGTTATAATGTAAAGAAGACACTTTAGAGTTTGATATGACTCTAATGTAAAGACACGTTAGAGTTTGATCAGACTCTAATGTAAAGACACTATAGAGTTTGATCAGACTCTAATGTAAAGACACTTTAGAGTTTGATCAGACTCTAATGTAAAGACACTTTAGAGTTATAATGTAAAGTAGACACTTTAGAGTTTGATCAGACTCTAATGTAAAGACACTTTAGAGTTATAATGTAAAGAAGACACTTTAGAGTTTGATCAGACTCTAATGTAAAGACACTTTAGAGTTTGATCAGACTCTAATGTAAAGACACTTTAGAGTTATAATGTAAAGACACTTTAGAGTTTGATCAGACTAATGTAAAGACACTTTAGAGTTTCATCAGACTCTAATGTAAAGACACTTTAGAGTTTGATCAGACTCTAATGTAAAGACACTTTAGAGTTTGATCAGACTCTAATGTAAAGACACTTTAGAGTTATAATGTAAAGACACTTTAGAGTTTGATCAGACTAATGTAAAGACACTTTAGAGTTTGATCAGACTCTAATGTAAAGACACTTTAGAGTTTGATCAGACTCTAATGTAGAGTTTGTTCAGACTCTAATGTAAAGACACTTTAGAGTTTGATCAGAATCTAATGTAAAGACACTTTAGAGTTATAATGTAAAGAAGACACTTTAGAGTTTGAACAGACTAATGTAAAGACACTTTAGAGTTTGATCAGACTAATGGAAAGACAGTTTAGAGTTTGATCAGGGACTCTAATGTAAAGACACTTTAGAGTTTGTTCAGACTCTAATGTAAAGACACTTTAGAGTGTGTTCAGACTCTAATGTAAAGACACTTTAGAGTTTGTTCAGACTCTAATGTAAAGACACTTTAGAGTTATAATGTAAAGAAGACACTTTAGAGTTTGATCAGACTCTAATGTAAAGACACTTTAGAGTTTGATCAGCATCTAATGTAAAGACACTTTAGAGTTATAATGTAAAGAAGACACTTTAGAGTTTGATCAGACTCTAATGTAAAGACACTTTAGAGTTATAATGTAAAGACACTTTAGAGTTTGATCAGACTCTAATGTAAAGACACTTTAGAGTTTGTTCGGACTCTAATGTAAAGACACTTTAGAGTTTGATCAGACTCTAATATAAAGACACTTTAGAGTTATAATGTAAAGAAGACACTTTAGAGTTTGATCAGACTCTAATGTAAAGACACTTTAGAGTTATAATGTAAAGAAGGCACTTTAGAGTTTGATCAGACTAATGTGAAGACACTTTAGAGTTTGATCAGACTAATGTAAAGACAATTTAGAGTTTGATCAGACTCTAATGTAAAGACACTTTAGAGTTATAATGTAAAGAAGACACTTTAGAGTCTGATCAGACTAATGTAAAGACACTTTATAGTTATAATGTAAAGACACTTTAGAGTTATAATGTAAAGAATACACTTTAGAGTTTGATCAGACTCTAATGTAAAGACACTTTAGAGTTATAATGTAAAGAGACTTTAGAGTTTGATCAGACTAAGATCAGACTAATGTAAAGACACTTTAGAGTTTGATCAGACTCTAAAGTGTCTACATTAGAGTTTGATCAGACTCTAATGTAAAGACACTTTAGAGTTATAATGTAAAGAAGACACTTTAGAGTTTGATCAGACTCTAATGTAGAGTTTGTTCAGACTCTAATGTAAAGACACTTTAGAGTTTGATCAGAATCTAATGTAAAGACACTTTAGAGTTATAATGTAAAGAAGACACTTTAGAGTTTGATCAGACTCTAATATAAATACACTTTAGAGTTTGATCAGACTCTAATGTAAAGACACTTTAGAGTTATAATGTAAAGAAGACACTTTAGAGTTTGATCAGACTCTAATGTAAAGACACGTTAGAGTTTGATCAGACTCTAATGTAAAGACACTATAGAGTTTGATCAGACTCTAATGTAAAGACACTTTAGAGTTTGATCAGACTCTAATGTAAAGACACTTTAGAGTTATAATGTAAAGAAGACACTTTAGAGTTTGATCAGACTCTAATGTAAAGACACTTTAGAGTTTGATCAGACTCTAATGTAAAGACACTTTAGAGTTATAATGTAAAGACACTTTAGAGTTTGATCAGACTAATGTAAAGACACTTTAGAGTTTCATCAGACTCTAATGTAAAGACACTTTAGAGTTTGATCAGACTCTAATGTAAAGACACTTTAGAGTTTGATCAGACTCTAATGTAAAGACACTTTAGAGTTATAATGTAAAGACACTTTAGAGTTTGATCAGACTAATGTAAAGACACTTTAGAGTTTGATCAGACTCTAATGTAAAGACACTTTAGAGTTTGATCAGACTCTAATGTAGAGTTTGTTCAGACTCTAATGTAAAGACACTTTAGAGTTTGATCAGAATCTAATGTAAAGACACTTTAGAGTTATAATGTAAAGAAGACACTTTAGAGTTTGAACAGACTAATGTAAAGACACTTTAGAGTTTGATCAGACTCTAATGTAAAGACACTTTAGAGTTATAATGTAAAGACACTTTAGAGTTTGATCAGACTAATGGAAAGACAGTTTAGAGTTTGATCAGGGACTCTAATGTAAAGACACTTTAGAGTTTGTTCAGACTCTAATGTAAAGACACTTTAGAGTGTGTTCAGACTCTAATGTAAAGACACTTTAGAGTTTGTTCAGACTCTAATGTAAAGACACTTTAGAGTTATAATGTAAAGAAGACACTTTAGAGTTTGATCAGACTCTAATGTAAAGACACTTTAGAGTTTGATCAGCATCTAATGTAAAGACACTTTAGAGTTATAATGTAAAGACACTTTAGAGTTATAATGTAAAGAAGACACTTTAGAGTTTGATCAGACTCTAATGTAAAGACACTTTAGAGTTATAATGTAAAGAAGACACTTTAGAGTTTGATCAGACTCTAATGTAAAGACACTTTAGAGTTATAATGTAAAGACACTTTAGAGTTTGATCAGACTCTAATGTAAAGACACTTTAGAGTTTGTTCGGACTCTAATGTAAAGACACTTTAGAGTTTGATCAGACTCTAATATAAAGACACTTTAGAGTTATAATGTAAAGACACTTTAGAGTTATAATGTAAAGACACTTAAGAGTTTGATCAGACTCTAATGTAAAGACACTTTAGAGTTATAATGTAAAGACACTTTAGAGTTTTTTTCAGACTAATGTAAAGACTATTTAGAGTTATAATGTAAAGACCCTTTAGAGTTTGATCAGACTCTAATGTAGAGACACTTTAGAGTTTGATCAGAGTCTCTAATGTAGAGACACTTTAGAGTTATAATGTAAAGAAGACACTTTAGAGTTTGATCAGACTCTAATGTAAAGACACGTTAGAGTTTGATCAGACTCTAATGTAAAGACACGTTAGAGTTTGATCAGACTCTAATGTAAAGACACTATAGAGTTTGATCAGACTCTAATGTAAAGACACTTTAGAGTTATAATGTAAAGAAGACACTTTAGAGTTTGATCAGACTCTAATGTAAAGACACTTTAGAGTTATAATGTAAAGAAGACACTTTAGAGTTTGATCAGACTCTAATGTAAAGACACTTTAGAGTTATAATGTAAAGAAGACACTTTAGAGTTTGATCAGACTCTAATGTAAAGACACTTTAGAGTTTGATCAGACTCTAATGTAAAGACACTTTAGAGTTATAATGTAAAGACACTTTAGAGTTTGATCAGACTAATGTAAAGACACTTTAGAGTTTGATCAGACTCTAATGTAAAGACACTTTAGAGTTTGATCAGACTCTAATGTAAAGACACTTTAGAGTTTGATCAGACTCTAATGTAAAGACACTTTAGAGTTATAATGTAAAGACACTTTAGAGTTTGATCAGACTAATGTAAAGACACTTTAGAGTTTGATCAGACTCTAATGTAAAGACACTTTAGAGTTTGATCAGACTCTAATGTAAAGACACTTTAGAGTTATAATGTAAAGAAGACACTTTAGAGTTTGATCAGACTCTAATGTAAAGACACTTTAGAGTTTGATCAGAATCTAATGTAAAGACACTTTAGCGTTTGATCAGACTCTAATGTAAAGACACTTTAGAGTTATAATGTAAAGAAGACACTTTAGAGTTTGATCAGACTCTAATGTAAAGACACTTTAGAGTTTGATCAGACTCTAATGTAAAGACACTTTAGAGTTATAATGTAAAGAAGACACTTTAGAGTTTGATCAGACTCTAATGTAAAGAAACTTTAGAGTTTGATCAGACTCTAATGTAGAGACACTTTAGAGTTTGATCAGACTCTAATGTAAAGACACTTTAGAGTTATAATGTAAAGAAGACACTTTAGAGTTTGATCAGACTCTAATGTAAAGAAACTTTAGAGTTTGATCAGACTCTAATGTAAAGACACTTTAGAGTTATAATGTAAAGAAGGCACTTTAGAGTTTGATCAGACTAATGTAAAGACACTTTAGAGTTTGATCAGACTAATGTAAAGACAATTTAGAGTTTGATCAGACTCTAATGTAAAGACACTTTAGAGTTATAATGTAAAGAAGACACTTTAGAGTTTGATCAGACTAATGTAAAGACACTTTAGAGTTTGATCAGACTAATGTAAAGACACTTTATAGTTATAATGTAAAGACACTTTAGAGTTATAATGTAAAGAATACACTTTAGAGTTTGATCAGACTCTAATGTAAAGACACTTTAGAGTTATAATGTAAAGAGACTTTAGAGTTTGATCAGACTCTAATGTAAAGACACTTTAGAGTTATAATGTAAAGAAGACACTTTAGAGTTTGATCAGACTCTAATGTAAAGAAACTTTAGAGTTTGATCAGAGTCTCTAATGTAGAGACACTTTAGAGTTTGATCAGACTAAGATCAGACTAATGTAAAGACACTTTAGAGTTTGATCAGACTCTAATGTAAAGACACTTTAGAGTTATAATGTAAAGAAGACACTTTAGAGTTTGATCAGACTCTAATGTAGAGTTTGTTCAGACTCTAATGTAAAGACACTTTAGAGTTTGATCAGAATCTAATGTAAAGACACTTTAGAGTTATAATGTAAAGACACTTTAGAGTTTGATCAGACTCTAATGTAAAGAATCTATAGAGTTTGATCAGACTCTAATGTAAAGACACATTAGAGTTTGATCAGACTCTAATGTAAAGACACTTTAGAGTTATAATGTAAAGAAGACACTTTAGAGTTTGATCAGACTCTAATGTAAAGACACTTTAGAGTTATAATGTAAATAAGACACTTTAGAGTTTGATCAGACTCTAATGTAAAGACACTTTAGAGTTATAATGTAAAGAAGACACTTTAGAGTTTGATCAGACTCTAATGTAAAGAAGACACTTTAGAGTTTGATCAGACTAATGTAAAGACACTTTAGAGTTTGATCAGACTCTAATGTAAAGACACTTTAGAGTTTGATCAGACTCTAATGTAAAGACACTTTAGAGTTATAATGTAAAGACACTTTAGAGTTTGATCAGACTCTAATGGAAAGACACTTTAGAGTTTGATCAGGGACTCTAATGTAAAGACACTTTAGAGTTTGTTCGGACTCTAATGTAAAGACACTTTAGAGTTTGATCAGACTCTAATATAAAGACACTTTAGAGTTATAATGTAAAGACACTTTAGAGTTATAATGTAAAGACACTTAAGAGTTTGATCAGACTCTAATGTAAAGACACTTTAGAGTTATAATGTAAAGACACTTTAGAGTTTTTTTCAGACTAATGTAAAGACTATTTAGAGTTATAATGTAAAGACCCTTTAGAGTTTGATCAGACTCTAATGTAGAGAAACTTTAGAGTTTGATCAGACTCTAATGTAGAGACACTTTAGAGTTTGATCAGAGTCTCTAATGTAGAGACACTTTAGAGTTTGATCAGACTCTAATGTAAAGACACGTTAGAGTTTGATCAGACTCTAATGTAAAGACACGTTAGAGTTTGATCAGACTCTAATGTAAAGACACTAAAGAGTTTGATCAGACTCTAATGTAAAGACACTTTAGAGTTATAATGTAAAGAAGACACTTTAGAGTTTGATCAGACTCTAATGTAAAGACACTTTAGAGTTATAATGTAAAGAAGACACTTTAGAGTTTGATCAGACTCTAATGTAAAGACACTTTAGAGTTATAATGTAAAGAAGACACTTTAGAGTTTGATCAGACTCTAATGTAAAGACACTTTAGAGTTTGATCAGACTCTAATGTAAAGACACTTTAGAGTTATAATGTAAAGACACTTTAGAGTTTGATCAGACTAATGTAAAGACACTTTAGAGTTTCATCAGACTCTAATGTAAAGACACTTTAGAGTTTGATCAGACTCTAATGTAAAGACACTTTAGAGTTATAATGTAAAGACACTTTAGAGTTTGATCAGACTAATGTAAAGACACTTTAGAGTTTGATCAGACTCTAATGTAAAGACACTTTAGAGTTATAATGTAAAGAAGACACTTTAGAGTTTGATCAGACTCTAATGTAAAGACACTTTAGAGTTTGATCAGAATCTAATGTAAAGACACTTTAGAGTTTGATCAGACTCTAATGTAAAGACACTTTAGAGTTTGATCAGACTCTAATGTAAAGACACTATAGAGTTTGATCATACTCTAATGTAAAGACACTTTAGAGTTATAATGTAAAGAAGACACTTTAGAGTTTGATCAGACTCTAATGTAAAGACACTTTAGAGTTTGATCAGACTCTAATGTAAAGACACTTTAGAGTTTGATCAGACTCTAATGTAAAGACACTTTAGAGTTATAATGTAAAGACACTTTAGAGTTTGATCAGACTCTAATGGAAAGACACTTTAGAGTTTGATCAAGGACTCTAATGTAAAGACACTTTAGAGTTTGTTCGGACTCTAATGTAAAGACACTTTAGAGTTTGATCAGACTCTAATATAAAGACACTTTAGAGTTATAATGTAAAGACACTTTAGAGTTATAATGTAAAGACACTTTAGAGTTTTTTTCAGACTAATGTAAAGACTATTTAGAGTTATAATGTAAAGACCCTTTAGAGTTTGATCAGACTCTAATGTAGAGAAACTTTAGAGTTTGATCAGACTCTAATGTAGAGACACTTTAGAGTTTGATCAGAGTCTCTAATGTAGAGACACTTTAGAGTTTGATCAGACTCTAATGTAAAGACACGTTAGAGTTTGATCAGACTCTAATGTAAAGACACGTTAGAGTTTGATCAGAATCTAATGTAAAGACACTAAAGAGTTTGATCAGACTCTAATGTAAAGACACTTTAGAGTTATAATGTAAAGAAGACACTTTAGAGTTTGATCAGACTCTAATGTAAAGACACTTTAGAGTTATAATGTAAAGAAGACACTTTAGAGTTTGATCAGACTCTAATGTAAAGACACTTTAGAGTTATAATGTAAAGAAGACACTTTAGAGTTTGATCAGACTCTAATGTAAAGACACTTTAGAGTTTGATCAGACTCTAATGTAAAGACACTTTAGAGTTATAATGTAAAGACACTTTAGAGTTTGATCAGACTAATGTAAAGACACTTTAGAGTTTCATCAGACTCTAATGTAAAGACACTTTAGAGTTTGATCAGACTCTAATGTAAAGACACTTTAGAGTTTGATCAGACTCTAATGTAAAGACACTTTAGAGTTTGATCAGACTCTAATGTAAAGACACTTTAGAGTTATAATGTAAAGACACTTTAGAGTTTGATCAGACTAATGTAAAGACACTTTAGAGTTTGATCAGACTCTAATGTAGAGACACTTTAGAGTTTGATCAGACTAAGATCAGACTAATGTAAAGACACTTTAGAGTTTGATCAGACTCTAAAGTGTCTACATTAGAGTTTGATCAGACTCTAATGTAAAGACACTTTAGAGTTATAATGTAAAGAAGACACTTTAGAGTTTGATCAGACTCTAATGTAGAGTTTGTTCAGACTCTAATGTAAAGACACTTTAGAGTTTGATCAGAATCTAATGTAAAGACACTTTAGAGTTATAATGTAAAGAAGACACTTTAGAGTTTGATCAGACTCTAATATAAAGACACTTTAGAGTTTGATCAGACTCTAATGTAAAGACACTTTAGAGTTATAATGTAAAGAAGACACTTTAGAGTTTGATCAGACTCTAATGTAGAGTTTGTTCAGACTCTAATGTAAAGACACTTTAGAGTTTGATCAGAATCTAATGTAAAGACACTTTAGAGTTATAATGTAAAGAAGACACTTTAGAGTTTGATATGACTCTAATGTAAAGACACGTTAGAGTTTGATCAGACTCTAATGTAAAGACACTATAGAGTTTGATCAGACTCTAATGTAAAGACACTTTAGAGTTTGATCAGACTCTAATGTAAAGACACTTTAGAGTTATAATGTAAAGTAGACACTTTAGAGTTTGATCAGACTCTAATGTAAAGACACTTTAGAGTTATAATGTAAAGAAGACACTTTAGAGTTTGATCAGACTCTAATGTAAAGACACTTTAGAGTTTGATCAGACTCTAATGTAAAGACACTTTAGAGTTTGATCAGACTCTAATGTAAAGACACTTTAGAGTTATAATGTAAAGACACTTTAGAGTTTGATCAGACTAATGTAAAGACACTTTAGAGTTTCATCAGACTCTAATGTAAAGACACTTTAGAGTTTGATCAGACTCTAATGTAAAGACACTTTAGAGTTATAATGTAAAGACACTTTAGAGTTTGATCAGACTAATGTAAAGACACTTTAGAGTTTGATCAGACTCTAATGTAAAGACACTTTAGAGTTTGATCAGACTCTAATGTAGAGTTTGTTCAGACTCTAATGTAAAGACACTTTAGAGTTTGATCAGAATCTAATGTAAAGACACTTTAGAGTTATAATGTAAAGAAGACACTTTAGAGTTTGAACAGACTAATGTAAAGACACTTTAGAGTTTGATCAGACTCTAATGTAAAGACACTTTAGAGTTATAATGTAAAGACACTTTAGAGTTTGATCAGACTAATGGAAAGACAGTTTAGAGTTTGATCAAGGACTCTAATGTAAAGACACTTTAGAGTTTGTTCGGACTCTAATGTAAAGACACTTTAGAGTTTGATCAGACTCTAATATAAAGACACTTTAGAGTTATAATGTAAAGACACTTTAGAGTTATAATGTAAAGACACTTTAGAGTTTTTTTCAGACTAATGTAAAGACTATTTAGAGTTATAATGTAAAGACCCTTTAGAGTTTGATCAGACTCTAATGTAGAGAAACTTTAGAGTTTGATCAGACTCTAATGTAGAGACACTTTAGAGTTTGATCAGAGTCTCTAATGTAGAGACACTTTAGAGTTTGATCAGACTCTAATGTAAAGACACGTTAGAGTTTGATCAGACTCTAATGTAAAGACACGTTAGAGTTTGATCAGAATCTAATGTAAAGACACTAAAGAGTTTGATCAGACTCTAATGTAAAGACACTTTAGAGTTTGATCAGACTCTAATGTAAAGACACTATAGAGTTTGATCATACTCTAATGTAAAGACACTTTAGAGTTATAATGTAAAGAAGACACTTTAGAGTTTGATCAGACTCTAATGTAAAGACACTTTAGAGTTTGATCAGACTCTAATGTAAAGACACTTTAGAGTTTGATCAGACTCTAATGTAAAGACACTTTAGAGTTATAATGTAAAGACACTTTAGAGTTTGATCAGACTCTAATGGAAAGACACTTTAGAGTTTGATCAAGGACTCTAATGTAAAGACACTTTAGAGTTTGTTCGGACTCTAATGTAAAGACACTTTAGAGTTTGATCAGACTCTAATATAAAGACACTTTAGAGTTATAATGTAAAGACACTTTAGAGTTATAATGTAAAGACACTTTAGAGTTTTTTTCAGACTAATGTAAAGACTATTTAGAGTTATAATGTAAAGACCCTTTAGAGTTTGATCAGACTCTAATGTAGAGAAACTTTAGAGTTTGATCAGACTCTAATGTAGAGACACTTTAGAGTTTGATCAGAGTCTCTAATGTAGAGACACTTTAGAGTTTGATCAGACTCTAATGTAAAGACACGTTAGAGTTTGATCAGACTCTAATGTAAAGACACGTTAGAGTTTGATCAGAATCTAATGTAAAGACACTAAAGAGTTTGATCAGACTCTAATGTAAAGACACTTTAGAGTTATAATGTAAAGAAGACACTTTAGAGTTTGATCAGACTCTAATGTAAAGACACTTTAGAGTTATAATGTAAAGAAGACACTTTAGAGTTTGATCAGACTCTAATGTAAAGACACTTTAGAGTTATAATGTAAAGAAGACACTTTAGAGTTTGATCAGACTCTAATGTAAAGACACTTTAGAGTTTGATCAGACTCTAATGTAAAGACACTTTAGAGTTATAATGTAAAGACACTTTAGAGTTTGATCAGACTAATGTAAAGACACTTTAGAGTTTCATCAGACTCTAATGTAAAGACACTTTAGAGTTTGATCAGACTCTAATGTAAAGACACTTTAGAGTTTGATCAGACTCTAATGTAAAGACACTTTAGAGTTTGATCAGACTCTAATGTAAAGACACTTTAGAGTTATAATGTAAAGACACTTTAGAGTTTGATCAGACTAATGTAAAGACACTTTAGAGTTTGATCAGACTCTAATGTAGAGACACTTTAGAGTTTGATCAGACTAAGATCAGACTAATGTAAAGACACTTTAGAGTTTGATCAGACTCTAAAGTGTCTACATTAGAGTTTGATCAGACTCTAATGTAAAGACACTTTAGAGTTATAATGTAAAGAAGACACTTTAGAGTTTGATCAGACTCTAATGTAGAGTTTGTTCAGACTCTAATGTAAAGACACTTTAGAGTTTGATCAGAATCTAATGTAAAGACACTTTAGAGTTATAATGTAAAGAAGACACTTTAGAGTTTGATCAGACTCTAATATAAAGACACTTTAGAGTTTGATCAGACTCTAATGTAAAGACACTTTAGAGTTATAATGTAAAGAAGACACTTTAGAGTTTGATCAGACTCTAATGTAGAGTTTGTTCAGACTCTAATGTAAAGACACTTTAGAGTTTGATCAGAATCTAATGTAAAGACACTTTAGAGTTATAATGTAAAGAAGACACTTTAGAGTTTGATATGACTCTAATGTAAAGACACGTTAGAGTTTGATCAGACTCTAATGTAAAGACACTATAGAGTTTGATCAGACTCTAATGTAAAGACACTTTAGAGTTTGATCAGACTCTAATGTAAAGACACTTTAGAGTTATAATGTAAAGTAGACACTTTAGAGTTTGATCAGACTCTAATGTAAAGACACTTTAGAGTTATAATGTAAAGAAGACACTTTAGAGTTTGATCAGACTCTAATGTAAAGACACTTTAGAGTTTGATCAGACTCTAATGTAAAGACACTTTAGAGTTTGATCAGACTCTAATGTAAAGACACTTTAGAGTTATAATGTAAAGACACTTTAGAGTTTGATCAGACTAATGTAAAGACACTTTAGAGTTTCATCAGACTCTAATGTAAAGACACTTTAGAGTTTGATCAGACTCTAATGTAAAGACACTTTAGAGTTATAATGTAAAGACACTTTAGAGTTTGATCAGACTAATGTAAAGACACTTTAGAGTTTGATCAGACTCTAATGTAAAGACACTTTAGAGTTTGATCAGACTCTAATGTAGAGTTTGTTCAGACTCTAATGTAAAGACACTTTAGAGTTTGATCAGAATCTAATGTAAAGACACTTTAGAGTTATAATGTAAAGAAGACACTTTAGAGTTTGAACAGACTAATGTAAAGACACTTTAGAGTTTGATCAGACTCTAATGTAAAGACACTTTAGAGTTATAATGTAAAGACACTTTAGAGTTTGATCAGACTAATGGAAAGACAGTTTAGAGTTTGATCAGGGACTCTAATGTAAAGACACTTTAGAGTTTGTTCAGACTCTAATGTAAAGACACTTTAGAGTGTGTTCAGACTCTAATGTAAAGACACTTTAGAGTTTGTTCAGACTCTAATGTAAAGACACTTTAGAGTTATAATGTAAAGAAGACACTTTAGAGTTTGATCAGACTCTAATGTAAAGACACTTTAGAGTTTGATCAGCATCTAATGTAAAGACACTTTAGAGTTATAATGTAAAGACACTTTAGAGTTATAATGTAAAGAAGACACTTTAGAGTTTGATCAGACTCTAATGTAAAGACACTTTAGAGTTATAATGTAAAGAAGACACTTTAGAGTTTGATCAGACTCTAATGTAAAGACACTTTAGAGTTATAATGTAAAGACACTTTAGAGTTTGATCAGACTCTAATGGAAAGACACTTTAGAGTTTGATCAGGGACTCTAATGTAAAGACACTTTAGAGTTTGTTCGGACTCTAATGTAAAGACACTTTAGAGTTTGATCAGACTCTAATATAAAGACACTTTAGAGTTATAATGTAAAGACACTTTAGAGTTATAATGTAAAGACACTTAAGAGTTTGATCAGACTCTAATGTAAAGACACTTTAGAGTTATAATGTAAAGACACTTTAGAGTTTTTTTCAGACTAATGTAAAGACTATTTAGAGTTATAATGTAAAGACCCTTTAGAGTTTGATCAGACTCTAATGTAGAGAAACTTTAGAGTTTGATCAGAGTCTCTAATGTAGAGACACTTTAGAGTTATAATGTAAAGAAGACACTTTAGAGTTTGATCAGACTCTAATGTAAAGACACGTTAGAGTTTGATCAGACTCTAATGTAAAGACACTTTAGAGTTATAATGTAAAGAAGACACTTTAGAGTTTGATCAGACTCTAATGTAAAGACACTTTAGAGTTATAATGTAAAGAAGACACTTTAGAGTTTGATCAGACTCTAATGTAAAGACACTTTAGAGTTATAATGTAAAGAAGACACTTTAGAGTTTGATCAGACTCTAATGTAAAGACACTTTAGAGTTATAATGTAAAGAAGACACTTTAGAGTTTGATCAGACTCTAATGTAAAGACACTTTAGAGTTTGATCAGACTCTAATGTAAAGACACTTTAGAGTTATAATGTAAAGACACTTTAGAGTTTGATCAGACTAATGTAAAGACACTTTAGAGTTTCATCAGACTCTAATGTAAAGACACTTTAGAGTTTGATCAGACTCTAATGTAAAGACACTTTAGAGTTTGATCAGACTCTAATGTAAAGACACTTTAGAGTTATAATGTAAAGACACTTTAGAGTTTGATCAGACTAATGTAAAGACACTTTAGAGTTTGATCAGACTCTAATGTAAAGACAATTTAGAGTTTGATCAGACTCTAATGTAAAGACACTTTAGAGTTATAATGTAAAGAAGACACTTTAGAGTCTGATCAGACTAATGTAAAGACACTTTAGCGTTTGATCAGACTCTAATGTAAAGACACTTTAGAGTTATAATGTAAAGAAGACACTTTAGAGTTTGATCAGACTCTAATGTAAAGACACTTTAGAGTTATAATGTAAAGAAGGCACTTTAGAGTTTGATCAGACTAATGTAAAGACACTTTAGAGTTTGATCAGACTAATGTAAAGACAATTTAGAGTTTGATCAGACTCTAATGTAAAGACACTTTAGAGTTATAATGTAAAGACACTTTATAGTTATAATGTAAAGAATACACTTTAGAGTTTGATCAGACTCTAATGTAAAGACACTTTAGAGTTATAATGTAAAGAGACTTTAGAGTTTGATCAGACTCTAATGTAAAGACACTTTAGAGTTATAATGTAAAGAAGACACTTTAGAGTTTGATCAGACTCTAATGTAAAGAAACTTTAGAGTTTGATCAGACTCTAATGTAGAGACACTTTAGAGTTTGATCAGAGTCTCTAATGTAGAGACACTTTAGAGTTTGATCAGACTAAGATCAGACTAATGTAAAGACACTTTAGAGTTTGATCAGACTCTAAAGTGTCTACATTAGAGTTTGATCAGACTCTAATGTAAAGACACTTTAGAGTTATAATGTAAAGAAGACACTTTAGAGTTTGATCAGACTCTAATGTAGAGTTTGTTCAGACTCTAATGTAAAGACACTTTAGAGTTATAATGTAAAGAAGACACTTTAGAGTTTGATCAGACTCTAATGTAAAGACACGTTAGAGTTTGATCAGACTCTAATGTAAAGACACTTTAGAGTTATAATGTAAAGAAGACACTTTAGAGTTTGATCAGACTCTAATGTAAAGACACTTTAGAGTTATAATGTAAAGAAGACACTTTAGAGTTTGATCAGACTCTAATGTAAAGACACTTTAGAGTTATAATGTAAAGAAGACACTTTAGAGTTTGATCAGACTCTAATGTAAAGACACTTTAGAGTTTGATCAGACTCTAATGTAAAGACACTTTAGAGTTATAATGTAAAGACACTTTAGAGTTTGATCAGACTAATGTAAAGACACTTTAGAGTTTCATCAGACTCTAATGTAAAGACACTTTAGAGTTTGATCAGACTCTAATGTAAAGACACTTTAGAGTTTGATCAGACTCTAATGTAAAGACACTTTAGAGTTATAATGTAAAGACACTTTAGAGTTTGATCAGACTAATGTAAAGACACTTTAGAGTTTGATCAGACTCTAATGTAAAGACAATTTAGAGTTTGATCAGACTCTAATGTAAAGACACTTTAGAGTTATAATGTAAAGAAGACACTTTAGAGTCTGATCAGACTAATGTAAAGACACTTTAGCGTTTGATCAGACTCTAATGTAAAGACACTTTAGAGTTATAATGTAAAGAAGACACTTTAGAGTTTGATCAGACTCTAATGTAAAGACACTTTAGAGTTATAATGTAAAGAAGGCACTTTAGAGTTTGATCAGACTAATGTAAAGACACTTTAGAGTTTGATCAGACTAATGTAAAGACAATTTAGAGTTTGATCAGACTCTAATGTAAAGACACTTTAGAGTTATAATGTAAAGACACTTTATAGTTATAATGTAAAGAATACACTTTAGAGTTTGATCAGACTCTAATGTAAAGACACTTTAGAGTTATAATGTAAAGAGACTTTAGAGTTTGATCAGACTCTAATGTAAAGACACTTTAGAGTTATAATGTAAAGAAGACACTTTAGAGTTTGATCAGACTCTAATGTAAAGAAACTTTAGAGTTTGATCAGACTCTAATGTAGAGACACTTTAGAGTTTGATCAGAGTCTCTAATGTAGAGACACTTTAGAGTTTGATCAGACTAAGATCAGACTAATGTAAAGACACTTTAGAGTTTGATCAGACTCTAAAGTGTCTACATTAGAGTTTGATCAGACTCTAATGTAAAGACACTTTAGAGTTATAATGTAAAGAAGACACTTTAGAGTTTGATCAGACTCTAATGTAGAGTTTGTTCAGACTCTAATGTAAAGACACTTTAGAGTTATAATGTAAAGAAGACACTTTAGAGTTTGATCAGACTCTAATATAAAGACACTTTAGAGTTTGATCAGACTCTAATGTAAAGACACTTTAGAGTTATAATGTAAAGAAGACACTTTAGAGTTTGATCAGACTCTAATGTAAAGACACTTTAAAGTTATAATGTAAAGACACTTTAGAGTTATAATGTAAAGAAGACACTTTAGAGTTTGATCAGACTCTAATGTAGAGTTTGTTCAGACTCTAATGTAAAGACACTTTAGAGTTTGATCAGAATCTAATGTAAAGACACTTTAGAGTTATAATGTAAAGAAGACACTTTAGAGTTTGATATGACTCTAATGTAAAGACACGTTAGAGTTTGATCAGACTCTAATGTAAAGACACTATAGAGTTTGATCAGACTCTAATGTAAAGACACTTTAGAGTTTGATCAGACTCTAATGTAAAGACACTTTAGAGTTATAATGTAAAGTAGACACTTTAGAGTTTGATCAGACTCTAATGTAAAGACACTTTAGAGTTATAATGTAAAGAAGACACTTTAGAGTTTGATCAGACTCTAATGTAAAGACACTTTAGAGTTTGATCAGACTCTAATGTAAAGACACTTTAGAGTTTGATCAGACTCTAATGTAAAGACACTTTAGAGTTATAATGTAAAGACACTTTAGAGTTTGATCAGACTAATGTAAAGACACTTTAGAGTTTCATCAGACTCTAATGTAAAGACACTTTAGAGTTTTATCAGACTCTAATGTAAAGACACTTTAGAGTTTGATCAGACTCTAATGTAAAGACACTTTAGAGTTATAATGTAAAGACACTTTAGAGTTTGATCAGACTAATGTAAAGACACTTTAGAGTTTGATCAGACTCTAATGTAAAGACACTTTAGAGTTTGATCAGACTCTAATGTAGAGTTTGTTCAGACTCTAATGTAAAGACACTTTAGAGTTTGATCAGAATCTAATGTAAAGACACTTTAGAGTTATAATGTAAAGAAGACACTTTAGAGTTTGAACAGACTAATGTAAAGACACTTTAGAGTTTGATCAGACTCTAATGTAAAGACACTTTAGAGTTATAATGTAAAGACACTTTAGAGTTTGATCAGACTAATGGAAAGACAGTTTAGAGTTTGATCAGGGACTCTAATGTAAAGACACTTTAGAGTTTGTTCAGACTCTAATGTAAAGACACTTTAGAGTGTGTTCAGACTCTAATGTAAAGACACTTTAGAGTTTGTTCAGACTCTAATGTAAAGACACTTTAGAGTTATAATGTAAAGAAGACACTTTAGAGTTTGATCAGCATCTAATGTAAAGACACTTTAGAGTTATAATGTAAAGACACTTTAGATTTATAATGTAAAGAAGACACTTTAGAGTTTGATCAGACTCTAATGTAAAGACACTTTAGAGTTATAATGTAAAGAAGACACTTTAGAGTTTGATCAGACTCTAATGTAAAGACACTTTAGAGTTATAATGTAAAGACACTTTAGAGTTTGATCAGACTCTAATGGAAAGACACTTTAGAGTTTGATCAGGGACTCTAATGTAAAGACACTTTAGAGTTTGTTCGGACTCTAATGTAAAGACACTTTAGAGTTTGATCAGACTCTAATATAAAGACACTTTAGAGTTATAATGTAAAGACACTTTAGAGTTATAATGTAAAGACACTTAAGAGTTTGATCAGACTCTAATGTAAAGACACTTTAGAGTTATAATGTAAAGACACTTTAGAGTTTTTTTCAGACTAATGTAAAGACTATTTAGAGTTATAATGTAAAGACCCTTTAGAGTTTGATCAGACTCTAATGTAGAGAAACTTTAGAGTTTGATCAGAGTCTCTAATGTAGAGACACTTTAGAGTTATAATGTAAAGAAGACACTTTAGAGTTTGATCAGACTCTAATGTAAAGACACGTTAGAGTTTGATCAGACTCTAATGTAAAGACACGTTAGAGTTTGATCAGACTCTAATGTAAAGACACTATAGAGTTTGATCAGACTCTAATGTAAAGACACTTTAGAGTTATAATGTAAAGAAGACACTTTAGAGTTTGATCAGACTCTAATGTAAAGACACTTTAGAGTTATAATGTAAAGAAGACACTTTAGAGTTTGATCAGACTCTAATGTAAAGACACTTTAGAGTTATAATGTAAAGAAGACACTTTAGAGTTTGATCAGACTCTAATGTAAAGACACTTTAGAGTTTGATCAGACTCTAATGTAAAGACACTTTAGAGTTATAATGTAAAGACACTTTAGAGTTTGATCAGACTAATGTAAAGACACTTTAGAGTTTCATCAGACTCTAATGTAAAGACACTTTAGAGTTTGATCAGACTCTAATGTAAAGACACTTTAGAGTTTGATCAGACTCTAATGTAAAGACACTTTAGAGTTTGATCAGACTCTAATGTAAAGACACTTTAGAGTTATAATGTAAAGACACTTTAGAGTTTGATCAGACTAATGTAAAGACACTTTAGAGTTTGATCAGACTCTAATGTAAAGACACTTTAGAGTTTGATCAGACTCTAATGTAAAGACACTTTAGAGTTATAATGTAAAGAAGACACTTTAGAGTTTGATCAGACTCTAATGTAAAGACACTTTAGAGTTTGATCAGAATCTAATGTAAAGACACTTTAGAGTTTGATCAGACTCTAATGTAAAGACACTTTAGAGTTTGATCAGACTCTAATGTAAAGACACTATAGAGTTTGATCATACTCTAATGTAAAGACACTTTAGAGTTATAATGTAAAGAAGACACTTTAGAGTTTGATCAGACTCTAATGTAAAGACACTTTAGCGTTTGATCAGACTCTAATGTAAAGACACTTTAGAGTTATAATGTAAAGAAGACACTTTAGAGTTTGATCAGACTCTAATGTAAAGACACTTTAGAGTTATAATGTAAAGAAGGCACTTTAGAGTTTGATCAGACTAATGTGAAGACACTTTAGAGTTTGATCAGACTAATGTAAAGACAATTTAGAGTTTGATCAGACTCTAATGTAAAGACACTTTAGAGTTATAATGTAAAGAAGACACTTTAGAGTCTGATCAGACTAATGTAAAGACACTTTATAGTTATAATGTAAAGACACTTTAGAGTTATAATGTAAAGAATACACTTTAGAGTTTGATCAGACTCTAATGTAAAGACACTTTAGAGTTATAATGTAAAGAGACTTTAGAGTTTGATCAGACTCTAATGTAAAGACACTTTAGAGTTATAATGTAAAGAAGACACTTTAGAGTTTGATCAGACTCTAATGTAAAGAAACTTTAGAGTTTGATCAGACTCTAATGTAGAGACACTTTAGAGTTTGATCAGAGTCTCTAATGTAGAGACACTTTAGAGTTTGATCAGACTAAGATCAGACTAATGTAAAGACACTTTAGAGTTTGATCAGACTCTAAAGTGTCTACATTAGAGTTTGATCAGACTCTAATGTAAAGACACTTTAGAGTTATAATGTAAAGAAGACACTTTAGAGTTTGATCAGACTCTAATGTAGAGTTTGTTCAGACTCTAATGTAAAGACACTTTAGAGTTTGATCAGAATCTAATGTAAAGACACTTTAGAGTTATAATGTAAAGAAGACACTTTAGAGTTTGATCAGACTCTAATATAAAGACACTTTAGAGTTTGATCAGACTCTAATGTAAAGACACTTTAGAGTTATAATGTAAAGAAGACACTTTAGAGTTTGATCAGACTCTAATGTAAAGACACTTTAGAGTTATAATGTAAAGAAGACACTTTAGAGTTTGATATGACTCTAATGTAAAGACACGTTAGAGTTTGATCAGACTCTAATGTAAAGACACTATAGAGTTTGATCAGACTCTAATGTAAAGACACTTTAGAGTTTGATCAGACTCTAATGTAAAGACACTTTAGAGTTATAATGTAAAGAAGACACTTTAGAGTTTGATCAGACTCTAATGTAAAGACACTTTAGAGTTTGATCAGACTCTAATGTAAAGACACTTTAGAGTTTGATCAGACTCTAATGTAAAGACACTTTAGAGTTATAATGTAAAGACACTTTAGAGTTTGATCAGACTAATGTAAAGACACTTTAGAGTTTCATCAGACTCTAATGTAAAGACACTTTAGAGTTTGATCAGACTCTAATGTAAAGACACTTTAGAGTTTGATCAGACTCTAATGTAAAGACACTTTAGAGTTATAATGTAAAGACACTTTAGAGTTTGATCAGACTAATGTAAAGACACTTTAGAGTTTGATCAGACTCTAATGTAAAGACACTTTAGAGTTTGATCAGACTCTAATGTAGAGTTTGTTCAGACTCTAATGTAAAGACACTTTAGAGTTTGATCAGAATCTAATGTAAAGACACTTTAGAGTTATAATGTAAAGAAGACACTTTAGAGTTTGAACAGACTAATGTAAAGACACTTTAGAGTTTGATCAGACTCTAATGTAAAGACACTTTAGAGTTATAATGTAAAGACACTTTAGAGTTTGATCAGACTAATGGAAAGACAGTTTAGAGTTTGATCAGGGACTCTAATGTAAAGACACTTTAGAGTTTGTTCAGACTCTAATGTAAAGACACTTTAGAGTGTGTTCAGACTCTAATGTAAAGACACTTTAGAGTTTGTTCAGACTCTAATGTAAAGACACTTTAGAGTTATAATGTAAAGAAGACACTTTAGAGTTTGATCAGACTCTAATGTAAAGACACTTTAGAGTTTGATCAGCATCTAATGTAAAGACACTTTAGAGTTATAATGTAAAGACACTTTAGAGTTATAATGTAAAGAAGACACTTTAGAGTTTGATCAGACTCTAATGTAAAGACACTTTAGAGTTATAATGTAAAGAAGACACTTTAGAGTTTGATCAGACTCTAATGTAAAGACACTTTAGAGTTATAATGTAAAGACACTTTAGAGTTTGATCAGACTCTAATGTAAAGACACTTTAGAGTTTGTTCGGACTCTAATGTAAAGACACTTTAGAGTTTGATCAGACTCTAATATAAAGACACTTTAGAGTTATAATGTAAAGACACTTTAGAGTTATAATGTAAAGACACTTAAGAGTTTGATCAGACTCTAATGTAAAGACACTTTAGAGTTATAATGTAAAGACACTTTAGAGTTTTTTTCAGACTAATGTAAAGACTATTTAGAGTTATAATGTAAAGACCCTTTAGAGTTTGATCAGACTCTAATGTAGAGACACTTTAGAGTTTGATCAGAGTCTCTAATGTAGAGACACTTTAGAGTTATAATGTAAAGAAGACACTTTAGAGTTTGATCAGACTCTAATGTAAAGACACGTTAGAGTTTGATCAGACTCTAATGTAAAGACACGTTAGAGTTTGATCAGACTCTAATGTAAAGACACTATAGAGTTTGATCAGACTCTAATGTAAAGACACTTTAGAGTTATAATGTAAAGAAGACACTTTAGAGTTTGATCAGACTCTAATGTAAAGACACTTTAGAGTTATAATGTAAAGAAGACACTTTAGAGTTTGATCAGACTCTAATGTAAAGACACTTTAGAGTTTGATCAGACTCTAATGTAAAGACACTTTAGAGTTATAATGTAAAGACACTTTAGAGTTTGATCAGACTAATGTAAAGACACTTTAGAGTTTGATCAGACTCTAATGTAAAGACACTTTAGAGTTATAATGTAAAGACACTTTAGAGTTTGATCAGACTAATGTAAAGACACTTTAGAGTTTGATCAGACTCTAATGTAAAGACACTTTAGAGTTTGATCAGACTCTAATGTAAAGACACTTTAGAGTTATAATGTAAAGAAGACACTTTAGAGTTTGATCAGACTCTAATGTAAAGACACTTTAGAGTTTGATCAGAATCTAATGTAAAGACACTTTAGCGTTTGATCAGACTCTAATGTAAAGACACTTTAGAGTTATAATGTAAAGAAGACACTTTAGAGTTTGATCAGACTCTAATGTAAAGACACTTTAGAGTTTGATCAGAATCTAATGTAAAGACACTTTAGCGTTTGATCAGACTCTAATGTAAAGACACTTTAGAGTTATAATGTAAAGAAGACACTTTAGAGTTTGATCAGACTCTAATGTAAAGAAACTTTAGAGTTTGATCAGACTCTAATGTAGAGACACTTTAGAGTTTGATCAGAGTCTCTAATGTAAAGACACTTTAGAGTTTGATCAGAGTCTCTAATGTAAAGACACTTTAGAGTTATAATGTAAAGAAGGCACTTTAGAGTTTGATCAGACTAATGTAAAGACACTTTAGAGTTTGATCAGACTAATGTAAAGACAATTTAGAGTTTGATCAGACTCTAATGTAAAGACACTTTAGAGTTATAATGTAAAGAAGACACTTTAGAGTTTGATCAGACTAATGTAAAGACACTTTAGAGTTTGATCAGACTAATGTAAAGACACTTTATAGTTATAATGTAAAGACACTTTAGAGTTATAATGTAAAGAATACACTTTAGAGTTTGATCAGACTCTAATGTAAAGACACTTTAGAGTTATAATGTAAAGAGACTTTAGAGTTTGATCAGACTCTAATGTAAAGACACTTTAGAGTTATAATGTAAAGAAGACACTTTAGAGTTTGATCAGACTCTAATGTAAAGAAACTTTAGAGTTTGATCAGACTCTAATGTAGAGACACTTTAGAGTTTGATCAGAGTCTCTAATGTAGAGACACTTTAGAGTTTGATCAGACTAAGATCAGACTAATGTAAAGACACTTTAGAGTTTGATCAGACTCTAAAGTGTCTACATTAGAGTTTGATCAGACTCTAATGTAAAGACACTTTAGAGTTATAATGTAAAGAAGACACTTTAGAGTTTGATCAGACTCTAATGTAGAGTTTGTTCAGACTCTAATGTAAAGACACTTTAGAGTTTGATCAGAATCTAATGTAAAGACACTTTAGAGTTATAATGTAAAGACACTTTAGAGTTTGATCAGACTCTAATGTAAAGAATCTATAGAGTTTGATCAGACTCTAATGTAAAGACACATTAGAGTTTGATCAGACTCTAATGTAAAGACACTTTAGAGTTATAATGTAAAGAAGACACTTTAGAGTTTGATCAGACTCTAATGTAAAGACACTTTAGAGTTATAATGTAAATAAGACACTTTAGAGTTTGATCAGACTCTAATGTAAAGACACTTTAGAGTTATAATGTAAAGAAGACACTTTAGAGTTTGATCAGACTCTAATGTAAAGACACTTTAGAGTTTGATCAGACTCTAATGTAAAGAAGACACTTTAGAGTTTGATCAGACTAATGTAAAGACACTTTAGAGTTTGATCAGACTCTAATGTAAAGACACTTTAGAGTTTGATCAGACTCTAATGTAAAGACACTTTAGAGTTATAATGTAAAGACACTTTAGAGTTTGATCAGACTCTAATGGAAAGACACTTTAGAGTTTGATCAGGGACTCTAATGTAAAGACACTTTAGAGTTTGTTCGGACTCTAATGTAAAGACACTTTAGAGTTTGATCAGACTCTAATATAAAGACACTTTAGAGTTATAATGTAAAGACACTTTAGAGTTATAATGTAAAGACACTTAAGAGTTTGATCAGACTCTAATGTAAAGACACTTTAGAGTTATAATGTAAAGACACTTTAGAGTTTTTTTCAGACTAATGTAAAGACTATTTAGAGTTATAATGTAAAGACCCTTTAGAGTTTGATCAGACTCTAATGTAGAGAAACTTTAGAGTTTGATCAGACTCTAATGTAGAGACACTTTAGAGTTTGATCAGAGTCTCTAATGTAGAGACACTTTAGAGTTTGATCAGACTCTAATGTAAAGACACGTTAGAGTTTGATCAGACTCTAATGTAAAGACACGTTAGAGTTTGATCAGACTCTAATGTAAAGACACTAAAGAGTTTGATCAGACTCTAATGTAAAGACACTTTAGAGTTATAATGTAAAGAAGACACTTTAGAGTTTGATCAGACTCTAATGTAAAGACACTTTAGAGTTATAATGTAAAGAAGACACTTTAGAGTTTGATCAGACTCTAATGTAAAGACACTTTAGAGTTATAATGTAAAGAAGACACTTTAGAGTTTGATCAGACTCTAATGTAAAGACACTTTAGAGTTTGATCAGACTCTAATGTAAAGACACTTTAGAGTTATAATGTAAAGACACTTTAGAGTTATAATGTAAAGAAGACACTTTAGAGTTTGATCAGACTCTAATGTAAAGACACTTTAGAGTTATAATGTAAAGAAGACACTTTAGAGTTTGATCAGACTCTAATGTAAAGACACTTTAGAGTTATAATGTAAAGACACTTTAGAGTTTGATCAGACTCTAATGTAAAGACACTTTAGAGTTTGTTCGGACTCTAATGTAAAGACACTTTAGAGTTTGATCAGACTCTAATATAAAGACACTTTAGAGTTATAATGTAAAGACACTTTAGAGTTATAATGTAAAGACACTTAAGAGTTTGATCAGACTCTAATGTAAAGACACTTTAGAGTTATAATGTAAAGACACTTTAGAGTTTTTTTCAGACTAATGTAAAGACTATTTAGAGTTATAATGTAAAGACCCTTTAGAGTTTGATCAGACTCTAATGTAGAGACACTTTAGAGTTTGATCAGAGTCTCTAATGTAGAGACACTTTAGAGTTATAATGTAAAGAAGACACTTTAGAGTTTGATCAGACTCTAATGTAAAGACACGTTAGAGTTTGATCAGACTCTAATGTAAAGACACGTTAGAGTTTGATCAGACTCTAATGTAAAGACACTTTAGAGTTATAATGTAAAGAAGACACTTTAGAGTTTGATCAGACTCTAATGTAAAGACACTTTAGAGTTATAATGTAAAGAAGAAACTTTAGAGTTTGATCAGACTCTAATGTAAAGACACTTTAGAGTTTGATCAGACTCTAATGTAAAGACACTTTAGAGTTATAATGTAAAGACACTTTAGAGTTTGATCAGACTAATGTAAAGACACTTTAGAGTTTGATCAGACTCTAATGTAAAGACACTTTAGAGTTATAATGTAAAGACACTTTAGAGTTTGATCAGACTAATGTAAAGACACTTTAGAGTTTGATCAGACTCTAATGTAAAGACACTTTAGAGTTTGATCAGACTCTAATGTAAAGACACTTTAGAGTTATAATGTAAAGAAGACACTTTAGAGTTTGATCAGACTCTAATGTAAAGACACTTTAGCGTTTGATCAGACTCTAATGTAAAGACACTTTAGAGTTATAATGTAAAGAAGACACTTTAGAGTTTGATCAGACTCTAATGTAAAGACACTTTAGAGTTTGATCAGAATCTAATGTAAAGACACTTTAGCGTTTGATCAGACTCTAATGTAAAGACACTTTAGAGTTATAATGTAAAGAAGACACTTTAGAGTTTGATCAGACTCTAATGTAAAGAAACTTTAGAGTTTGATCAGACTCTAATGTAGAGACACTTTAGAGTTTGATCAGAGTCTCTAATGTAAAGACACTTTAGAGTTTGATCAGAGTCTCTAATGTAAAGACACTTTAGAGTTATAATGTAAAGAAGGCACTTTAGAGTTTGATCAGACTAATGTAAAGACACTTTAGAGTTTGATCAGACTAATGTAAAGACAATTTAGAGTTTGATCAGACTCTAATGTAAAGACACTTTAGAGTTATAATGTAAAGAAGACACTTTAGAGTTTGATCAGACTAATGTAAAGACACTTTAGAGTTTGATCAGACTAATGTAAAGACACTTTATAGTTATAATGTAAAGACACTTTAGAGTTATAATGTAAAGAATACACTTTAGAGTTTGATCAGACTCTAATGTAAAGACACTTTAGAGTTATAATGTAAAGAGACTTTAGAGTTTGATCAGACTCTAATGTAAAGACACTTTAGAGTTATAATGTAAAGAAGACACTTTAGAGTTTGATCAGACTCTAATGTAAAGAAACTTTAGAGTTTGATCAGACTCTAATGTAGAGACACTTTAGAGTTTGATCAGAGTCTCTAATGTAGAGACACTTTAGAGTTTGATCAGACTAAGATCAGACTAATGTAAAGACACTTTAGAGTTTGATCAGACTCTAAAGTGTCTACATTAGAGTTTGATCAGACTCTGATGTAAAGACACTTTAGAGTTATAATGTAAAGAAGACACTTTAGAGTTTGATCAGACTCTAATGTAGAGTTTGTTCAGACTCTAATGTAAGACACTTTAGAGTTTGATCAGAATCTAATGTAAAGACACTTTAGAGTTATAATGTAAAGACACTTTAGAGTTTGATCAGACTCTAATGTAAAGAATCTATAGAGTTTGATCAGACTCTAATGTAAAGACACATTAGAGTTTGATCAGACTCTAATGTAAAGACACTTTAGAGTTATAATGTAAAGAAGACACTTTAGAGTTTGATCAGACTCTAATGTAAAGACACTTTAGAGTTATAATGTAAATAAGACACTTTAGAGTTTGATCAGACTCTAATGTAAAGACACTTTAGAGTTATAATGTAAAGAAGACACTTTAGAGTTTGATCAGACTCTAATGTAAAGACACTTTAGAGTTTGATCAGACTCTAATGTAAAGAAGACACTTTAGAGTTTGATCAGACTAATGTAAAGACACTTTAGAGTTTGATCAGACTCTAATGTAAAGACACTTTAGAGTTTGATCAGACTCTAATGTAAAGACACTTTAGAGTTATAATGTAAAGACACTTTAGAGTTTGATCAGACTCTAATGGAAAGACACTTTAGAGTTTGATCAGGGACTCTAATGTAAAGACACTTTAGAGTTTGTTCGGACTCTAATGTAAAGACACTTTAGAGTTTGATCAGACTCTAATATAAAGACACTTTAGAGTTATAATGTAAAGACACTTTAGAGTTATAATGTAAAGACACTTAAGAGTTTGATCAGACTCTAATGTAAAGACACTTTAGAGTTATAATGTAAAGACACTTTAGAGTTTTTTTCAGACTAATGTAAAGACTATTTAGAGTTATAATGTAAAGACCCTTTAGAGTTTGATCAGACTCTAATGTAGAGAAACTTTAGAGTTTGATCAGACTCTAATGTAGAGACACTTTAGAGTTTGATCAGAGTCTCTAATGTAGAGACACTTTAGAGTTTGATCAGACTCTAATGTAAAGACACGTTAGAGTTTGATCAGACTCTAATGTAAAGACACGTTAGAGTTTGATCAGACTCTAATGTAAAGACACTAAAGAGTTTGATCAGACTCTAATGTAAAGACACTTTAGAGTTATAATGTAAAGAAGACACTTTAGAGTTTGATCAGACTCTAATGTAAAGACACTTTAGAGTTATAATGTAAAGAAGACACTTTAGAGTTTGATCAGACTCTAATGTAAAGACACTTTAGAGTTATAATGTAAAGAAGACACTTTAGAGTTTGATCAGACTCTAATGTAAAGACACTTTAGAGTTTGATCAGACTCTAATGTAAAGACACTTTAGAGTTATAATGTAAAGACACTTTAGAGTTTGATCAGACTAATGTAAAGACACTTTAGAGTTTCATCAGACTCTAATGTAAAGACACTTTAGAGTTTGATCAGACTCTAATGTAAAGACACTTTAGAGTTATAATGTAAAGACACTTTAGAGTTTGATCAGACTAATGTAAAGACACTTTAGAGTTTGATCAGACTCTAATGTAAAGACACTTTAGAGTTTGATCAGACTCTAATGTAAAGACACTTTAGAGTTATAATGTAAAGAAGACACTTTAGAGTTTGATCAGACTCTAATGTAAAGACACTTTAGAGTTTGATCAGAATCTAATGTAAAGACACTTTAGAGTTTGATCAGACTCTAATGTAAAGACACTTTAGAGTTTGATCAGACTCCAATGTAAAGACACTTTAGAGTTATAATGTAAAGAAGACACTTTAGAGTTTGATCAGACTCTAATGTAAAGACACTTTAGAGTTTGATCAGACTCTAATGTAAAGACACTTTAGAGTTTGATCAGACTCTAATGTAAAGACACTTTAGAGTTATAATGTAAAGACACTTTAGAGTTTGATCAGACTCTAATGGAAAGACACTTTAGAGTTTGATCAGGGACTCTAATGTAAAGACACTTTAGAGTTTGTTCGGACTCTAATGTAAAGACACTTTAGAGTTTGATCAGACTCTAATATAAAGACACTTTAGAGTTATAATGTAAAGACACTTTAGAGTTATAATGTAAAGACACTTTAGAGTTTTTTTCAGACTAATGTAAAGACTATTTAGAGTTATAATGTAAAGACCCTTTAGAGTTTGATCAGACTCTAATGTAGAGAAACTTTAGAGTTTGATCAGACTCTAATGTAGAGACACTTTAGAGTTTGATCAGAGTCTCTAATGTAGAGACACTTTAGAGTTTGATCAGACTCTAATGTAAAGACACGTTAGAGTTTGATCAGACTCTAATGTAAAGACACGTTAGAGTTTGATCAGAATCTAATGTAAAGACACTAAAGAGTTTGATCAGACTCTAATGTAAAGACACTTTAGAGTTATAATGTAAAGAAGACACTTTAGAGTTTGATCAGACTCTAATGTAAAGACACTTTAGAGTTATAATGTAAAGAAGACACTTTAGAGTTTGATCAGACTCTAATGTAAAGACACTTTAGAGTTTGATCAGACTCTAATGTAAAGACACTTTAGAGTTATAATGTAAAGACACTTTAGAGTTTGATCAGACTAATGTAAAGACACTTTAGAGTTTCATCAGACTCTAATGTAAAGACACTTTAGAGTTTGATCAGACTCTAATGTAAAGACACTTTAGAGTTTGATCAGACTCTAATGTAAAGACACTTTAGAGTTTGATCAGACTCTAATGTAAAGACACTTTAGAGTTATAATGTAAAGACACTTTAGAGTTTGATCAGACTAATGTAAAGACACTTTAGAGTTTGATCAGACTCTAATGTAAAGACACTTTAGAGTTTGATCAGACTCTAATGTAAAGACACTTTAGAGTTATAATGTAAAGAAGACACTTTAGAGTTTGATCAGACTCTAATGTAAAGACACTTTAGAGTTTGATCAGAATCTAATGTAAAGACACTTTAGAGTTTGATCAGACTCTAATGTAAAGACACTTTAGAGTTTGATCAGACTCTAATGTAAAGACACTATAGAGTTTGATCATACTCTAATGTAAAGACACTTTAGAGTTATAATGTAAAGAAGACACTTTAGAGTTTGATCAGACTCTAATGTAAAGACACTTTAGAGTTTGATCAGACTAATGTAAAGACACTTTATAGTTATAATGTAAAGACACATTAGAGTTATAATGTAAAGAATACACTTTAGAGTTTGATCAGACTCTAATGTAAAGACACTTTAGAGTTATAATGTAAAGAGACTTTAGAGTTTGATCAGACTCTAATGTAAAGACACTTTAGAGTTATAATGTAAAGAAGACACTTTAGAGTTTGATCAGACTCTAATGTAAAGAAACTTTAGAGTTTGATCAGACTCTAATGTAGAGACACTTTAGAGTTTGATCAGAGTCTCTAATGTAGAGACACTTTAGAGTTTGATCAGACTAAGATCAGACTAATGTAAAGACACTTTAGAGTTTGATCAGACTCTAAAGTGTCTACATTAGAGTTTGATCAGACTCTAATGTAAAGACACTTTAGAGTTATAATGTAAAGAAGACACTTTAGAGTTTGATCAGACTCTAATGTAGAGTTTGTTCAGACTCTAATGTAAAGACACTTTAGAGTTTGATCAGAATCTAATGTAAAGACACTTTAGAGTTAGAATGTAAAGAAGACACTTTAGAGTTTGATCAGACTCTAATATAAAGACACTTTAGAGTTTGATCAGACTCTAATGTAAAGACACTTTAGAGTTATAATGTAAAGAAGACACTTTAGAGTTTGATCAAACTCTAATGTAAAGACACTTTAGAGTTATAATGTAAAGAAGACACTTTAGAGTTTGATCAGACTCTAATGTAGAGTTTGTTCAGACTCTAATGTAAAGACACTTTAGAGTTTGATCAGAATCTAATGTAAAGACACTTTAGAGTTATAATGTAAAGAAGACACTTTAGAGTTTGATCAGACTCTAATGTAAAGACACTTTAGAGTTATAATGTAAAGAAGACACTTTAGAGTTTGATCAGACTCTAATGTAAAGACACTTTAGAGTTATAATGTAAAGAAGACACTTTAGAGTTTGATCAGACTCTAATGTAAAGAATCTATAGAGTTTGATCAGACTCTAATGTAAAGACACATTAGAGTTTGATCAGACTCTAATGTAAAGACACTTTAGAGTTATAATGTAAAGAAGACACTTTAGAGTTTGATCAGACTCTAATGTAAAGACACTTTAGAGTTATAATGTAAAGAAGACACTTTAGAGTTTGATCAGTTCTAATGTAAAGAAGACACTTTAGAGTTTGATCAGACTCTAATGTAAAGACACTTTAGAGTTATAATGTAAAGACACTTTAGAGTTTGATCAGACTAATGTAAAGACACTTTAGAGTTTGATCAGACTCTAATGTAAAGACACTTTAGAGTTTGATCAGACTCTAATGTAAAGACACTTTAGAGTTATAATGTAAAGAAGACACTTTAGAGTTTGATCAGACTCTAATGTAAAGACACTTTAGAGTTTGATCAGACTCTAATGTAAAGACACTTTAGAGTTTGATCAGACTCTAATGTAAAGACACTTTAGAGTTATAATGTAAAGACACTTTAGAGTTTGATCAGACTAATGTAAAGACACTTTAGAGTTTGATCAGACTCTAATGTAAAGACACTTTAGAGTTTGATCAGACTCTAATGTAAAGACACTTTAGAGTTATAATGTAAAGAAGACACTTTAGAGTTTGATCAGACTCTAATGTAAAGACACTTTAGAGTTTGATCAGAATCTAATGTAAAGACACTTTAGAGTTTGATCAGACTCTAATGTAAAGACACTTTAGAGTTTGATCAGACTCTAATGTAAAGACACTATAGAGTTTGATCATACTCTAATGTAAAGACACTTTAGAGTTATAATGTAAAGAAGACACTTTAGAGTTTGATCAGACTCTAATGTAAAGACACTTTAGAGTTTGATCAGACTAATGTAAAGACACTTTATAGTTATAATGTAAAGACACTTTAGAGTTATAATGTAAAGAATACACTTTAGAGTTTGATCAGACTCTAATGTAAAGACACTTTAGAGTTATAATGTAAAGAGACTTTAGAGTTTGATCAGACTCTAATGTAAAGACACTTAAGAGTTATAATGTAAAGAAGACACTTTAGAGTTTGATCAGACTCTAATGTAAAGAAACTTTAGAGTTTGATCAGACTCTAATGTAGAGACACTTTAGAGTTTGATCAGAGTCTCTAATGTAGAGACACTTTAGAGTTTGATCAGACTAAGATCAGACTAATGTAAAGACACTTTAGAGTTTGATCAGACTCTAAAGTGTCTACATTAGAGTTTGATCAGACTCTAATGTAAAGACACTTTAGAGTTATAATGTAAAGAAGACACTTTAGAGTTTGATCAGACTCTAATGTAGAGTTTGTTCAGACTCTAATGTAAAGACACTTTAGAGTTAGAATGTAAAGAAGACACTTTAGAGTTTGATCAGACTCTAATATAAAGACACTTTAGAGTTTGATCAGACTCTAATGTAAAGACACTTTAGAGTTATAATGTAAAGAAGACACTTTAGAGTTTGATCAAACTCTAATGTAAAGACACTTTAGAGTTATAATGTAAAGAAGACACTTTAGAGTTTGATCAGACTCTAATGTAGAGTTTGTTCAGACTCTAATGTAAAGACACTTTAGAGTTTGATCAGACTCTAATGTAAAGACCCTTTAGAGTTTGATCAGACTCTAATGTAGAGAAACTTTAGAGTTTGATCAGACTCTAATGTAGAGACACTTTAGAGTTTGATCAGAGTCTCTAATGTAGAGACACTTTAGAGTTTGATCAGACTCTAATGTAAAGACACGTTAGAGTTTGATCAGACTCTAATGTAAAGACACGTTAGAGTTTGATCAGAATCTAATGTAAAGACACTAAAGAGTTTGATCAGACTCTAATGTAAAGACACTTTAGAGTTTGATCAGACTCTAATATAAAGACACTTTAGAGTTATAACGTAAAGACACGTTAGAGTTATAATGTAAAGACACTCTAGAGTTTGTTCAGACTCTAATGTAAAGACACTTTAGAGTTTGATCAGACTCTAAAGTGTCTTTACATTAAAGTTTGATCAGACTCTAATGTAAAGACACTTTAGAGTTATAATGTAAAGAAGACACTTTAGAGTTTGATCAGACTCTAATGTAAAGACACTTTAGAGTTTGATCAGACTAATGTAAAGACACTTTAGAGTTATAATGTAAAGAATACACTTTAGAGTTTGATCAGACTCTAATGTAAAGACATTTTAGAGTTATAATGTAAAGAAGAGACTTTAGAGTTTGATCAGACTCTAATGTAAAGACACTTTAGAATTATAATGTAAAGAAGACACTTTAGAGTTTGATCAGACTCTAATGTAAAGACACTTTAGAGTTTGATCAGACTCTAATGTAAAGACACTTTAGAGTTATAATGTAAAGACACTTTAGAGTTATAATGTAAAGACACTTTAGAGTTTGATCAGACTCTAATGGAAAGACACTTTAGAGTTTGATCAGGGACTCTAATGTAAAGACACTTTAGAGTTTGTTCAGACTCTAATGCAAAGACACTTTAGAGTTTGATCAGACTCTAATGTAAAGACACTTTAGAGTTTGTTCAGAGACTCTAATGTAAAGACACTTTAGAGTTTATTCAGAGTCTCTAATATAAAGACACTTTAGAGTTTGTTTAGAGACTCTAATGTAAAGACACTTTAGAGTTTATTCAGAGTCTCTAATGTAAAGACACTTTAGAGTTTATTCAGAGTCTCTAATGTAAAGACACTTTAGAGTTTGTTCAGAGTCTAATGTAAAGACACTTTAGAGTTTGTTCAGAGTCTAATGTAAAGACACTTTAGAGTTTGTTCAGAGTCTAATGTAAAGACACTTTAGAGTTTGTTCAGAGTCTCTAATGTAAAGACACTTTAGAGTTTGAGTCTCTAATCTTTCTAACCTTCTAATCTAATCTTGTTCTCGCTCCCTTCTGTCCCCGAGGACCTTAAACATCCTCTTAAACATTAGAACGTACCGTTGTTGTCACGTGCAGTTCTTGTCATGTCCAGAGGGGGCAGCAACACGCCGCCCGGTGTCTAGTCTGCCGGAAATGCAGACGAAGAAGAAGAAGAAGCTCACGGATCATGGACCAAAGCGGTAAGAGACGCGCAGGCCACAGCCCCAAAAAGGCCGTTTTAAACTCAGACTTCACCGGGATAACTCACGCAGCCTCTCGAACTGAGCCCCGCGCGTTGTTCCCGCAGCAGAACGCGCGGCTGAACGCGTTTGTTTCTGTCCCCTGAGCCGGAAGAAGCCGTTAGCGTACGGCGGGCTAGCTCGTTAGCATCACGCAGCGTTAGCATCGACGAGCGCTTTCGATTAAAAAACACGAGCGGTTCAAGAATGTGACGTTTGTTGATTCGGGGTTTCTGACCGCAGAACGCGTTACGCCTCGTCACGTGACTTCTGTGCTCTTGTTTGAGTCACTTTTTTGTCGTAAACACAGACGTAAACAGCCTGATCCGCGCCGCTGTAGCGCAGACGGTGCGTGAGCCGCGTTATTTTCGCACAAAAACACATCAAACCGGTTTATATTGTTTTGTACAATTATACTGTCATTCTGAACTCTTCATAAGCAGTTTTTCGTATGCAAAGGGTATTTGTGTTGATTAATATAGTTAATTATGGCTGCAGAAGTGTAGAATAAAATGTAAGTTAGACAGGTTTGTATTTAAGACTGGTGGTTTTAAAAGTGGGATTCAGTTCAGAGTCACATTGTGAACGAGTCCTGGAGTTTTTACGTTTGAGAGAGTCTGAGGTGTTTTTAGAGTTGTTTCTTAATACATGCTCTGTAGGTTGTTTAGTTCAATAAACATGGGTTATTGAGTTGTTTACAGAGCATTACCTAAAGCAGATGTCTCCAAACCTTTTCATGTCGTCTTCCTTTTATTTTGATGCGAAACAAGTATAACACCACTTCCTGTTAGTATATTTCATAAATGACGTATTTAATTTAACATTAAAACGCAAACATTGGTCTAGGAGATTGATATTTTCTTCCAATACAACATATATAATATAATGGTGTTTCCTTTTTCCCCATAAAAGTCTTGCGTCCCCCAGAGGACTGACCCGTCTTACATCCTGGAACTTTAGGTTTGGCCAGAACACTTTTTCATCATTTATAACGTGCAGAGTGAAGTGTGTAAATGCCGTTCAGCTCTTAAAAGTAGAAGTAAAAAGTACACACCCTGAAAGTACAGCTAAAACAGAAGTATTTGGTCAAGTTTGATCGTGTTGGACTGAGACGATGCGTAGAACAATGACCCGGTCTTTTTATCGCACGCAGCGGTCAAATGAAGCTTAAACCACAAGTTTAATCAGAATTTACTGTCGCCCACGTTTACTTCTCTACGCTGCGTTTCGTTTGGTCACTTCAGTCCAGTCGCGGTCAGTAAATGTCCCCCGGTGTTTCCCTCACAGACAACGATCTCCAGGGCAGCGACGGCTCCGGGACTCTGGGAGGACCCGACGTCCGCAGACGGATCCCGATCAAGCTCATCTCGAAGCCGCCGCTGAGGAGCAAACCTCCCCCGAGAGCGACGCGGCCCGGAGGTCGAGCGGGCAAGGGCGAAGGCGGCGAGGACGGTGAGTGTGGCGCCGGTGCGAGACGCGGCAAGCGCGTTTGATGTCTGACCTACGGCGGCTTCAAAACACGACGCTGAACGATAAACCAGTGGATCTTCGACTTTTCACACCAAGAACTTTTCAACAGGATTATTAAAATAGGATTCAGTCGGTGTTTTAGCTTTAAAAATATCATCCAGAAAAAAGGACAGAATTAGATTACCGTATTTTCCGGACTATAAATTGCACCTTTTTTCATAGTTTTGGCCGGGGTGCGACTTATACTTATAATTATACTCCGGAGCGACTTATATGTGATATTATTTGTTATTTTCACACTTGCAACCGCATTTTATGCTCCAGTGCGACTTATGTGTTTTTTTCTTCTCTATTATGCATTTTTTGGCCGGTGCAACTTATAGTCCGGAAAATACGGTAAATGGATTCCAGATGAAGTGAATAATCGCAGCACATTTTTCAAACGTTTCCAAAGTGCTGCACACAAAACATTAAATAGACTTGTTCTACCAGTGATAAATCCTGATAAATAAATAAAACAAATAGTTAAATTATAAAAAAAAAAAAATATATATATATATATATATATATATATATATTGTTATAAATAAATAATCTAAAATGATAAATGTTGGCTAAAAACAAATGCAATATAAAAAGAAAAAAAATAATAAAAACAATCACGCAGCCACATGAGCAGCACATGTACCACAGTTTGAGAAACACTCGGGTAAATGAAAGTGAGTCTGTTCTTCCTTTACACTAGAACTTGAATATATACCATTTTTAAAATGAGTAAATTAAGACCACAGGTCGTACAAGACGTAATAATAATTTGGATGCTTTCACCCGAACCATTCACACCTCATTCATGCACAGGAGTGCATGAATGAGGTCAAGTGTCTTGCTTAAGGACACGACGACTGGTCCACGGATCTGTTCGAGTTCAAACGATGACAGAAAAGATGAGAAAAGCTTCTAAACAAAGTCCTAAAACACCAGTTCTTTTCAAATGCAGTGTGTCCGTTTGCAAGTTCACGTGAAAGGTAAATATGCAGTTAGGCATGTCAAGATCATGAGGTTAATTATAATCTTGTTTATAGAAATGTAGCAATGAAGCAAAATGAACTCCTTTTTGGCTCAAAAAAGTAACGTGTTAAGAAATCAAGAAAGAAAGAAAGAAAATGGAGGATTTCATCGTTGTTTTGGTCGTGATGTTAATAATGGCTATGTGTCGTGCCACAGTCATCGTTACACTGTCATTTGAAATACTTATACACAGTCCTACACAGTCTTTGTCGTGTCGTCTTCTCGACTGCCAAAAGCACCTCCCAGAGTGAACATTAACATGTTCCTAACTTGTGTTTTTCAGATAACTTTGGATTCAAACAGGAAGAGCGGTTCGACTGTGGAGCGAAAGACGTTTATGGAAACCAGAGGAGATTCCCACTCCCGCTGTTCTGGGACTTTGAGGTACGTCTGGAAATCATCACGACAGAACCTGAGCTACATCAGGCGTGTGTCGACCCTCGCCGCCTCAGAGATGGTGGCGAGGGGATTCTTTTAGCCTCTCATCCGTCCGTTTCAGCGTAGATGCATTTGACTTGACGCGCTCCTGTGTTTTGTAGCTGAACCTAATCGGAGAGAAGGACAAGCTGCCCATCCACTTCTGCGACAAATGTGGGCTGCCGATCCAGCTGTACGGGCGAATGGTGCGTGCGCCGCGTTCATGCCGTGTGTTTGTGACCCGCGGCTGACCTTTGCACCCGTTTCCCTCCAGATCCCCTGTAAACACGTGTTCTGCTACGAGTGTGCCCTGCTCCACGAGAAGAAGGGGGACAAGCTGTGCCCGGGGTAAGGCTGCACCACCCGGGTCTCTCTCACACACACACACACCCGGGTCTCTCACACACACACACACATACACCCGGGTCTCTCTCACACACACACACACCCGGGTCTCTCACACACACACACACACACACACCCGGGTCTCTCTCACACACACACACACACACACACCCGGGTCTCTCTCACACACACACACACACACACACACGGGTCTCTCACACACACACACACACACGGGTCTCTCACACACACACACACACACACCCGGGTCTCTCTCACACACACACACACCCGGGTCTCTCACACACACACACACACACACACACCCGGGTCTCTCACACACACACACACACACACACCCGGGTCTCTCTCACACACACACACACACACCCGGGTCTCTCTCACACACACACACACACACCCGGGTCTCTCTCACACACACACACACACACACACACGGGTCTCTCACACACACACACCCGGGTCTCTCTCACACACACACACACACACACACGGGTCTCTCTCACACACACACACACACACACACCCGGGTCTCTCACACACACACACACACACACACACACCCGGGTCTCTCACACACACACACACACGGGTCTCACACACACACACACACGGGTCTCACACACACACACACACACCCGGGTCTCACACACACACACACACACACACACGGGTCTCTCACACACACACACACACACCCGGGTCTCACACACACACACCCGGGTCACACACACACACACACCCGGGTCTCTCACACACACACACACACACACCCGGGTCACACACACACACACACACACACACGGGTCTCACACACACACACACACCCGGGTCTCTCACACACACACACACACACACACACCCGGGTCTCTCACACACACACACACACACACCCGGGTCTCTCTCACACACACACACACACACACACACCCGGGTCTCTCTCACACACACACACACACACCCGGGTCTCTCGCACACACACACACACACACCCGGGTCTCTCGCACACACACACACACACACGGGTCTCTCGCACACACACACACACACACACGGGTCTCTCACACACACACACACACACACACCCGGGTCTCTCACACACACACACACACGGGTCTCACACACACACACACACACCCGGGTCTCACACACACACACATACACACACGGGTCTCTCACACACACACCCGGGTCACACACACACACACACCCGGGTCTCTCACACACACACACACCCGGGTCACACACACACACACACACACACACACACACGGGTCTCACACACACACACCCGGGTCACACACACACACACACGGGTCTCACACACACACACACACCCGGGTCACACACACACACACACACCCGGGTCACACACACACACACACACGGGTCTCACACACACACACACCCGGGTCACACACACACACACACACACGGGTCTCACACACACACACACCCGGGTCTCACACACACACACACACACCCGGGTCTCACACACACACACACACACCCGGGTCTCACACACGGGTCTCACACACACATACACACACACCCGGGTCACACACACACCCGGGTCTCACACACACACACACACACCCGGGTCTCACACACGGGTCTCACACACACATACACACACACCCGGGTCACACACACACACGGGTCTCACACACACACACACACACCCGGGTCTCACACACGGGTCTCACACACACATACACACACACCCGGGTCTCACACACGGGTCTCACACACACACACACACACACCCGGGTCTCACACACGGGTCTCACACACACACACACACACCCGGGTCTCACACACGGGTCTCACACACACATACACACACACCCGGGTCACACACACACACGGGTCTCACACACACACACACACCCGGGTCTCACACACGGGTCTCACACACACATACACACACACCCGGGTCACACACACACACGGGTCTCACACACACACACACACACCCGGGTCTCACACACACACACACACACCCGGGTCTCACACACGGGTCTCACACACACACACACACACCCGGGTCACACACACACACACGGGTCTCACACACACACACACACACCCGGGTCTCACACACGGGTCTCACACACACACACACACACCCGGGTCTCACACACGGGTCTCACACACACATACACACACACCCGGGTCTCACACACACACACACACACCCGGGTCTCACACACGGGTCTCACACACACACACACACACCCGGGTCTCACACACACACACACACACACCCGGGTCTCACACACGGATCTCACACACACATACACACACACCCGGGTCACACACACACACACGGGTCTCACACACACACACACACGGGTCTCACACACACACACACACACCCGGGTCTCACACACACACACACACCCGGGTCTCACACACACACACACACACCCGGGTCTCACACACACACACACACACACACCCGGGTCTCACACACGGGTCTCACACACACATACACACACACCCGGGTCACACACACACACGGGTCTCACACACACACACACACCCGGGTCTCACACACGGGTCTCACACACACATACACACACACCCGGGTCACACACACACACGGGTCTCACACACACACACACACACCCGGGTCTCACACACACACACACACACCCGGGTCTCACACACGGGTCTCACACACACACACACACACACCCGGGTCTCACACACGGGTCTCACACACACACACACACCCGGGTCTCACACACGGGTCTCACACACACATACACACACACCCGGGTCTCACACACACACACACACACACCCGGGTCTCACACACGGGTCTCACACACACACACACACACCCGGGTCTCACACACACACACACACACCCGGGTCTCACACACGGGTCTCACACACACACACACACACACCCGGGTCTCACACACGGGTCTCACACACACATACACACACACCCGGGTCTCACACACACACACACACACCCGGGTCTCACACACGGGTCTCACACACACACACACACACACCCGGGTCTCACACACACACACACACACCCGGGTCTCACACACGGGTCTCACACACACACACACACACCCGGGTCTCACACACACACACACACACCCGGGTCTCACACACGGGTCTCACACACACACACACACACACCCGGGTCTCACACACGGGTCTCACACACACATACACACACACCCGGGTCTCACACACACACACACACACCCGGGTCTCACACACGGGTCTCACACACACACACACACACACCCGGGTCTCACACACACACACACACACCCGGGTCTCACACACGGGTCTCACACACACATACACACACACCCGGGTCTCACGTGAAATGGACTTGTAGTTGTTCTGATAATCGTCTTCTGGAAAGTTTTACTCCGTGTCGTGGTTTAGAACCTGTGGTAAATATTAGTTTTACTTCTGTTGCATTTTGTGAAGACATTTTGCAAAGTAAGTGTTTAAAATGACAGGAAATAGAGCTGAATCCCTCTGTGATGTCATCAATGTGCGACGGGCCTTTGAAAACTCCAAAAAAGAGTCAGAATGTCCTCACTTTTCCTACAGAGGGCGCAATTTAGAGCTCACGCCATTTTGTAGTGGAGCAAAACTAATGCACAAAATTTCCCACAATGCACCTTGAAAAGTAGTTTGCTGTGACAATCTGGTCACTGGACCACAATGCATTGCGAGAGTCGGGAAAACGACAGCGACAGATCTGGACAAAACAAACCGAAGCAGATGAAACGTTTAAACGCACTGTTAAATAAACCGTTAGCCACAGAGTCGCTAGCGTTAGCCGCTAACCTGAGCTTAACATCACGACAGAGGCAAAAAGTGGAATAGTCCAGTCCGTTTGTTGTTGAACGTGAGATCCAGGACGTGTGTGGGGATTATTAGTCATCGTGTCAGGCGGATACCGTATTTTCTGGAGTATAAGTGGCACCAGCCAAAAATGCATAGTAGAGAAGAAAAAAAACATACAAGTCGCACTGGAGCATAAGCATTTTATGGGGAAATTTATTTGAAAATCAAGACGAAGAACAGACATTTCATCTTGAAAATAATAACTGATAATAACAGAGACGTAACATGAACAGTTATTCAGATAACTATAGCATAAAGAACATGCTAACAAGTTTAATAAAGCATCAGTTTTACCCCAAATCACTAAATCCACTGAATTCTTCTTCCTCTGTGTCACTTCTAAACAACTCCACAAACTCCAGAGGAAGTGCAGATTCTTCTTCTGCGTCACTTAGAGCCTAGAGCGCCCTCTTGTGGTCGTCATGTGAAAATAACGAATATCACATATAAGTCGCTCTGGAGTATAAGTCTCACCCCGGCCAAACTATGTAATGACTTATAGTCCGGAAAATACGGTAACTCCATTTTTATCTGAGTTTTGCTGACTTTTTTTTACCTTCCTCCTCCTCCTCCTCCTCCTTTTCCTCCTCCTCTTTTCCTCTTCCTCCTCTCCCCTTCCTCCTCTCTTCCTCCTCCTCCTCCTCCTCCTCCTCCTCCTCCTCTCCCCTTCTCCTCCTCTCTTCCTCCTCCTCCTCTCCCCTTCTCCTCCTCTCTTCCTCCTCTCTTCCTCCTCCTCTCCCCTTCTCCTCCTCTCTTCCTCCTCCTCCTCCTCCTCTCCCCTTCTCCTCCTCTCTTCCTCCTCCTCCTCTCTTCCTCCTCTCTTCCTCCTCCTCTCCCCTTCTCCTCCTCTCTTCCTCCTCCTCCTCCTCCTCTCCCCTTCTCCTCCTCTCTTCCTCCTCCTCCTCTCTTCCTCCTCTCTTCCTCCTCCTCTCCCCTTCTCCTCCTCTCTTCCTCCTCCTCCTCCTCCTCTCCCCTTCTCCTCCTCTCTTCCTCCTCCTCCTCCTCTCTTCCTCCTCCTCTCCCCTTCTCCTCCTCTCTTCCTCCTCCTCCTCCTCCTCCTCTCTTCCTCCTCCTCCTCCTCTTCCTCCTCCTCCTCCTCCTCCTCTCCCCTTCTCCTCCCCTCCTCCTCCTCCTCCTCCTCCTCCTCCTCCTCCTCCTCCTCCTCCTCCTCTCCCCTTCCTCCTCTTCTCCTCCTTCAGCCTGACCATGTTCAGCTGCTCTGACCCGGTGCAGAGGATTGAGCAGTGCCACCGTGGTTCTCTCTGGATGTGTTCGGTGGTTCCCGGGTGTAAGCGGACGTACCTCTCAGAGCGGGACCTCCAGGCCCACGTCAACCACCGCCACCTCCGCGCCGCCAAGTCCTCCTCTTCGTCCTCGTCCTCGTCGTCCACCCGCGGCGGTCCGGACGCCCTGCACTTGCCGCCGCCCTCCTCCGACCACCCGGACCGTTACCGCGTGCCCCCGCCGCACCTGCAGAAGAACCACCACATGCCCGGCCTCCCGCACGGCCCCCACGACCCCTACAGCCAGCCGCCCCCGGGCGCGCATGACCAGCCGCCGCCCAACGCCGGCCTGGGCCCCGAGACGTTCCGCATCGCCACGGTGACGACGCGGAAGCACAGCAACCTGATCACGGTGCCGATACAGGACGACTCGGGCGCGGGCAGGGACGGCATGCCGCCGGGCCCATCCCAGCCGCCCCCGCCCCATCACCACCCGGGGGACTATGCCACGCAGCCGCCCGTCGTGTCGCACCCGCACCACCTCATGCCGCAGCAGCACTTTGGACCGCCTCCGCCACCGCCTCCACCCATAAACCACCCCATGCAGCACCCGCAGGTAACCACGCCCAGGCTGTTCTGAGAGTCCTGATTGATAGGCTGAGGGGACGGGGTCCTGATTGACAGGCTGAGGGGACGGGGTCCTGATTGACGGACTGAGGGGGCGGGGTCTCTATTGATAGACTGAGGGGGCGGGGTCTCTATTGACAGGCTGAGGGGGCGGGGTCTCTATTGACAGGCTGAGGGGGCGGGGTCCCAATTGACGGACTGAGGGGGCGGGGTCTGCCATAAGGGCTCCTTCCTGATTTAAAGGATGTGGAAGGCCCGTTGTCATAGCAATAGCGCATTTCAAATTAAAGTATTATGTCTGTAGAATTGGGAAAGATCCTTTAAATCGTTCAAAGATAAAGAGGGTTTAAATACTGTGGAACTCTGTGTCGGGGTCAGAGGTCAGATATACTCTGTAGTTGTGACTAACGGTGACTCTAACGCCCCCTGCAGGGCACCGGGACGCCGCACATGGTGTACAACCAGGCTCCGCCGCCCATGAGCAACGCGCCGCCGCCCATCACGCCGCCGCCCGGGCACATCATGGGCCAGATGCCGCCGTACATGAACCACCCGCCGCCGCAGCACAGCGGGCCCCCGCCGCCGGTCAACGCTCCGCCGCCGCACCACTACAACCCCAACTCCATGCAGCAGTTTGGGGAGGACCAGGGGACGCTCAGCCCGCCCTTCACCCAGCAGGGAGGCCTCAGCCCGGGCATGTGGCCGGCCCCCAGGGGCCCGCCACCTCCACCGCCACGCATGCAGGGCCCCCCGCTACCGCAGGGGCAGATGCCGGGGCCGCACCACCCGGACCAGGGCAGATACAGACCCTATTATCAGTGATGTTCAGGGCGTGGCAGGTTTGTCATCTATAAAACAGGACATTTTCCACTAGGGCGGCGCCATTTGACCACAAAGCGCTCTGTGCTCTGGCCCGTGCTCTGGCCCGTGCTCTGGCCCGTGCTCTGGCCCGTGCTCTGGCCCGTGCTCTGGCCCGTGCTCTGGCCCGTGCTCTGGCCCGTGCTCTGGTCCGTGCTCTGGCCCGTGCTCTGGTCCGTGCTCTGGCCCGTGCTCTGGCCCGTGCTCTGGCCCGTGCTCTGGCCCGTGCTCTGGCCCGTGCTCTGGCCCGTGCTCTGGTCCGTGCTCTGGCCCGTGCTCTGGCCCGTGCTCTGGCCCGTGCTCTGGTCCGTGCTCTGGCCCGTGCTCTGGTCCGTGCTCTGGTCTGTGCTCTTCAGCTTCATCCGGACTAAACGCACTCTAAAACACGACTGTGATCGACATGTAAGGAATGAATAAAGAGTTCAGCCGGTTACCATAGTTACCATAGTTACAACAACAGAGCTGAAGGTCCTGGATCAGGCTCATTCTGCTTTCTGATTGGTTCGTATTTCTTCATTATTTTAACATCAACACCTTTGTCATGAAGAATAGATCAACAACATAATTATTCAACTAATTCAAGAATTCACTCCATTTCAGAACTTTTTTTTTGCAGTTTTAAGATTATTTCTCATTTAATAAAACACACTAGAGTTACTTATGTTCAGAACAGATTATTTTAGACGGTCATAGACTCCGTTGAGCTCGAGCATCATCTGAACCCTCATCCAAGAGGCATTTTCAATCAGGGGATCGAGTCGCAGACCTCTTGATACATCTGATAATGGCCTGTCCTGTTTATCTATTTGTTAGTATTGTTTCACCTGAACTGATCTTCTTTGTTATCCCAACAACCCTGCAATTGGCCGTATAAATCCTATTGTTAGCTGCAGCTCTCCTGCTCAGAACCTGCTCACGGTCTTCAGAAGAGTGGCTTTCAGATGAAGCCGCACGACACTCTGCCGTCCTGCACTCCAGTGTCTTCAGAAGGCACGGCAGAAGAAGAAACGGTGTAAACAAACAGATAAACAGTGGGCGGGGCTTACTCTGAGCAGGACCAGAGTTCTCAGACTAGACCCACAGGTTGAGAATGACCGTCTCTGTCCGGATCATGCGCGTGGATCTTCTCTACGATGCAGGACTTTCACCCACTCCTTTCATTCAGGTTCATTCTCGTGACGTTTTCTCGCCTTTTTGCCAAACCAAAACTGTCCGTCGTGTTCCGAGCGCGACGTTTGCCTCCGTCACAGTCGAGACGAGCGCCGCACGCCGATGGGAAACGTGGCTTTTAACGGTGTCTGAGATGTGTAAATATGACCCACTTTGTGTACATTAAAACAGACGTCTCAATATGTTTTTTACTGGTCTTTTTCTCTTTTTAAACGTGGTTTTAATGTCGTAATTATCAGGTCCCGACTTCAGACTGTGGACAAACTGCATCTAAACTGAGACCGGGACAAGACCGGGTCAAGACCGTCAAGACCGGGTCAAGACCGGGTCAAGACCGGGTCAAGACCGGGTCAAGACCGGGTCAAGACCGGGGCAAGACCGGGTCAAGACCGGGGCAAGACCGGGGCAAGACCGGGGCAAGACCGGGACAAGACCATTCAGAAAGAGGAGGCAGCGTCCTGCAGCATCACAGTCGGCCTCCAGAGGGCGCTGCTGAACTCTTCTAATCCTCACTGGGCCCGTCGTGTACTTGAACCTGTTGTAAAGATAAATTATGGAGGAAAATGTACACAAAATACTTTTTGACCCTCTTGAGCAGGGGTGGGACAACTGCGGCCTACAGCTGATATTTGACAGAAAAGTGAGATTTTATATTTAACTTTTTGTATATATTTGTTTTCACACTGATCCCGGGGCCTGGATGGATTTGAATATGGCCCTCGGAGGAAAAGAAATGCCCACCTCTGTTTTAAAGTAAACACTTATTCAACTAAATAAGTGCCCAGTGTTTACTGGGTAATGTCTTTGTGTCATGTCAGCAATTACAAAGTAAAATTATAAACTTAAAACATTTGCTTTAATCCGGGGTTAAAAGATTATAATTTATTTACAAAATTCATCTGACCTACATTTTAGTTCAACCTGAGGCACTTTAAAGGTCCCATAACATGCAAAATGGACTTTTCAGAGCTTTTAACCTTCTTACATTGCTATTTGTGCTTCATAAATGTCCAGAGTGTTTTTTTTGATTGATTCCCGCAGTTTTTAGCTATATTACAGACTATCTCCTTTCCTCCAATCTACAAACTGACGGGCGGTGGTGGCAAGACCGTGTCATCATCCCCCCTCCCGCCCCCTTCCCCCCGGCTCAGCGCCTCTTGTCTTCTCGTTTTTCTGCTTCGATTTACGAGGAAACACGGCTCAAAGAGGCCCAAAACCTCATGAAGGATGTCGCACTCTTTACTATTATCACAATGGTGAAGGTTTATGTGGCAGTTGATGCAGCAACCGGGAAAAAAAACGGAGAGAAGTTCTATCTGATACTGAAAAACCAGGACATATATAAATAACTTTCTTTCATAGGTTTTATAATAACAAAAGCATATTTTTATCAATTGAAGTTAAGCGATACTTAATGCTTAGTGTTAGCTTTATGCAAGTAATAAACTTTAAAAAACTGCGTGTTTGTTGTCATGGTAACGGAGCACGGAGTTTGACACGTCTTGGATTGATACGAAATCAGCCGCTTTCAACACGAATAAAGCAGAAAACAGTTGAGCAGCTCATTCTGAGTCATTTTGGACGTGTCTTTTGTCTCAGACTCAGTTTTAAGATGTAAACATGGAAAACACGGCGTGTGGCACTTCCGCGTATGCGCACATGTGTCTAGTGTAAAAAGCGTAAAAAGGAGCTTTCTAGAGCGGATAATCCAATAATCCAATAATATAATACATCCATGGAGCGGCCCAAAGACGCTATTTTCCTCTGGAGAAAACCACAGTGACGTAGTCACTTTTGATTGTGATTTGATTAGCTAAAAATCCCCATTGATTTTCTATGAAACTTTGGGGCGTTTCAAACCCACGAGGCAAAAGTATACATCTATATCTATATATACATATATACATATATATATATATATATAAAGATATATATATAGATATATATATATATTATATTGTTTTTAGACACACAAAATATACGTAGTTGGCAGATTGACAGGGGGCGGAGCCTCAGCGCCCTCAAAGGACCAGCCGCTGCTGTGAAGGACATGAAGGAACTGAGGGACCTGAGATACTTGAATTTTACAGCAGTTTTTTGAATACACAGTTGTGAGTATTTTGTTTTTATGTCAACGCAATAAGCAAAACTGTTTCCAGAGCAACATATTTCAACATGTTCAACACATTTCTGCTTTGTGTTCATGGTGTGTTCATGGTGTGTTCATCAAATCAAATCAAATCAAATCAATTTATTTTTGTAAGGCCCAAAATCACAACAACAGTTGCCTCTGAGGGCCACAGGGAGAAATGAATCAACAATGTCTGTGGTGGCGATGAAGTCAGACAATGTCTGTGGTGGCGAGGGACGATGTCCCAGGGTCCTCTGTCCTTAGACTCTCCTTCTCGGCCAGGAAAAACTACAAAAAAAACCTCTTTGGGAAAAAAGCGTAGAAACCTGGAGGAGTTCCAGTGAAGGAGAGATCCGACTCTCACAGACGGACAGACGGACACAAGGAGACTGGAGCTGGACCCACTCTTCAGGCAGATGAGGGACCGTCCACACAGGGCAGGGACCACTTCACCAGGGGAGGGGCATCTGGGTCCACAGGTCCTCAGGAGTGAGAGAAAGAAAAGAAGGCGGTGAACAGTTTGCAAGTGGAATCAAAAAATAAATATTGTTTGATAGCATAAGTAGTCAGAAGAAGAGGATAGTGCTCAAGCTGTCATACTTCCCCCAGCACAGTTACTCCTAGGGCAGCGTAGCTGAAGCTGTGGGTTTATCTTTCTGTTCCTAACTACTCTGACCATAAGCGATTTCGAAGAGGAACGTTTTAAGCCTGGACTTAAATGAAGAGACTGTGTCAGCATATTTAACATGGGTCGGGAGCTGATTCCATAACACAGGAGCTTGGTAGCTAAACGCTCTACCTCCTACAGTACTTTTAGAGACTCTTGGCACCACCAGAAGGCCAGCATTCTGAGAGTGAAGAGCTCTGTTTGGATGATATGGTTCTATAGCATCTTTGAGGTGGGATGGGGCCATGTCATTTATGGCTTTGTAGGTCAAGAGTAGAATTTTGAATTTGATTCTAGACTCGACGGGGAGCCAGTGAAGAGACTTCAGCACCGGCGTAATGTGCTCTCTTCTTTTTGTTCCTGTTAGTAATCTTGCTGCTGCATTTTGAACCAGTTGAAAGCTTTTTATGGAGCTTTTAGGACACGCTGCAAGCAGGGAGTTACAGTAGTCTAATCTAGTCGTTACAAATGCATGGATAAGTTTTTCGGCATCACTTTTAGGCAGGATTCTTCTGATTTTGGCTCTTGTTGCGCAAATGGAAATAGGCTGTTTTACAAGCTTGATTTATATGAGCTTTAAATGAGAGCTCCTGGTCAAATAAGACTCCAAGGTTTCTTACAGTAGAACTGGAGGCTACACTGACATTGTCCAGTGTGACTATCTGCTCAGATAGAGCGTCTCGTAGATGCTTAGGGCCAAGCACAATGACCTCGGTTTTTTCAGGGTTAAGAAGCAGGTAGTTTAGTGTCATCCAGGTTTTTATCTCCTTCACACAAGTACTAAGTCTGTCTACTTGATCGCTCTGATCAGGTTTCATTGATAAATACAGCTGAGTGTCGTCTGCATAGCAGTGGAAGTTAATGTCATGCTTTCTGACAATGTTGCCTAATGGTAGCATATAAAGAGTAAACAGAATTGGACCGAGTACCGAACCCTGTGGCACACCGTAAATTACTTTAGAGCTTGGTGAGGAGCTCTGGTTTACATTAACAAATTGGAACCTATCAGATAGATAGGATTTAAACCAGCTGAGGGCTGTTCCTCCAACACCTACATCACATTCTAACCTCTGCAGTAGAATGTTGTGGTCGATGGTGTCAAACGCTGCGCTGAGGTCCAACAGAACCAGGACTGAGACCAGTCCATCGTCAGCGGCTAATAACGAATCATTTGTGACTTTAACTAGTGCAGTTTCAGTGCTGTGGTGGGCTCTGAACCCTGACTGGAAAACTTCAAATAAGTTATTGTCCTGCAGGTGGCGACAAAGCTGTTTTACTACAACTTTTTCAAGGATTTTAGATGATGTTCATGATGTTCATGATGTGTTCAGTGTGTGTTCATGGTGTGTTCATGGTGTGTTCATGGTGTGTTCATGATGTGTTCAGTGTGTGTTCATGGTGTGTTCATGGTGTGTTCATGGTGTGTTCATGGTGTGTTCATGGTGTGTTCATGGTGTGTTCAGTGTGTGTTCATGGTGTGTTCATGGTGTGTTCAGTGTGTGTTCATGGTGTGTTCATGGTGTGTTCATGGTGTGTTCATGATGTGTTCATGGTGTGTTCATGGTGTGTTCATGGTGTGTTCATGGTGTGTTCATGGTGTGTTCATGGTGTGTTCATGGTGTGTTCATGGTGTGTTCATGATTTGTTCATGGTGTGTTCATGGTGTGTTCATGGTATGTTCATGGTGTGTTCATGGTATGTTCATGGTGTGTTCATGGTGTGTTCATGGTGTGTTCATGGTATGTTCATGGTATGTTCATGATGTGTTCATGGTGTGTTCATGATGTGTTCATGGTGTGTTCATGATGTGTTCATGGTGTGTTCATGATGTGTTCATGGTGTGTTCATGGTGTGTTCATGGTGTGTTCATGGTGTGTTCATGGTGTGTTCATGGTGTGTTCATGGTGTATGATCAGAATGTGTAAAAGTGTGTTTGAAAATGACTGAACTGAACAATTTCATTTCAAAAAGTCTCAAGTAAATGTGACGACGCGAGTACGACCAGCGAATACTCTACACCACGTACAATCTGGACCAGTAGATTCACTCTATCACTGCATCCAACAGATCAGTGTGTGGACTGGCCTCCTGCTGGTGCCAGAGGGCCTCCCGCTGGTGCCAGAGGGCCCCTGCTGGTGTCAGAGGGCCCCTGCTGGTGTCAGAGGGCCTCCTGCTGGTGCCAGAGGGCCTCCTGCTGGTGCCAGAGGCTCTCCTGCTGGTGTCAGAGGGCCTCCTGCTGGTGCCAGAGGGCCCCTGCTGGTGTCAGAGGGCCCCTGCTGGTGTCAGAGGGCCTCCTGCTGGTGCCAGAGGGCCTCCTGCTGATGCCAGAGGCTCTCCTGCTGGTGTCAGAGGGCCTCCTGCTGGTGCCAGAGGGCCCCTGCTGGTGTCAGAGGGCCCCTGCTGGTGCCAGAGGGCCTCCTGCTGGTGTCAGAGGGCCTCCTGCTGGTGTCAGAGGGCCTCCTGCTGGTGTCAGAGGGCCTCCTGCTGGTTTCAGAGGCCTCCTGCTGGTTTCAGAGGGCCTCCTGCTGGTGTCAGAGGGCCTCCTGCTGGTGCCAGAGGGCCCCTGCTGGTGTCAGAGGGCCCCTGCTGGTGTCAGAGGGCCTCCTGCTGGTGTCAGAGGGCCTCCTGCTGATGCCAGAGGGCCTCCTGCTGGTTTCAGAGGGCCTCCTGCTGGTTTCAGAGGGCCTCCTGCCGGTGCCAGATGGCCTCCTGCTGGTGTCAGAGGGCCCCTGCTGGTGTCAGAGGCTCCCTGCTGGTGCCAGAGGGCCTCCTGCTGGTGCCAGAGGGCCCCTGCTGGTGTCAGAGGGCCCCTGCTGGTGCCAGAGGGCCTCCTGCTGGTGTCAGAGGGCCTCCTGCTGATGCCAGAGGGCCTCCTGCTGGTTTCAGAGGCCTCCTGCTGGTTTCAGAGGGCCTCCTGCTGGTGTCAGAGGGCCTCCTGCTGGTGCCAGAGGGCCTCCTGCTGGTGCCAGAGGGCCCCTGCTGGTGTCAGAGGGCCCCTGCTGGTGCCAGAGGGCCTCCTGCTGGTGTCAGAGGGCCTCCTGCTGATGCCAGAGGGCCTCCTGCTGGTTTCAGAGGGCCTCCTGCCGGTGCCAGATGGCCTCCTGCTGGTGTCAGAGGGCCCCTGCTGGTGTCAGAGGCTCCCTGCTGGTGCCAGAGGGCCTCCTGCTGGTGCCAGAGGGCCTCCTGCTGGTGTCAGAGGGCCCCTGCTGGTGCCAGAGGGCCTCCTGCTGGTGTCAGAGGGCCTCCTGCTGGTGTCAAAGGGCCTCCTGCTGGTGTCAGAGGGCCTCCTGCTGGTTTCAGAGGCCTCCTGCTGGTTTCAGAGGGCCTCCTGCTGGTGTCAGAGGGCCTCCTGCTGGTGCCAGAGGGCCTCCTGCTGGTGCCAGAGGGCCCCTGCTGGTGTCAGAGGGCCTCCTGCTGGTGTCAGAGGGCCTCCTGCTGGTGTCAGAGGGCCTCCTGCCTGTGTCAGAGGGCCTCCTGCTGGTGTCAGAGGGCCTCCTGCTGATGCCAGAGGGCCTCCTGCTGGTTTCAGAGGGCCTCCTGCTGGTTTCAGAGGGCCTCCTGCCGGTGCCAGATGGCCTCCTGCTGGTGTCAGAGGGCCCCTGCTGGTGTCAGAGGCTCCCTGCTGGTGCCAGAGGGCCTCCTGCTGGTGCCAGAGGGCCCCTGCTGGTGTCAGAGGGCCCCTGCTGGTGCCAGAGGGCCTCCTGCTGGTGTCAGAGGGCCTCCTGCTGATGCCAGAGGGCCTCCTGCTGGTTTCAGAGGCCTCCTGCTGGTTTCAGAGGGCCTCCTGCTGGTGTCAGAGGGCCTCCTGCTGGTGCCAGAGGGCCTCCTGCTGGTGCCAGAGGGCCCCTGCTGGTGTCAGAGGGCCCCTGCTGGTGCCAGAGGGCCTCCTGCTGGTGCCAGAGGGCCCCTGCTGGTGTCAGAGGGCCCCTGCTGGTGCCAGAGGGCCTCCTGCTGGTGTCAGAGGGCCTCCTGCTGGTGTCAAAGGGCCTCCTGCTGGTGTCAGAGGGCCTCCTGCTGGTTTCAGAGGCCTCCTGCTGGTTTCAGAGGGCCTCCTGCTGGTGTCAGAGGGCCTCCTGCTGGTGCCAGAGGGCCTCCTGCTGGTGCCAGAGGGCCCCTGCTGGTGTCAGAGGGCCTCCTGCTGCTGTCAGAGGGCCTCCTGCTGATGCCAGAGGGCCTCCTGCTGGTTTCAGAGGGCCTCCTGCTGGTTTCAGAGGGCCTCCTGCTGGTGTCAGAGGGCCCCTGCTGGTGTCAGAGGCTCCCTGCTGGTGCCAGAGGGCCTCCTGCTGGTGCCAGAGGGCCCCTGCTGGTGTCAGAGGGCCCCTGCTGGTGTCAGAGGGCCCCTGCTGGTGCCAGAGGGCCTCCTGCTGGTTTCAGAGGCCTCCTGCTGGTTTCAGAGGGCCTCCTGCTGGTGTCAGAGGGCCTCCTGCTGGTGCCAGAGGGCCTCCTGCTGGTGCCAGAGGGCCCCTGCTGGTGTCAGAGGGCCCCTGCTGGTGCCAGAGGGCCTCCTGCTGGTGTCAGAGGGCCTCCTGCTGATGCCAGAGGGCCTCCTGCTGGTTTCAGAGGGCCTCCTGCCGGTGCCAGATGGCCTCCTGCTGGTGTCAGAGGGCTCCTGCTGGTGTCAGAGGCTCCCTGCTGGTGCCAGAGGGCCCCTGCTGGTGCCAGAGGGCCCCTGCTGGTGTCAGAGGGCCCCTGCTGGTGTCAGAGGCTCCCTGCTGGTGCCAGAGGGCCTCCTGCTGGTGCCAGAGGGCCCCTGCTGGTGTCAGAGGGCCTCCTGCTGGTGCCAGAGGGCCTCCCGCCAGGAAGTACCATCACATTAGTCCTGTTCTCAGGTCTCTGCACTGCCCCCTGTGGCTCAGAGAAGAGACTTTAAAGCAGCTCTGCTTGTGTACAAGTCTCTCTATGGCCTAGCACCAAAGTACATCTCGGACTTAAATCTGTTTAAATCTAGACTAAAGACTGTGTTATTTGGTCGTGCGTCTGACTCAAATACTTTTATCTGGTTTAAATATATATATATATATATATATATATATATATATATATATATATATATATATATATATATATATATATATTTTTGGTGTAATTCCTGGTTTGAAAAAGAGTCCAGATGATACAACTGAATCTTTTTCTACTATTTTAAACACTATTTGAATGTGTTTTTATTTTTATTATTGTGTTTTATTGATTTATTGCTGCTTATGGTGGGTTTTTTATGCGTTTTTCACGTTGGAAAATACTTTGAATTGCATTTTTGTAAAAACTTTCCTCTAGAAACAACATTTGATTCATCGTTTTATCGTTCGCTCTCAAATACAAACCATTTCACAGAAAAGAAACGCTCTTACAAACCTTTATTTTATTTCCAGTGCCATAAAACACACAATTCAATTCTACAATGCACAAAATCGATCTAAAGCTGATATAAAAACATAAAAACAAAACCAACTTCATGGACATTAAAACTGTGTAATAATAGTAATAAAAATATATGTACAGTTTGAAGGAGGCGGCGATCAGAAGTGAGTCTCCACCCCCTGCAGAGAAACACAAGAGTTTACTGATCTGTCCGCGCAGTCGCAGCTGTCCCGGGGCAGACTGCGGGAAAAGTGCCTATCAGTTTAAACCACTAAGGAAAACGACTGAAAAAACAGCATCAAAACGGTTTCCTGGAGCTTTCAATGTTTTTATCAAATATGACTTTTACTCATGTATTCTTTATTACAAAAACACTGGTCATAATGTTGATGTTATAAAAAATCTAACTTTTTTCTGGGATTTTTTAATAGCTTTTTATATATATCGTTTTTTTGGTCATGAATTTAATGCAAAGTCACAAATTCTAAGGGACTTTTTTTCTTATTACGTTTCGTGTGTAAAGTTCTGCATTTTAGTAACAGGATTTTTCATAGTTTGAATATATATTTGGATTGATTTTTTAGAAAACACATAGAATAAACTAAGGATAAAATGCTGAATAAAAATGGACCCAAAACAACCTAAACTCCAATCAATCAAAACCCGTCTGGACTTGTGCTTCACATATTTAACCCTCCTCCGTCTCGAGCGCTCCAAACGCTTGGTCTCACCACATGATGTCATCAAGTGGTCATCCGGAAAGTCTCCTCTGTGTTTTTAAAGATCACAAACACAACTTCTCCAGCCATTTTCTGATCATTTCGCCACGATTCCTTTAGCTGCTACTGCGTTTAGCCTGACTTACACTGCTGAAGTACTCACGTTTCTGTCTCTGCTCCGGACGCTGTTGTTGGTGTGGTGGACCGTCACCGTGGTTACGATCTGCACATGAACACGGGTCAGTTTAGACGTTTTCTGGTGTTTCCGGTGCGTTTGACACGGGGACAGACCTTGTTGACGTGCGTCTTGCTGTGAGCGGCCTCCGGGTGGCGCTCCAGCACGTGCAGCATGGCGTCGTGCAGCGTGAGGAAGAAGATGGAGGGCGTGACTTCGTCGTCGAAGAAGCAACAGCTGTGCAGTTTCTCCAGGATGTACGCTGCAAAAAACACAGCCGGGTTTAAACGTCTCCGTGGCATTTGATTATCCGCCGTTTCGCAGCGTTTTTACCACGAAAATGAAGTATAAACGGAGCCGGAGCGACGCAATATATCGCAATTAAATCCAATTATTGCTCCACAAAGACGGCAGTTATTTAGATCATAAAACGTTCAAAATATTAACAAAACATCCGATTGTTTTACAGAAAAATAATGTTGTAGCTGTAGTTTAGAGCTCTACAAACCTGTTCTGAAACACATGAGACTTTTGTATTATTTTAGCACAATTTGTCCCCGTGGATTCTCAGAAAAGAGATACAAACTACAATGAGTTTGCCTGAAACGCGCGTCGTTGGCTCTATTTCATCATCATTACTGTTAATCATCAGTTAATCATCGTTATTAAGCAGATTTTAATGGTCTTTGTCTTTAGCACGAGCTTCTCAGAAGAAAAGTGTTGAGTTTTAGCAGTTCATATTCCCGTCCGCTCCTGAACGTTAGCGCTTCACTTTGTGCGGCGTTAGACATTTACAACAGTCGGCCGCGTTTCGGTCTCGTCGACTCACGATCGCACGCCACGATGTAAACCTCCACTTCGATCCGGATCAGCTCCTTCAGCGTCTGCAACGATTTATGAAATGATGAAAATACAGATTATTGTCATGAACAGATTTAACGTTAGGGCTTTAAAACTTGTGAAGGATAAACGACTGAATACGAACGTGTTTATCAGTGTGTGGAGCGTGAAGAGACCGTCGCACGTCATTCGCTATCGAACAGGTTTTATCACAAAGATAGCGCCGTGTTTTAATCCAAATGAGACAAGAAGAAGAAAATGTTTTTCCGTTTATCTTTTAAAAGCTTGTCTTTTTATGACCGTCGTGTGATTTTATAACTTCCTGTCGTTAAATCAACAGTTTTGTCGATTTTAGGCACTACAAAACTGAACTGACCGGGCTCTCAGTCTAGCTAGCTCAGTGTTAGCATCACCACTTCCTGTCCAGTTGTATCGCCATGGTTGCTATGGTTGCATTATTACGATACGATATTGAATAAACTCTTAGCGATCGGGCAGTGCACAGTGAGATGTCACTCACAACATGCTAACGACTAAACATGAGGAGAACACTTGATAAACGGAGGTGTTTGCGGGTCAGTGCTAACGCTAATGCTGATTTCAAAGTGTAATAAATATAAAAATAAAACGAATTAAAATAAAAACTATGAATAAAACAATCGGGTAGTCTTTACTTTACATTTGTATCGACTGTTTCTTTGCATTTTACGTTTGAATAAAGGTTAGCATTAGCTGTGAGAAACAGCTAGCTTAGCCAATGAGCCCATAAAACGTACACTTTATGAGTAAATATGCCTCTATTTGGCAATAAACGTAATCAAAACCACTCAGCAACGTGTGCGTGACATCAGAGCGGCTTTAAAAACATTTAACAACATTTAATAGGAAAACAAATCGTGTATTTTAGCTTTTAACGGACAAATATTCACAAATATTACATACTTCACGACTAATTATACTGTTGTTTTTGCTCAATTTCAAGACTAGAAAAGTGTATTTTTCCAGCTTTTGTAAAAGAAAAATAAACAAATAAATCACTATTTAGCCGTGATCATGGTTCACTTTGAACATTATAAGCACAGAGCGCTTTAAAGGTCTCACGCACTGTCTTGAGTCCTTTTAGCGCCGAGATGTCGAGGAAGGACACGGCGGCGAAGTCCAGGACCAGGCTGTGCAGGTCGACCCGGGGCACGCTGATGTGGGCCGGCAGCTCCGCGCTCCAGTCCACTCGGATGGGCAGGTCCTTCAGGTCTGTGGGCAGGTCCAGGTCCTCCGCACTGTCCTCGTCCTCCAGGTCTTTGAACGGCTCGCACGACGTGTTGAGGTAACCCTTCTGTGGAGGGGTAACAAAGGGGAACGTATGGGCCCCATTCATTGTGGGCCCCATTCACGGTGGGCCCGTTTCATGATGGGCCCTTTTGTCACGATGGCCCCTTTTTCTAAAATGGGCCCTTTTCTCACGATGGGCCCTTTTTCTAAGATGGGCCCTTTTCTCAAGATGGGCCCTTTTTCTAAGATGGGCCCTTTTCTCAAGATGGGCCCTTTTTCTAAGACGGGCCCTTTTGTCACGATGGGCCCTTTTCTCATTATGGGCCCTTTTTTCACGATGGGCCCTTTTTCTAAGATGGGCCCTGCTTTCACGATGGGCCCTTTTCACGATAGGCCCTTTGGGCCCTTTTTCCTCGATAGGTTCTTGACCGTTTCTGATTTCGTAAACAGCATCACTAAACAAACTGTGACCACATTTACACATCTTTCACGCCCTTCGTTTTCCGCCGCGTCTGTCAACTTGGCACCGTTTGTCGCCGTTTCACGACTTTCTGCAAACGGGCCTGGCGCTTCTCGTTGAGGAAAGTTAGTTTTTAGGTTGCGAAGATGAAATGGAAGAGTCCCCGCCCACTTTGGCGAGCGTGGCGGACTGACCGGCGTGCAGTGCAGCTCTCCTCGCTTCAGCAGCCGCCGGATCCTCCTCAGAGCTTTGTTCCTCTTCCTCAGCACTCGCAGAGGATTGAACCCGAGCTGCACAGAGCGAACAAACGAGAAGCATCACGGCAGCAGCTCACCGTGTGTTTACCGCGGCGGCGGAGGCGGCGACACTCACCGCTTCGACCAGTTTGTTTCGGAAGAAGTCGATGTTGGCGAAGAACAATGGCGACGGAATCCTGAACATCTTCACTCCCTCGGGCTCGAAAACCTACAAATAATACAACACGATTATGTTTGTGACATCACACCAGGGACACTCATACAGGAAGTGACATCACACCAGGGACACTCATACAGGAAGTGACATCACACCAGGGGCACTCATACAGGAAGTGACATCACACAGGGACGCTCATACAGGAAGTGACATCACACCAGGGACACTCATACAGGAAGTGACATCACACCAGGGGCACTCATACAGGAAGTGACATCACACCAGGGACGCTCATACAGGAAGTGACATCACACCAGGGACGCTCATACAGGAAGTGACATCACACCAGGGACACTCATACAGGAAGTGACATCACACCAGGGTCACTCATACAGGAAGTGACATCACACCAGGGACGCTCATACAGGAAGTGACATCACACCAGAGATACTCATTCCAGTCAAAGTTGATGGAGATATTACACAAAGAAACTACTTTTTTGACTCTTGCCAAATAAAAAAAACTGTGACATTAGATGAGTTTTCTCCCAGTGTTTGCTGGGTAATTTCCTAGTGTGATGTCATCAATTACAAACAGGAAATGAAATTATAACCTGAAAAATGAGCTATTCTGGGATAAAAAAATAAATGACAAATAGCAAAATGTAAAAAATATTAATCTTAACTGCATTTTGCTATGAGTCGTCTGCCCTGTATGGGGCGCTTTAAGTTTTAACAATGTCTCAGGCGTTCCCTCGTCAGGATTTGTGTTGGGGGCTGAGCCAGGCCGGCGTGTGCGGTCACTTACGTCCAGGTAGTCCTTCCTGTCTTTGTAGAGGTCGGTGCCTTTAATGTTGGCGAGCACGGAGCAGCGCGGGCTGGAGACACAATCACACTCCGGGTCACATCCGGGTCAAGCGAGCGTAATAAACCAACACTAATGATAATGAATACTGACAACTGCGCTCGGAGCACCACGGAGACGAGCTCGATGCCCAGACCGACCGCCAAACCCAGGTCCAGACCCAGCAGGATGGAGGCCAGGCAGGTCCCGATCCACACCACCTGCACGGGACGCACGCCGGGTCATGAACGGGACGCACGCCGGGTCATGAACGGGACGGTGTTACGGTGAACAGTTACGATGAACAGTTATGGTGTTACGCCAGTGCTGAAGTCTCTTCACTGGCTCCCCGTCGAGTTTAGAATCAAATTTAAAATTCTACTCTTGACCTACAAAGCCATAAATGGCATGGCCCTGTCCTACCTCAAAGATGCTATAGAACCATATCATCCAAACAGAGCTCTTCGCTCTCAGAATGCCGGCCTTCTGGTGGTGCCAAGAGTCTCTAAAAGTCCAGTAGGAGGTAGAGCCTTCTGGTGGTCCCAAGAGTCTCTAAAAGTCCAGTAGGAGGTAGAGCCTTCTGGTGGTGCCAAGAGTCTCTAAAAGTACTGTAGGAGGTAGAGCGTTTAGCTACCAAGCTCCTGTGTTATGGAATCAGCTCCCGACCCATGTTAAATCTGCTGACACAGTCTCTTCATTTAAGTCCAGGCTTAAAACGTTCCTCTTTGAAATCGCTTATGGTCAGAGTAGTTAGGAACAGAAACATAAACCCACAGCTTCAGCTACGCTGCCCTAGGAGTAACTATGCTGGGGGAAGTATGGCAGCTTGAGCACTATCCTCTTCTTCTGACTTATTCTATCCAACAATATGTATTTTTTTTTAATTCCACTTGCAAACTGTTCATCGCCTTCTTTTTCTTTCTCTCACTCCTGAGGACCTGTGGACCCAGATGTCCCTCTCCTGGTGAAGTGGTCCCTGCCCTGTGTGGACGGTCCCTCATCTGCCTGAAGAGTGGCTCCAGCTCCAGTCTCCCTCGTGTCCGTCTGTGAGAGTCAGATCTCTCCTTCACTCTGGAACTCCTCCAGGTTTCTACTTTTCCCCAAGGAGGTTTTTTTTGTAGTTTTTCCTGGTCCAGAAGGAGAGTCTAAGGACAGAGGACCCTGGGACATCGTCCCTCGCCACCACAGACGTTGTTGATTCATTTCTCCCTGTGGCCCTCAGAGGCAACTGTTGTTGTGATTTTGGGCCTTACAAAAATAAAATGATTTGATTTGGTTACAATGAACAGTTACGGTGTTACGATGAACAGTTACGGTGTTACGATGAACAGTTACGGTGTTACAATGAACAGTTACGGTGTTACAATGAACAGTTACGGTGTTACAATGAACAGTTACGGTGTTACGATGAACAGTTACAGTGTTACGATGAACAGTTACGGTGTTACGATGAACAGTTATGGTGTTACGATGAACAGTTATGGTGTTACGATGAACAGTTATGGTGTTACGATGAACAGTTACGGTGTTACGATGAACAGTTATGGTGTTACGATGAACAGTTATGGTGTTACGATGAACAGTTACGGTGTTACGATGAACAGTTATGGTGTTACGATGAACAGTTATGGTGTTACAATGAACAGTTACAGTGTTACGATGAACAGTTACGGTGTTACGATGAACAGTTATGGTGTTACGATGAACAGTTATGGTGTTACGATGAACAGTTATGGTGTTACGATGAACAGTTATGGTGTTACAATGAACAGTTACAGTGTTACGATGAACAGTTACGGTGTTACGATGAACAGTTATGGTGTTACGATGAACAGTTATGGTGTTACGATGAACAGTTATGGTGTTACAATGAACAGTTATGGTGTTACGATGAACAGTTACGGTGTTACGATGAACAGTTACGGTGTTACGGTGAACAGTTACGGTGTTACGATGAACAGTTATGGTGTTACGATGAACAGTTACGGTGTTACGATGAACAGTTATGGTGTTACGATGAACAGTTACGGTGTTACGGTGAACAGTTACGGTGTTACGATGAACAGTTATGGTGTTACGATGAACAGTTATGGTGTTACGATGAACAGTTACGGTGTTACGATGAACAGTTATGGTGTTACGATGAACAGTTATGGTGTTACAATGAACAGTTACAGTGTTACGATGAACAGTTACGGTGTTACGATGAACAGTTATGGTGTTACGATGAACAGTTATGGTGTTACGATGAACAGTTATGGTGTTACAATGAACAGTTATGGTGTTACGATGAACAGTTATGGTGTTACAATGAACAGTTATGGTGTTACGGTGAACAGTTACGGTGTTACGATGAACAGTTATGGTGTTACGATGAACAGTTACGGTGTTACGATGAACAGTTACGGTGTTACGGTGAACAGTTATGGTGTTACGTGAAGTCAATGGACTCATGTATTATCGTTCTCGCTGGCTCTGGTTTGTACACTTTTGTGTGCATAATTCTTCCTCTGGACACGTCACATAAAAGTGTTGTGTGTGTATTTTCTTACGCAGTCCGGTTTGTCCCGTCGCCATAGATACGGCACTTCTCTGAACTGCATCAACATCCCTTTGAGGTTCACGATGACCACGGCCCCCAACACCGACTGCAACAGACACAGTCCCTCACAGTAAACGCATGCAGACGTTGTGCTTTTATACTGAAAATATTGATGGTTTAAATGCAGTTTGCTTTGGTTCTACGATGGTTTCAGGGCGTTTGGTTCTACGATGGTTTCAGGGCATTTAGTTCTACGATGGTTTCAGGGCGTTTGGTTCTACGATGGTTTCAGGGCATTTGGTTCTACGATGGTTTCAGGGCGTTTGGTTCTACGATGCTTTCAGGGTGTTTGGTTCTACGATTGTTTCAGGGTGTTTGGTTCTACGATGGTTTCAGGGCGTTTGTTTGGTTCTACGATTGTTTCAGGGCGTTTGGTTCTACGATGGTTTCAGGGCGTTTGGTTCTACGATGGTTTAAGGGCGTTTGGTTCTACGATGGTTTCAGGGCGTTTGTTTGGTTCTACGATTGTTTAAGGGCGTTTGGTTCTACGATGGTTTCAGGGCGTTTGGTTCTACGATGGTTTAAGGGCGTTTGGTTCTACGACGGTTTCAGGGCGTTTGTTTGGTTCTAAGAAAGTTTCAGGGCGTTTGGTTCTACCCTGGTTTCAGGGCGTTTGGTTCTACGATGGTTTCAGGGCGTTTGTTTGGTTCTAAGAAAGTTTCAGGGCGTGTGGTTCTACGATGGTTTCAGGGCGTTTGGTTCTACGATGGTTTCAGGGCGTTTGGTTCTACGATGGTTTCAGGGCGTTTGGTTCTACGATGGTTTCAGGGCGTTTGGTTCTACGATGGTTTCAGGGCGTTTGTTTGGTTTTACGATTGTTTAAGGGCGTTTGGTTCTACGATGGTTTCAGGGCGTTTGGTTCTACGATGGTTTCAGGGCGTTTGTTTGGTTCTACGATTGTTTCAGGGCGTTTGGTTCTACGATGGTTTCAGGGCGTTTGGTTCTACGATGGTTTCAGGGCGTTTGGTTCTACGATGGTTTCAGGGCGTTTGTTTGGTTCTACGATTGTTTCAGGGCGTTTGGTTCTACGATGGTTTCAGGGCGTTTGGTTCTACGATGGTTTAAGGGCGTTTGGTTCTACGATGGTTTCAGGGCGTTTGTTTGGTTCTACGATTGTTTAAGGGCGTTTGGTTCTACGATGGTTTCAGGGCGTTTGGTTCTACGATGGTTTAAGGGCGTTTGGTTCTACGACGGTTTCAGGGCGTTTGTTTGGTTCTAAGAAAGTTTCAGGGCGTTTGGTTCTACCCTGGTTTCAGGGCGTTTGGTTCTACGATGGTTTCAGGGCGTTTGTTTGGTTCTAAGAAAGTTTCAGGGCGTGTGGTTCTACGATGGTTTCAGGGCGTTTGGTTCTACGATGGTTTCAGGGCGTTTGGTTCTACGATGGTTTCAGGGCGTTTGGTTCTACGATGGTTTCAGGGCGTTTGGTTCTACGATGGTTTCAGGGCGTTTGGTTCTACGATGGTTTCAGGGCGTTTGGTTCTACGATGGTTTCAGGGCGTTTGTTTGGTTTTACGATTGTTTAAGGGCGTTTGGTTCTACGATGGTTTCAGGGCGTTTGGTTCTACGATGGTTTCAGGGCGTTTGGTTCTACGATGGTTTCAGGGCGTTTGGTTCTACGATGGTTTCAGGGCGTTTGGTTCTACGATGGTTTCAGGGCGTTTGGTTCTACGATGGTTTCAGGGCGTTTGGTTCTACGATGGTTTCAGGGCGTTTGGTTCTACGATGGTTTCAGGGCGTTTGTTTGGTTTTACGATTGTTTAAGGGCGTTTGGTTCTACGATGGTTTCAGGGCGTTTGGTTCTACGATGGTTTCAGGGCGTTTGGTTCTACGATGGTTTCAGGGCGTTTGGTTCTACGATGGTTTCAGGGCGTTTGGTTCTACGATGGTTTCAGGGCGTTTGTTTGGTTCTACGATTGTTTAAGGGCGTTTGGTTCTACGATGGTTTCAGGGCGTTTGGTTCTACGATGGTTTAAGGGCGTTTGGTTCTACGATGGTTTCAGGGCGTCACCTTTGGCAGAGGCTCCAGCAGAAACCCGATGGCCAGGGTCACCACCATGACGATGAGCGCCGACAGTAAACCCGCCACCTGAGAACACAACACACGTCACACGAGAGGAACACGATCGGCCCAACGTTTCCTGCTCCTCGGGCCGGACCATCGTGTCAAAATTGCCTCGGACCCTTTAAACTGACTCCTCCCTCACCGGACTAAACCGAAGCTGTTTCTGAACCTGTGGAGAGCGGACACATGTCTCGTTGTTGTCGTTTGACCGTTCGCTTTCCAAAGCTGGAGCACAATATTGCTTAAACTGAGAAGAAACGGCTCAGACTGAACGTCTACAAAAGCCCTCGTTCGACTTGTGTACATGTCTTCATGGTTTAGGAGGCCCCCTGACCCCTGACCCCGAATCGTCCCAGAGTACATGTCACTCTCTATCACTTGATTTAAATTTGACTTATGCAATGCATTCTGGACTGTTGAAGCCTGACCCCTTGACCCCTGGACTGTTGAAGCCTGACCCCTTGACCCCTGGACTGTTGAAGCCTGATCCCTGGACTGTTGAAGCCTGACCCCTTGACCCCTGGACTGTTGAAGCCTGACCCCTGGACTGTTGAAGCCTGACCCCTGGACTGTTGAAGTCCGACCCCTGGACTGTTGAAGCCCGACCCCTGGCCTGACCCCTGGACTGTTGAAGCTTGACCCCTGGACTGTTGAAGTCCGACCCCTGGACTGTTGAAGCCTGACCCCTGGACTGTTGAAGTCTGACCCCTGGACTGATGAAGCCTGACCCCTGGACTGTTGAAGCCTGACCTCTGGACTGTTGAAGCCCGACCCCTGGACTGTTGAAGCCTGACCCCTGGACTGTTGAAGCCTGACCCCTGGACTGTTGAAGCCCGACCCCTGGCCTGACCCCTGGACTGTTGAAGCCTGACCCCTGGACTGTTGAAGCCCAACCCCTGGACTGTTGAAGTCTTACCCCTGGACTGTTGAAGCCCGACCCCTGGACTGTTGAAGCCTGACCCCTGGACTGTTGAAGCCCGACCCCTGGCCTGACCCCTGGACTGTTGAAGCCTGACCCCTGGACTGTTGAAGCCCGACCCCTGGACTGTTGAAGCCTGACCCCTGGACTGTTGAAGCCTGACCCCTTGACCCCTGGAATGTTGAAGCTTGACCCCTGGACTGATGGTTACCTGCGTCTTCCCCCCAGTGCTCTCCTGGACCGCGCTCCTGGACAGCGCCGTACTCGCCGCGAAGGCCTTGAACGAGGCCCCGAAGACGTTGCTGACTCCGAACGCGATCAGCTCCTAGTGCGAAACGCAAAAAACAAAAATGTTGGACAGAAGTAGACTTTAAAAACACGGAGGAGTTCAGAGGGCGGCGGCGTTGAAACGTTCTCTGACAGTGAAACTGAACATGGGGCGTGGTTCCGCACCTGGTTTCCGTCGATGGTGTAGTCGTGCTTGACGGAGTAGACTTTGGCCACAGAGAAGGCCACGGCGAAGCCCACGATCGCCATGGGAAACGCCTCCATCGCCGTCTCCTGGAAGATCTCGATGTTCGGAGCCATCGGCGACTCGTACCTGGAACAAACGTCGTGACTAGAACCATAAACCTTCTCGTTCTCGTCTCCTTTGCTTTGGCGTCTCGTGTTTCAGAACTTAAAATAGACCGCGTCCCTCTCGCTCCGTCAGGGTTTGTGGCGCTCCACCCGCTGGCAGCAGAGGGAATTACAACGGGGAGGTAAACAAAAGCTAGCTTGCAACACACTGTTGTTTTATGGAGCTAAAAATGTGTTTTTATGGTTTTAAACCAGAGCTAAACCAGGACTAAACCAGAGCTAAACCAGGACTAAACCAGGGCTAAACCAGGACTAAACCAGGTCTAAACCAGGTCTAAACCAGGGCTAAACCAGGTCTAAACCAGGACTAAACCAGGACTAAACCAGGTCTAAACCAGGTCTAAACCAGGGCTAAACCAGGTCTAAACCAGGACTAAACCAGGACTAAACCAGGTCTAAACCAGGTCTAAACCAGGGCTAAACCAGGTCTAAACCAGGACTAAACCAGGACTAAACCAGAGCTAAACCAGGACTAAACCAGGACTAACCCAGAGCTAAACCAGGACTAAACCAGGACTAAACCAGGACTAAACCAGGTCTAAACCAGGGCTAAACCAGGTCTAAACCAGGACTAAACCAGGACTAAACCAGGGCTAAACCTGGACTAAACCAGGGCTAAACCAGAGCTAAACCAGAGCAAAACCAGAGCTAAACCAGGACTAAACTAGGTCTAAACCAGGGCTAAACCAGAGCTAAACCAGGACTAAACCAGAGCTAGACCAGGGCTAAACCAGGACTAAACCAGAGCTAAACCAGGGCTAAACCAGGACTAAACCAGAGCTAAGAGTCTAAAGACTGACTCTGGTAAAAGTACTGCTGAAACTCCTTTTCTTCAGTAAAAGTACAAAAGTACACCATCGTAAAAGTACTTCAGTGAAAATGTACACACTGTTGACCTGTTAAAAATGGGCTTATGGGCTTTAGAATGAATTAATAACAACAATTTGACTGAAATCATGAGTTAATAAAGTATTTGTTTGTCAGTTTTTCTACATTTACCGAACATAAAGAAGCAAAGCGCTGTAAATGTGCCGATTAAGAACAAACTAACAAGCATGTTTACTTCATTATTTAAGGAGTGGAAAGTGCAAATGCTTAGATTCAAAAAGTAACAAGTAGAAGTCAAATCACTAGAAATTAGAATACTCCAGGAAAGTACAAATACCAGAAAAAACTCGTAAAAACTGATGGTCTTTTAGTGTCGACACATTTCACGTCGTTATCTGTGTGAACGAGATAAACTGAGGTATAAATATAAAGATAATGAAGTGTTTGGAGGCGATAAAACCCTCGAGTTATTGTGGGCGGGGCTGGCTCTGAACGGGACCCACCCTTTGGGAATCACCCCGACGACCTCGATGCCGTATTTGGTCGTGAAGTCGAACGCGTAGGAAACGCCACAAGCGATGACGGTCTGAGGAAACAAGACATTTAGAAGCATCAGGACCAAAATACTGTTTAAAGACTAAACAAGGCCAAAGTGAGAAACAAACCAGGGCTAAACCAGAGCTAAACCAGAGCTAAACCAGGGCTAAACTGGGACTAAACCAGAGCTAAACCAGAGCTAAACCAGCGCTAAACCAGAGCTAAACCAGAGCTAAACCAGCGCTAAACCAGAGCTAAACCAGAGCTAAACCAGCGCTAAACCAGAGCTAAACCAGGCTAAACCAGAGCTAAACCAGAGCTAAACCAGGGCTAAACTGGGACTAAACCAGAGCTAAACCAGAGCTAAACCAGCGCTAAACCAGAGCTAAACCAGAGCTAAACCAGCGCTAAACTGGGACTAAACCAGAGCTAAACCAGAGCTAAACCAGCGCTAAACCAGAGCTAAACCAGAGCTAAACCAGCGCTAAACCAGAGCTAAACCAGAGCTAAACCAGCGCTAAACCAGAGCTAAACCAGAGCTAAACCAGAGCTAAACTGGGACTAAACCAGAGCTAAACTAGAGCTAAACCAGAGCTAAACCAGAGCTAAAATGGGACTAAATCAGGACTAAACCAGAGTTAAACCAGAGCTAAACCAGAGCTAAAATGGGACTAAATCAGGTCTAAACCAGGACTAAACCAGGTCTAAACCAGGATTAAAACAGGTCTAAACCAGGACCAAACCAGGTCCAAACCAGAACTAAACCAGGACTAAAACAGGTCTAAACCAGAACTAAACCAGGACTAAAACAGGTCTAAACCAGGGCAAAATAAAACTTATAATACGTTTTTTTCTTGCATTCATGTGAGTAAACGACAGGAGAACTTTCACTTTGAGGTCTCTACATTTAAGATTTTGTTCTTGTTCTTTTTGCTTTAAAAAATGAGCTAAACAAAAATCTGCTTCTGAAACAAACAAAAAAACGACTCATCTGCAAATCATAAAGTCAGATGAACATGAATATTCCTCATACGTTACTGTCCACAAACGTCACATGATGGGCGTGGCCACTCACCATGATGACCTCGATGGGGATGGGCACGGGCAGCTTGGACTTGTACCTGTCGTTCAGCTCCTTCACCACAAACACCAGCACGATGATCACCAAGGAGATGACCACGTCGCACACGTTTGTGCTGCCGATCCTGGTGAAGATGATCTCCAGTGTCTGACGCACACGACACAAAAGAAACAAGAAAAGACACAAAAAATCACAGTTTGAGGAAAATATTCTCAAAACTTACAGACAATGAAAGAGAATTGTGCTTATTAGTTATTGGAATCATCTAAGAAATCAATCATTATCTAGTTAAGTATGTTGAATATAAAAGTGTGTATTTCTTCATGTCATTATTTTTTAATTCTAGCAAAATAGAAAGTATTAGTAGCATTATTAGCATTTTTTCAACATTAGCCTTTTTTCTTTAAACTTTTTTCTTATTTCTTTTTTTTTCTTTAAACAAGATTTTATGGGTTTTTATTGTAGAGATATAACTTCTTTTATAGCTATTATTTAAGTAACAAACCAGAGTTAAACCAGAGCTAAACCAGGTCTAAACCAGGACTAAACCAGGACTAAACCAGGACTAAACCAGGTCCAAACCAGGACTAAACCAGGTCTAAACCAGGACTAAACAAGGTCTAAACCAGGTCTAAACCAGGTCTAAACCAGGTCTAAACCAGGACTAAACGAAATAAAAACAACAATAAGAAAAATAAATCAATTTGTGCTTTTTAAGAACAGTTGGTGTGTTGTAGAGGCTGTTCTCACGTAGACGAGGGACAGAGGTCCACTGAGGCCCGGGACCGTTAAACCCAACACGAACTTGAGCTGCGACACCAGGATGTGAACGGCAGCGGCCGTGGTGAAGCCCGAGACCAGCGTGTCTGACAAGTACAGCACCACGAAGCCCACCTGGAAGACCCCCATGGCCAGCTGAAAGCACAGAGAGAAACCAGGTCTGAACCAGGTCTGAACCAGGTCTGAACCAGGACTGAACCAGGACTGAACCAGGACTTTGTAGGTGTGTCTTGGGTGTAACCTGCATGATCCCGGTGAGGAAGGTGAGAGACGAGGCCACGAGGACCCTCTGATCGTCCCGGCTCAGACCCTCAAACCCGGTGATGTTCATGGGAGGACCTTCATCTGGGACGATCCTGGTCACCACAGAACCGATCATCAGACACAACACGGGGAACGGACCTGAACACAACACAGCACATTTCACACACAAATCACATGTTTAGTCCTGACTCTGGCACCAGCAGGAGGCCGGTCCATGTTTAGTCCTGACTCTGGCACCAGCAGGAGGCCGGCCCCTGAGAACAGGACTAATGTGATGGTACTTCCTGGTTCTAGTCAGGACCCGAGCAGCAGCGTTCTGGATGTACTGCAGCTGTTTTACAACTCGTTTGGAGAGACCAGTGAGCGGCCGTTACAGTCTAATCTACTGGAGACAAACGCATGGATAAGTCTCTCTAAATCTGGTTTAGACACTGTATTTTTGATTTTGTCAATGTTTTTTAGATGATAAAAAGCTGCTGATGTTATTGATTTGACGTGTCAAAGTTCAAGTCTGAGTCCATTATTACCTCCAGATTTATAACTTGGTTTGTAGGTTTTAGAGCGAGACTCTGGAGGTGACGCTAACACTTTCTCTTTGTTTCTGTGACAAAGACGATGATTTCAGTCTTGTCTGAGTTCAGCTGGAGAAAGTTGTTTTGCATCCACAAACTGACTCGAGCACCAGCAGGAGGCTCTCTGGCACCAGCAAGAGGCTCTCTGGCACCAGCAAGAGGCTCTCTGGAACCAGCAGGAGGCTCTCTGACACCAGCAGGAGGCTCTCTGACACCAGCAAGAGGCTCTCTGGCACCAGCAGGAGGCTCTCTGACACCAGCAAGAGGCTCTCTGACACCAGCAAGAGGCTCTCTGGCACCAGCAGGAGGCCGGTCCACACACTGATTTGTTGGATGCAGTGACAGAGTGAATGGTCCATATTCACCTGCGACAGTGAAACATAGATCTGACTCGTCTGCATCATTGTGACACATTTTCACTGTGTGTCATGTGACCTAACGGCAGCATGTAGAGGGTGAACAGAAGGGGACCCAGGACTGACCCTTGGGGCACTCCACCGGTCACAGGTCAGGGACATGTGGTCTGAGACACAGTTACCAGCTACTGATTTAGTCCTGGTTTTGTCCTGGTTTAGTCCTGGTTTAGTACTGGTTTAGACCTGGTTTAGTCCTGGTTTAGACCTGGTTTAGTCCTGGTTTAGTCCTGGTTTAGTCCTGGTTTAGTCCTGCTTTAGTCCTGGTTTAGTCCTGGTTTAGTCCTGGTTTAGTCCTGCTTTAGTCCTGGTTTAGTCCTGCTTTAGTCCTGGTTTAGTCCTGGTTTAGTCCTGGTTTAGTCCTGGTTTAGTCCTGCTTTAGTCCTGGTTTAGTCCTGGTTTAGTCCTGCTTTAGTCCTGCTTTAGTCCTGGTTTAGTCCTGCTTTAGTCCTGGTTTAGTCCTGCTTTAGTCCTGGTTTAGTCCTGCTTTAGTCCTGCTTTAGTCCTGGTTTAGTCCTGGTTTAGTCCTGCTTTAGTCCTGGTTTAGTCCTGGTTTAGTCCTGCTTTAGTCCTGCTTTAGTCCTGCTTTAGTCCTGGTTTAGTCCTGGTTTAGTCCTGGTTTAGTCCTGCTTTAGTCCTGCTTTAGTCCTGGTTTAGTCCTGCTTTAGTCCTGGTTTAGTCCTGCTTTAGTCCTGGTTTAGTCCTGCTTTAGTCCTGGTTTAGTCCTGCTTTAGTCCTGCTTTAGTCCTGGTTTAGTCCTGGTTTAGTCCTGCTTTAGTCCTGCTTTAGTCCTGCTTTAGTCCTGGTTTAGTCCTGCTTTAGTCCTGGTTTAGTCCTGGTTTAGACCTGGTTTAGACCTGGTTTAGACCTGCTTTAGTCCTGCTTTAGTCCTGCTTTAGTCCTGGTTTAGTCCTGCTTTAGTCCTGGTTTAGTCCTGCTTTAGTCCTGGTTTAGTCCTGCTTTAGTCCTGGTTTAGTCCTGGTTTAGTCCTGCTTTAGTCCTGCTTTAGTCCTGCTTTAGTCCTGGTTTAGTCCTGCTTTAGTCCTGGTTTAGTCCTGCTTTAGTCCTGCTTTAGTCCTGGTTTAGTCCTGGTTTAGTCCTGCTTTAGTCCTGCTTTAGTCCTGGTTTAGTCCTGCTTTAGTCCTGGTTTAGTCCTGGTTTAGTCCTGCTTTAGTCCTGCTTTAGTCCTGCTTTAGACCTGGTTTAGACCTGGTTTAGTCCTGGTTTAGTCCTGGTTTAGTCCTGGTTTAGTCCTGGTGTGGATCGTACCAACAGAGATGTGCCGAGACGTTCCCAGGAAGAAGTAGATGATGACGGGGAAGAAGGCGCTGAAGAGTCCGTACCACGGCGGCAGTGAGGCCAGGAGACAGTAGGCCAGTCCTGGAGACGACAGGAAGTGAACGTTCAGACCAATGCACTGTCTCTCCTCTCCGTCCTGTCATGGCACCTCCTTCTGCAGGAGGTGCCAGCTTCTCTAATGATAAGATGCTTTATATTCAGACCGGATCATGTAACGCTGCTGCTTTTGCAAAATTCTGTATTTGTTTAACACAGACTCCTCCTCCTTTTTTATATACGACACTGCTCCTCCTCCTTTTTTATATACGACACTGTTCCTCCTCCTTTTTTATATACGACACTGTTCCTCCTCCTTTTTTATATATGACACTGTTCCTCCTCCTTTTTTATATACGACACTGTTCCTCCTCCTTTTTTATATACGACACTGCTCCTCCTCCTTTTTTATATACGACACTGTTCCTCCTCCTTTTTTACATACGACACTGTTCCTCCTCCTTTTTTATATACGACACTGCTCCTCCTCCTTTTTTATATACGACACTGTTCCTCCTCCTTTTTTATATACGACACTGCTCCTCCTCCTTTTTTATATACGACACTGTTCCTCCTCCTTTTTTATATACGACACTGTTCCTCCTCCTTTTTTATATACGACACTGCTCCTCCTCCTTTTTTATATACGACACTGTTCCTCCTCCTTTTTTATATACGACACTGCTCCTCCTCCTTTTTTATATACGACACTGTTCCTCCTCCTTTTTTATATACGACACTGTTCCTCCTCCTTTTTTATATACGACACTGTTCCTCCTCCTTTTTTATATACGACACTGTTCCTCCTCCTTTTTTATATACGACACTGTTCCTCCTCCTTTTTTATATACGACACTGTTCCTCCTCCTTTTTTATATACGACACTGCTCCTCCTCCTTTTTATATACGACACTGTTCCTCCTCCTTTTTTATATACGACACTCCTCCTTTTTATATACGACACTGTTCCTCCTCCTTTTTTATATACGACACTGTTCCTCCTCCTTTTTTATATAACACTGCTCCTCCTCCTTTTTTATATACGACACTGTTCCTCCTCCTTTTTTATATACGACACTGTTCCTCCTCCTTTTTTATATACGACACTGCTCCTCCTCCTTTTTTACATACGACACTGTTCCTCCTCCTTTTTTATATACGACACTGTTCCTCCTCCTTTTTTATATATGACACTGTTCCTCCTCCTTTTTTATATACGACACTGTTCCTCCTCCTTTTTTATATACGACACTGTTCCTCCTCCTTTTTTATATACGACACTGTTCCTCCTCCTTTTTTATATACGACACTGCTCCTCCTCCTTTTTTATATACGACACTCCTCCTTTTTATATACGACACTGTTCCTCCTCCTTTTTTATATACGACACTGTTCCTCCTCCTTTTTTATATACGACACTGTTCCTCCTCCTTTTTTATATACGACACTGTTCCTCCTCCTTTTTTATATACGACACTGCTCCTCCTCCTTTTTTATATACGACACTGTTCCTCCTCCTTTTTTATATACGACACTGTTCCTCCTCCTTTTTTATATACGACACTGTTCCTCCTCCTTTTTTATATACGACACTGTTCCTCCTCCTTTTTTATATACGACACTCCTCCTCCTCTTTTTTATATATGACACTGCTCCTCCTCCTTTTTTATATACGACACTGTTCCTCCTCCTTTTTTATATACGACACTGTTCCTCCTCCTTTTTTATATATGACACTGTTCCTCCTCCTTTTTTATATACGACACTGTTCCTCCTCCTTTTTTATATACGACACTGCTCCTCCTCCTTTTTTATATACGACACTGTTCCTCCTCCTTTTTTATATATTACACTGCTCCTCCTCCTTTTTTATATACGACACTGCTCCTCCTCCTTTTTATATACGACACTGCTCCTCCTCCTTTTTTATATACGACACTGTTCCTCCTCGTTTTTTATATACGACACTGTTCCTCCTCCTTTTTTATATACGACACTGTTCCTCCTCCTTTTTTATATACGACACTCCTCCTTTTTATATACGACACTGTTCCTCCTCCTTTTTTATATACGACACTGTTCCTCCTCCTTTTTTATATACGACACTGTTCCTCCTCCTTTTTTATATACGACACTCCTCCTTTTTATATACGACACTGTTCCTCCTCGTTTTTTATATACGACACTGTTCCTTCTCCTTTTTTATATACGACACTGTTCCTCCTCCTTTTTTATATACGACACTGTTCCTCCTCCTTTTTTATATACGACACTGTTCCTCCTCCTTTTTTATATACGACACTGTTCCTCCTCCTTTTTTATATAACACTGTTCCTCCTCCTTTTTTATATACGACACTGCTCCTCCTCCTTTTTTATATACGACACTGCTCCTCCTCCTTTTTTATATATGACACTGCTCCTCCTCCTTTTTTATATATGACACTGCTCCTCCTCCTTTTTTATATACGACACTGCTCCTCCTCCTTTTTTATATACGACACTGCTCCTCCTCCTTTTTTATATACGACACTGCTCCTCCTCCTTTTTTATATACGACACTCCTCCTTTTTATATACGACACTGTTCCTCCTCCTTTTTATACACGAAACTGTTCCTCCTCCTTTTTTATATAAGACACTGCTCCTCCTCCTTTTTTATATACGACACTGTTCCTCCTCCTTTTTTATATAACACTTTTCCTCCTCCTTTTTTACATACGACACTGTTCCTCCTCCTTTTTTATATACGACACTGTTCCTCCTCCTTTTTTATATACGACACTGTTCCTCCTCCTTTTTTATATACGACACTGTTCCTCCTCCTTTTTTATATAAGACACTGCTCCTCCTCCTTTTTTATATACGACACTGTTCCTCCTCCTTTTTTATATAACACTTTTCCTCCTCCTTTTTTACATACGACACTGTTCCTCCTCCTTTTTTATATAACACTGCTCCTCCTCCTTTTTTATATACGACACTGTTCCTCCTCCTTTTTTATATACGACACTGTTCCTCCTCCTTTTTTATATAAGACACTGCTCCTCCTCCTTTTTTATATACGACACTGTTCCTCCTCCTTTTTTATATAACACTTTTCCTCCTCCTTTTTTACATACGACACTGTTCCTCCTCCTTTTTTATATACGACACTGCTCCTCCTCCTTTTTATATACGACACTGTTCCTCCTCCTTTTTTATATACAACACTGCTCCTCCTCCTTTTTTATATACGACACTGTTCCTCCTCCTTTTTTATATACGACACTGCTTCTCCTCCTTTTTATATACGACACACGACACTGGAAAAGGAAACACCACAACAATTGTGAGGAAACATTGTGTGATTCTGTGTCTCCTCCTCTCACTGCTGCAGCTTCACCTGCTCAAACCTTTACTTTATGACAGAATCTGTGATAACTGAGAAGTATCAGTAGTAGTAGAAGTATCAGTATTAGTAGAAGTATCAGTAGTAGTAGAAGTATCAGTAGTAGTAGAAGTATTAGGAGTATCAGTAGTATTGCTGTTACCTTGCAGTACTGCCACGAGGCCCGTGCTGACTCCAGACACGATGTCACTGAGCAGCCACTCCTTCACTCTGTAGATCTTCAACCACGAGATCACGGGGAGGAGCGAGAGAGCGGCAGAGCGGACACGCCTCCTGTTACACCTGCACAGACAGACACGCCCACTGTTACACCTGCACATACAGACACGCCCACTGTTACACCTGCACAGACAGGCACGCCCACTGTTACACCTGCACATACAGACACGCCCACTGTTACACCTGCACATACAGGCACGCCCACTGTTACACCTGCACATACAGACACGCCCACTGTTACACCTGCACATACAGACACGCCCACTGTTACACCTGCACAGAAAGACACGCCCACTGTTACACCTGCACATATAGACACATCTGGTATCACTCTAGCACAGGCAAAGACACGCCCCTATTACACCTACCGCACCTGCACAGGTAAAGACACGCTCCTATCACACCGGCACAGGTAAAGATACGCCCCTACCGCACCTGTACAGATAAAGACTCGCCCCTACCGCACCTGCATAGATAAAGACACGCCCCTACAGCACCTGCACAGATAAAGACACGCCCCTACCGCACCTGCACATTTGACTTATTATTTTCGAGAGTGGAATCTGATGAACGGGTTTAACTCTGTAATCGTGAACAGATTCAAAATGTGATTTTTAACATCTTCTGCTGCTTTGAAGTGATGAATGTGTCATATTTACAAATACTTTAGACTTATCTAATGTGATCGGACGATAAGAGATCGTTCTCTATAAAGATAATGCAGTTTCACAGTGTGAGTCATAAAGGACGTGTTTATGAGTTTTAATTACAGTTTACAATATCATCTCTTATAATATTGTTTAGAGAAATGACTTGATTGGAATAAACACAATGATGTTGAACACATGAATCACTGAGAGAATTCACCCTTTGTTTTGTGATAAACCAGAGAAGTCTTTCTTTTTTAAACAATATAATGTTCAAATATATTTGGGAACTAAAAGCCACAAAAAACTCACCATGAAAATCTAATGTTTTTTTTTTTTTCGAAACCAACAAAAAAGCTGATTTTCCAAACACAAAAGATAAAGTAGGTTTAACTCTGTTTAAAAGGTTCTTCGCTCTCACACATTCCCATTTTCCAACTTTTCACTTCAGACTTTAGTATTTACGCCTCAATTATTTCAGAAATTATCACAACAAACAAACGGATTCATTAACAAACAACAAGCCCAGAATAACTTACAATAATCTTACACATAATGAAGTATGAGAAGACGCTTTATATATTTAAAGTACTGAGAACATTTCAAATAGACCCACTGACTCTGGAACGAGGAGTGAGGCAAGGCTGTGCTTGGTCTCCCCTGTTGTTCACTTTGTACATAACTGTACAGGAAAAAGGAGCAAACACCACTCTGTTTTCTGTTTGCAAAGAAAGACCCTGAAAAATGTGATCTTTTCACGTACTTATGTTCAAGAATTGAATCTTTTAAAATCAATGTTTTGCCCAGATTCCTCCGTTTGTTCCAGACTCTCCCCCCCAAAGAAAAAAGGAAAAAGGCCCTCGAAAAAGTGGATGACACAAATTACACCTACAATAAAAGACATTATGACATTATGGACGGACTGGAAATAGAAACATTTTGGAAATGGATAAATTTGACAGTTTTTTTGTTGAATGTCCCATGATATTGTGTCTTTGAATGTTCTCACGTACTTGTGCTCGTCTCATCTGGTCCTTCTGTGTTTTATATGTGTAAAAATGAACAAAATAGAGATAATTCAGTGTGAGAACAGACCAGAAGGTTGTGATCCTCGGCTGCAGCTGATCCGCTCTCAACACAAACACGTGTCTCAGGCGCTTTACAAGGATTTTAAACAAAAAAGACATTTCTTACACTTTAAAGCTACAATACTACTTTCACAATACTAAGGAAATGTATTCACAATATATTCACATTACAGTAAAGACACTCTCTCACCTCATCCTTGTCTCACCTGAAATAGTCTGTGACATGATTGATGATAGTTTTGCGCTGTCTGTAGATTTTCTCGTGTTCTTCGTTGAATTTATCCTCAGAGTAGATGTTCCGGGCCACAACGTACTGAGCCATCTTCTGCCTCCTCTGGCTCTTCTTCTGCCTCCTCTGGCTCTTCTTCTGCCTCCTCTGGCTCTTCTTCTGCCTCCTCTGGCTCTTCTTCTGCCTCCTCTGGCTCTTCTTCTGCCTCCTCTGGCTCTTCTTCTGCCTCCTCTGGCTCTTCTTCTGCCTCCTCTGGCTCTTCTTCTGCCTCCTCTGGCTCTTCTTCTGCCTCCTCTGGCTCTTCTTCTTCTGCCTCCTCTGGCTCTTCTTCTGCCTCCTCTGGCTCTTCTTCTTCTGCCTCCTCTGGCTCTTCTTCTGCCTCCTCTGGCTCTTCTTCTTCTGCCTCCTCTGGCTCTTCTTCTGCCTCCTCTGGCTCTTCTTCTGCCTCCTCTGGCTCTTCTTCTGCCTCCTCTGGCTCTTCTTCTGCCTCCTCTGGCTCTTCTTCTTCTGCCTCCTCTGGCTCTTCTTCTGCCTCCTCTGGCTCTTCTTCTGCCTCCTCTGGCTCTTCTTCTGCCTCCTCTGGCTCTTCTTCTGCCTCCTCTGGCTCTTCTTCTTCTGCCTCCTCTGGCTCTTCTTCTGCCTCCTCTGGCTCTTCTTCTTCTGCCTCCTCTGCTGGGACCAGTGCTTCTCTCTGGACCCTGCGACGGGACAAATCACATTATTACCCTTTGAAAACACCTTATCAAAGGACATTAGAGGGACAAACAGAGCGCCACGTGGAGCCGACGACACAAGACAGGGACGGACAGGGACTGGAGACAGGGACGGACCGGGACTGGACTCTATCAAAAGCGAGATATGACAAACTGAGCTCGATACGGATTAGACAAATCTCACGGGAGCGATTCACGCGTCAATGTGCTCGTCCAAACACGCGCCGCAAACCAGTTCCAGAAACACGTGGAGGGAAATAACGACAGAAGCTCCACATCTTCATTATGACAGAGTTTATCTTGTACTGTGCGTTATGATCACACTTTTAAACATTTATTCAGCTTTTGTTTAATGTGGATGGGCCCTGGGAGGCAGCGCGTTTGTCTGTTGTGGCTTCGCCTGGAAAGCTCCAGACTACGGCATTAAAAACACATCTGTTTCCACGGAGACGAGCAGGTCACGTCGCCACCGCGGCAAGTTACAGAACGAATCATGCCATTTTACGATAAACGCAATACAGCGCGTGTAACTAGACACAAGATGGATACGTGGAATGCCTTACTGCGGAACATTCCAGACGGACACCTCCATTTGACAATGACCGATTGTATTTGTCTACTTTTGTGCCGAATGTTTCACCTCTGGACTGAACCCTCTGAAGCCCTCTGTGGTCAGGTGTGGTATTACACAGTGTGATAGTTATGTCCAGATCAAATCAATCAATCGATCAATCAATCAATAAAAGAAGCAGGTGGAAAACACGGCCCTGGAAAACTGAACTAATGACCAGGGTCAACCACATCATAAAATAGATCATATACATCATTTATGGACTAGCAATGAACAATATAAAACCAAATATTATATCGTTTGAATGGGGAGAAAGAACTCAAAATAACCTGTAAGCAACAAATGCATTCATTTTCCTTTTATTTATAATTCAGGTTTTTACAATTTAAAGTCCTTCTGAAGCGTCTCCTGTTTGTCTAATTCTGACTTAGTTTGGTGGGAGGGCACCTGAGGTAAATATGTATCCTAGTTTTACTTCTGTCAAGTTCCAGTTTGTGAAGAAATATTGAAAAATAAGATCAGGAAGTGGAGCTGAATCCCTCTGTGATGTCATCAGTGTGCGACACAGAGACAGTTTCACACACTTTTCTGACAGTTTAAACCGTTGTTGGACTAAATAAAGGTGTTTTATGGTCTTATTTTGTGTCAGATCAGAACTGTTGTTTACAGTCTGGTTGCCAGGTAACAGATGTGGAATTACCTCTGTTTATGTCATATTTGTGTAACCACGAAGTACAAGAACTGGGTACAAATACAAGAAGTGTTTAGTGGGATCCAAAACATAATTGTGTTTTAATCAAATGTGTAGTTTGACCCGTCGTATGGACTTAAAGCTTAAGAAAAGGTGCTGAATGTAAAATGAAGAGTCTTTAAGAACGTAAAGAATATTGTTCAATTGCCTTTTTCCAGCTTGCGCTTCACTTAGTTCAGAAACATAAATTCAGTTCAATTAGACAAATCGCTCAATATTCACGTGAATAAACTTGAGTAAACTTCTCTATAGTTTGCGTGTAAAGCCCTGGGTCACGTACCTGGCGCTGCGTCCGGGTTCGATTCCCCGCGGTCGGTCGTCGCTCGGTTGATCAGATCTCTGTCTGAACACGGACGCGGCGCTCGGGGATAAAGCCGCCGCGTTATCTGACTGTAATTATTAACAGTGACGGAAATTCTCCTTGACCATTGTTCAGACTGATAAAAGCCCCGATGGCACACTGTATGTGCGAGGATGGAGCCGTAATGACGTGATGACACAATACACACCAAACTAAAGGTGCGGCTGCAAGTGAGCGGGAAACTACAGTCAAATACACAAATGAAATGGGACTAAACCTGGAAATAAACCCGGGCGAAACCAGGACAAGAACGGTGTCAAATCACGTCTAAATGAGAAATACACTGGGCTCAAAGCGGAACTAAACAAGTGTGAATGAGCCCTCAGGATAATAACGATTGAGACGTTGTAGTTTTAACGTTTTTTGTGTGTTTTTCTTGCAGCCAAAGCAGTGCTAAGGGGCAAAATCGCTGCCGTTGCATTTGCTGAAAACAGACAATGGCAGAAAATAAATAGATGAATAAATAAATAGATGAATAATTAAATAAACAAATAGATAAATAAATAAATAGATAAATAAATAAATACATCAATAAATAAATGCAAAACTGACGGTGCAACAAATATAAAGCTGTTTTTATTGTATTGTACTATTATATAATGCATTTCGAGGTGGAAGTATTCAAAACACAGCGTTCTGATTGGACCATGTGACGGACAGTATACATTCGAATGCAGATATTCAGTATTCTGTATCTACATACACTTACAAAGTATTCACAACACTGTTTGTAGCAGTAGCAGTGATATTGAGCTGTTCATGACATTCAGTTTCCTGTTTTATGCAACATTTTGGGGACTTTTTCCCATTCAAAAGTCATAATAGTATGTTTTAAATTGTTGATAGCAGTGGCAACAATCTGTTAATAATAAGTTATCATTTTGAAACTCATGGATACAACAAGATGCCACGGCACTGATGGTGTTGACAGAAGTATGTTTTGCAGTCGGCCTGTGGTGAAAGTAGTAAGTAGTAAGTAGTAGTAATAATAGAATCCCAGCAGGACTTACCGCGCATACAGCCCTGAGCAGTCGAGTTTGTGTGATTTGATCTGGATTTGTATGTGGAACAAACTGTGAAAAAAGAAAATGTGGCGACGAAAACAACGACGAACAATTTCATTTTCAATGTTGCAAAAATCTCTCCTTGAAGTCGGTCGATCTCTGAAGTTTTAGTCATGTGTGGAAAGTAGACGAAGGTCAGTTTAATATATCTACGACAGATGCCAGCACAGACCAGGACAACAAACAAACAAACAAACAAACAAACAAACAAACAGATTCATTCCTGGGCCAAAGAAGACGTTTGTAACATGTAAAATTATGTTTGATCAGATCTTCTTCTTCTTCTTCTTCTTCTTCTTCTTCTTCTTCTTCTTCTTCTTCTTCTTCTTCTTCTTCTTCTTCTTCTTCTTCTTCTTCTTCTTCTTCTTCTTCTTCTTCTTCTTCTTCTTCTTCTTCTTCTTCTTCTTCTTCTTCTTGCTTTGTCTGGAATGTTCCACAGTAAGTTTTATTGGCAACAGGAAAACCTCCACAGATCTGAGCTGGTCTCCATGGAGATGATGTCGCAGGTTATGGACACTCTCCACCAGAAGAAGTTACATAACCCAATTTATTTAATGAAACCAAACGGAACAAAACAGAGAACAGGACACAAGAGAGGAGGTCAGAACCAGAACCAGAGTCAGAACCAGAACCAGAGCCAGAACCAGAGTCAGAACCAGAGTCAGAACCAGAACCAGAGTCAGAACCAGAACCAGAGCCAGAACCAGAACCAGAGCCAGAACCAGAGTCAGAACCAGAGTCAGAACCAGAACCAGAGTCAGAACCAGAACCAGAGCCAGAACCAGAACCAGAGCCAGAACCAGAGTCAGAACCAGAACCAGAGCCAGAACCAGAACCAGAGCCAGAGCCAGAACCAGAACCAGAACCAGAACCAGAGTCAGAACCAGAACCAGAACCAGAACCAGAACCAGAACCAGAGTCAGAACCAGAACCAGAACCAGAACCAGAACCAGAACCAGAGTCAGAACCAGAACCAGAACCAGAACCAGAACCAGAACCAGAACCAGAGCCAGAACCAGAGTCAGAACCAGAACCAGAACCAGAACCAGAACCAGAGTCAGAACCAGAACCAGAGCCAGAGCCAGAGCCAGAGCCAGAGCCAGAGCCAGAACCAGAACCAGAACCAGAGTCAGAGCCAGAGTCAGAGCCAGAGCCAGAGCCAGAACCAGAGTCAGAACCAGAGTCAGAGCCAGAACCAGAGTCAGAACCAGAACCAGAACCAGAACCAGAACCAGAACCAGAACCAGAGTCAGAGCCAGAGCCAGAACCAGAGTCAGAGTCAGAGCCAGAACCAGAACCAGAGTCAGAGCCAGAACCAGAGTCAGAGCCAGAACCAGAACCAGAACCAGAACCAGAGTCAGAGCCAGAGCCAGAGCCAGAACCAGAACCAGAACCAGAACCAGAACCAGAGCCAGAACCAGAACCAGAGTCAGAGTCAGAGCGAGAACCAGAGTCAGAACCAGAGTCAGAGCCAGAACCAGAGTCAGAACCAGAACCAGAACCAGAACCAGAACCAGAGTGAGAGTCAGAGCCAGAACCAGAGTCAGAGTCAGAGCCAGAACCAGAGTCAGAGCCAGAGCCAGAGCCAGAGCCAGAACCAGAACCAGAACCAGAACCAGAGTCAGAGTCAGAGCCAGAACCAGAGTCAGAGTCAGAGCCAGAACCAGAGTCAGAGCCAGAGCCAGAGCCAGAACCAGGTTTATTGCCATTTCACCCTGGAGAGACAAAGAGACCACGAGAATGGACTGTTTAGCAAGCTTTATTCGCGAGTTATTTGGCGCTCAGACCCCGGCGGAAGACGTTGCGATCATGGGCACTCCATGATCTATTTGTATTAGATGTCTCCCCCCGGAGCCTGGAGACTGGTGGTGGTAGATGCAGAGGAGGAGCTGGGGAGGTGGTGGGTCGCAGTACGGTTTGAGCGGCCGAGCCATCTGCCTGAGGGCTTAAATGCGACCGCCTGGTGCTGATTGGAGCAGGGAGGAGTCACTGAGAGCGTTGATTGGGGATGAGGAGCAGGTGCGAGGGCCATGGTACAGACGCCCCTTGACCTTTCACCCTCCTTCTTTGGCCATGAAAAACTGCATAACCTCTTTGGGATAAGCGCAGAAACCTGGGAGAGTCCATGGTGAAGGAGGGATCTGACTCTCACAGACGGACAGGCCACGCCCGCTTGAGTGCGATGATGAGAGGGGTCCTGCCATGGAGGCCTTGACGTAGATGGATGGAGTTAGGTCTTCCAGGCTGAATTTACGCAGGCTTCATTTGTCAATGAACAAAATTCACAGACATGAGAACTTGTCCTGGTGATTCATGCAACACAAACAACAAAACAATGGACAATGAACAGCTGCAGATGTATTAAAAACAGGTGAGTAAAGTGAAAATAAGGATGACATCTGTCCATAAATAAAGTATGTAGTGCAATAAGAAGTGACAGTGAGTGAAGGTGTTTAGGAAGAGTTCATGAGTCCAACGACAGCGGGAGAGAAACTGTTGTTATGACGGGAGGTTCTGGTCCTGATGGAGGAGGTGATGGAGGAGGTGATGGAGGAGGAGATGGAGGAGGTGATGGAGGAGGTGATGGAGGAGGAGATGGAGGAGGTGATGGAGGAGGTGATGAAGGAGGAGATGGAGGAGGTGATGGAGGAGGTGATGAAGGAGGTGATGGAGGAGGAGATGGAGGAGGTGATGGAGGAGGAGATGGAGGAGGTGATGGAGGAGGTGATGGAGGAGGAGATGGAGGAGGTGATGGAGGAGGTGATGAAGGAGGTGATGGAGGAGGAGATGGAGGAGGTGATGGAGGAGGAGATGGAGGAGGTGATGGAGGAGGTGATGAAGGAGGTGATGGAGGAGGTGATGGATGAGGTGATGGAGGAGGTGATGAAGGAGGAGATGGAGGAGGAGATGGAGGAGGTGATGGAGGAGGTGATGGAGCAGGTGATGGAGGAGGTGATGGAGGAGGTGATGGAGCAGGTGATGGAGGAGGTGATGGAGGAGGTGATGGAGGAGGTGATGGCGGAGGTGATGGAGGAGGTGATGAAGGAGGTGATGGAGGAGGTGATGGAGGAGGTGATGGAGCAGGTGATGGAGGAAGTGATGGAGGAGGTGATGGAGCAGGTGATGGAGGAGGTGATGGAGCAGGTGATGGAGGAGGTGATGGAGGAGGTGATGGAGCAGGTGATGGAGGAGGTGATGGAGGAGATGATGGAGGAGGTGATGGCGGAGGTGATGGAGGAGGTGATGGAGGAGGTGATGGAGGAGGTGATGGAGGAAGTGATGGAGGAGGTGATGGAGGAGGTGATGGAGGAGGTGATGGAGCAGGTGATGGAGGAGGTGATGGAGGAGATGATGGAGGAGGTGATGGCGGAGGTGATGGAGGAGGTGATGGAGGAGGTGATGGAGGAGGTGATGGAGGAGGTGATGGAGGAAGTGATGGAGGAGGTGATGGAGGAGGTGATGGAGGAGGTGATGGAGGAAGTGATGGAGGAGGTGATGGAGGAGGTGATGGAGGAGGTGATGGAGGAGGTGATGGAGCAGGTGATGGAGGAGGTGATGGAGGAAGTGATGGAGGAGGTGATGGAGGAGGTGATGGAGGAGGTGATGGAGGAAGTGATGGAGGAGGTGATGGAGGAGGTGATGGAGGAGGTGATGGAGGAAGTGATGGAGGAGGTGATGGAGGAAGTGATGGAGGAGGTGATGGAGGAGGTGATGGAGGAGGTGATGGAGGAGGTGATGGAGGTGATGAGGGTGGACTCAATGATGGCGGTGTAGAACTGCACCATCTTTTCCTCTGTCATCTTGTCTTTCCTCAGCTGCTGCAGGAAGTACTTCCTCTTCCTCTTCCTTCTTGATGAGGAGCTGGTGGTGGCTCCAGGTTGTTACGCTGCACCAGCCGCTCCACCTCCTGTAGACAGACTCATGACCGTCCCAGATGAGCCCGATGAGGGTGGTGTCGTCATGGTGATGAGGGTGGTGTCGTCATGGTGATGAGGGTGGTGTCGTCATGGTGATGAGGGTGGTGTCGTCATGGTGATGAGGGTGGTGTCGTCGTGGTGATGAGGGTGGTGTCGTCGTGGTGATGAGGGTGGTGTCGTCATGGTGATGAGGGTGGTGTTGTCATGGTGATGAGGGTGGTGTCGTCATGGTGATGAGGGTGGTGTCGTCATGGTGATGAGGGTGGTGTCGTCGTGGTGATGAGGGCGGTGTCGTCATGGTGATGAGGGCGGTGTCGTCATGGTGATGAGGGCGGTGTCGTCATGGTGATGAGGGCGGTGTCGTCATGGTGATGAGGGTGGTGTCGTCGTGGTGATGAGGGTGGTGTCGTCGTGGTGATGAGGGTGGTGTCGTCGTGGTGATGAGGGTGGTGTCGTCGTAGTGATGAGGGTGGTGTCGTCGTGGTGATGAGGGTGGTGTCGTCGTGGTGATGAGGGTGGTGTCGTCGTGGTGATGAGGGTGGTGTCGTCGTGGTGATGAGGGTGGTGTCGTCGTGGTGATGAGGGTGGTGTCGTCGTGGTGATGAGGGTGGTGTCGTCATGGTGATGAGGGCGGTGTCGTCATGGTGATGAGGGCGGTGTCGTCATGGTGATGAGGGCGGTGTCGTCATGGTGATGAGGGCGGTGTCGTCATGGTGATGAGGGTGGTGTCGTCGTGGTGATGAGGGTGGTGTCGTCGTAGTGATGAGGGTGGTGTCGTCGTGGTGATGAGGGTGGTGTCGTCGTGGTGATGAGGGTGGTGTCGTCATGGTGATGAGGGTGGTGTCGTCGTGGTGATGAGGGTGGTGCAGTTTGTGTTCAGGGAGAAGAGATGCCAACATAGGTGGCACAGATGTGGTCCCACTCGGTCCAAAGTCCAGTTGGTCGGTCGGACCAGTCGAGATCGTCGGTTCAGTTTGTGTAACATCAATAAACTGTATCATTAAAATCACGTTATAAAAGGGCCATAAAATGCTTTGCTAACACTTGTTTCTTCATCAGAAAACAAACTTCAGTGTCATCCTCCACAAACTGCTCCTCTGTGTTTTTAAAGTCCATACACTTTTACTGTTTGATTTTTCATTAAGTTTTTCTCATGGCTAAAGCAGTTATTGTTTCTAACCTGCTTCGTCCTGCACATATACATCTAAAAGTGCCGTGTCTGTGCCGTGTCTGTGACGTGTCTGTGCCGTGTCAGTGCCGTGTTTGAGCCGTGTCTGTGCCGTGTCTGTGCCGTGTCAGTGCCGTGTTTGTGCCGTGTCTGTGACGTGTTTGAGCCGTGTCTGTGACGTGTCTGTGCCGTGTCAGTGCCGTGTTTGTGCCGTGTCTGTGACGTGTCTGTGCCGTGTCTGTGCCGTGTCTGTGCCGTGTCTGTGCCGTGTCTGTGCCGTGTCTGTGCCGTGTCTGTGCCGTGTCTGTGCCGTGTTTGTGCCGTGTCTGTGACGTGTCAGTGCCGTGTCTGTGACGTGTCTGTGCCGTGTCTGTGCCGTGTCTGTGCCGTGTCTGTGACGTGTCTGTGCCATGTCTGTGCCGTGTCAGTGCCGTGTTTGTGCCGTGTCTGTGACGTGTTTGAGCCGTGTCTGTGACGTGTCTGTGCCGTGTCAGTGCCGTGTTTGTGCCGTGTCTGTGACGTGCCAGTGCCGTGTCAGTGCCGTGTCTGTGCCGTGTCTGTGACGTGTCTGTGCCGTGTCTGTGCCGTGTTTGTGCCGTGTTTGTGCCGTGTCTGTGCCGTGTTTGTGCCGTGTCTGTGACGTGTCAGTGCCGTGTCTGTGCCGTGTCTGTGCCGTGTTTGTGCCGTGTCTGTGCCGTGTTTGTGCCGTGTCTGTGCCGTGTTTGTGCCGTGTCTGTGACGTGTCTGTGCCGTGTCTGTGCCGTGTCTGTGCCGTGTCTGTGACGTGTCTGTGCCGTGTCTGTGCCGTGTCAGTGCCGTGTTTGTGCCGTGTCTGTGACGTGTTTGAGCCGTGTCTGTGACGTGTCTGTGCCGTGTCAGTGCCGTGTTTGTGCCGTGTCTGTGCCGTGTTTGTGCCGTGTCTGTGCCGTGTTTGTGCCGTGTCTGTGACGTGTCAGTGCCGTGTCTGTGCCGTGTCTGTGCCGTGTTTGTGCCGTGTCTGTGCCGTGTTTGTGCCGTGTCTGTGCCGTGTTTGTGCCGTGTCTGTGACGTGTCTGTGCCGTGTCTGTGCCGTGTCTGTGCCGTGTCTGTGACGTGTCTGTGCCGTGTCTGTGCCGTGTCAGTGCCGTGTTTGTGCCGTGTCTGTGACGTGTTTGAGCCGTGTCTGTGACGTGTCTGTGCCGTGTCAGTGCCGTGTTTGTGCCGTGTCTGTGACGTGCCAGTGCCGTGTCAGTGCCGTGTCTGTGCCGTGTCTGTGCCGTGTCTGTGCCGTGTCTGTGCCGTGTCTGTGCCGTGTTTGTGCCGTGTCTGTGACGTGTCAGTGCCGTGTCTGTGACGTGTCTGTGCCGTGTCTGTGCCGTGTCTGTGCCGTGTCTGTGACGTGTCTGTGCCATGTCTGTGCCGTGTCAGTGCCGTGTTTGTGCCGTGTCTGTGACGTGTTTGAGCCGTGTCTGTGACGTGTCTGTGCCGTGTCAGTGCCGTGTTTGTGCCGTGTCTGTGACGTGCCAGTGCCGTGTCAGTGCCGTGTTTGTGCCGTGTCTGTGACGTGTCTGTGCCGTGTCTGTGCCGTGTTTGTGCCGTGTTTGTGCCGTGTCTGTGACGTGCCAGTGCCGTGTCAGTGCCGTGTTTGTGCCGTGTCTGTGCCGTGTCTGTGCCGTGTTTGTGCCGTGTTTGTGCCGTGTCTGTGCCGTGTTTGTGCCGTGTCTGTGACGTGTCAGTGCCGTGTCTGTGCCGTGTCTGTGCCGTGTTTGTGCCGTGTTTGTGCCGTGTCTGTGCCGTGTTTGTGCCGTGTCTGTGACGTGTCAGTGCCGTGTCTGTGACGTGTCTGTGCCGCTCTCAGGCCCTGGTCACACGGGAACAGCGTCAGTGGAGAACATCCATCACTCTTATCGCTCCTGTGTGGACTCTCCTGGTCATGTGACTATGAGGCCACGTGGAAGTGGTGGAGAAGCTCGTTCTTCAGGAGAACGTGGAGCGAGAAGCGAGAGGAACGTGACATTGAACGTGACTAAAGCCTAGGTCTAAACCAGGTCTAAAGCAGGACTAAACCAGGTCCAAACCAGGTCTAAACCAGGTCTAAAGCAGGACTAAACCAGGTCCAAACCAGGTCTAAAGCAGGACTAAACCAGGTCTAAAGCAGGTCTAAACCAGGACTAAACCAGGTCTAAAGCAGGACTAAACCAGGTCCAAACCAGGTCTAAAGCAGGACTAAACCAGGTCTAAAGCAGGTCTAAACCAGGTCCAAACCAGGTCTAAAGCAGGACTAAACCAGGTCTAAAGCAGGTCTAAACCAGGACTAAACCAGGTCTAAAGCAGGACTAAACCAGGTCTAAAGTAGGACTAAACCAGGTCCAAACCAGGTCTAAAGCAGGTCTAAACCAGGTCCAAACCAGGTCTAAAGCAGGTCTGAAACAGGACTAAAGCAGGATTTACAGGTTGCACATGGTACAGGATTGACACACACAAAAGCAGAAAGCGACTGAAGAGCTAGAAACACGTAATTCAGAAGAACAGACTCATCTAGATTAGGAGAGTTCATCCAGGCAGATGAGGAGGATCTAGACGAAGGAGGATCCAGATGAAAAGGATCCAGATGAAGGAGGATCCAGATGAAAAGGATCCAGATGAAGGAGGATCCAGAGGAAAAGGATCCAGATGAAGGAGGATCCAGAGGAAATGGATCTAGATGAAGGAGGATCCAGAGGAAAAGGATCTAGATGAGGAGCGCTTGTTTCCCTGGTGATCTCTTTGTCACTGGCTTAAATACGTCATTAAAGCACAGTGGTTTTATTGGTAAATCCCTCTTGTTTCCCATAATCAAAGTGCCACGTGATCCAAAAGTGGTGAAAGGAACAATCAATAAAACGTTTGGACCAATTCTGTGCAATGTGGTTATTTCATGTGGTAAATGATGTCCAAACTTCTGTGTGGTTTAAAGTGTTTATAACAGTTTGTGATGGGGCGACGTTCAGCTTTAACGACCCAGTAATAACAGACATATTAATCATTTCTTAGAAAGTGTCATGTGACCCACATCAACGTGACGGCTCATTGTTTAATAAAGTTACAGATTAAAAGAGAATGACATCACACATTGCATACTTTCTTTCGTTCCACTCATAAACCTAAAATTAATCACTCATATCTGATGCTCTCTAATAAAACACAAGGTCCAGTCGTGTCCAGCAGTGGAACTAAAGCAGATCATGACTCTCTCACTCACGACTCTGAATGAACCAGGCACAGACTCAAGGACAAGTCATTGTACTTTACACTTGATTTATTTCAGCTGCGCATCGAGCGGCTTTACGGCTGCTCCAGGAAACCACGGGTCAAAGCCACGGGTCAAAGCCACGGGTCAAAACCACGGGTCAAAGCCACGGGTCAAAGCCACGGGTCAAAGCCACGGGTCAAAACCACGGGTCAAGGCCACGGGTCAAAACCACGGGTCAAAACCACGGGTCAAAACCACGGGTCAAAACCACGGGTCAAAACCACGGGTCAAGGCCACGGGTCAAAACCACGGGTCAAAACCACGGGTCAAAGCCACGGGTCAAAGCCACGGGTCAAAACCACGGGTCAAAGCCACGGGTCAAAGCCACGGGTCAAAGCCACGGGTCAAAACCACGGGTCAAAGCCACGGGTCAAAGCCACGGGTCAAAGCCACGGGTCAAAACCACGGGTCAGAACCACGGGTCAGAACCACGGGTCAAGGCCACGGGTCAAAACCACGGGTCAAAACCACGGGTCAAAGCCACGGGTCAAAACCACGGGTCAAGGCCACGGGTCAAAACCACGGGTCAAAACCACGGGTCAAAACCACGGGTCAAAGCCACGGGTCAAAACCACGGGTCAGAACCACGGGTCAAAACCACGGGTCAAAACCACGGGTCAAAGCCACGGGTCAAAGCCACGGGGTCAAAACCACGGGTCAAAGCCACGGGGTCAAAACCACGGGTCAAAACCACGGGTCAAAACCACGGGTCAAAACCACGGGTCAAAACCACGGGTCAAAGCCACGGGTCAAAACCACGGGTCAAAGCCACGGGGTCAAAACCACGGGTCAAAACCACGGGTCAAAACCACGTCTCCATTAAACTGATATTGAATATGTTAAAATGAGGTTTTTGTGGTAAAGTTTATGTTCTACACAAACATCTCACCTCATGACATCATGAAGTGGCTTTAGGTCGTGGTTGTGTCGACGTTATTACAGTGTCACTTCAGCTGAATTAAACCAAAGAATATTAGGAAAGTGTAGTCAACTAAAGACAACCAGAACCAGGTCTAAACCAGGTCTAAACCAGGTCTAAACCAGGTCTAAACCAGGTCTAAACCAGGTCTAAACCAGGTCTAAACCAGGACTAAACCAGGTCCAAACCAGGACTAAACCAGGTCTAAACCAGGTCCAAACCAGGTCTAAACCAGGTGCAAACCAGGTCCAAACCAGGACTAAACCAGGACTAAACCAGGTGCAAACCAGGTCCAAACCAGGTCTAAACCAGGACTAAACCAGGTCTAAACCAGGTCTAAACCAGGACTAAACCAGGTGCAAACCAGGTCCAAACCAGGACTAAACCAGGACTAAACCAGGTGCAAACCAGGTCCAAACCAGGTCTAAACCAGGACTAAACCAGGTCTAAACCAGGTCTAAACCAGGACTAAACCAGGACTAAACCATCCGTTTGCAGATCCAGAGTCCGCTTATGACAGAAGGACATGGAGCCGGGTGAGGAAGGTCCAGGACCTGGATCAGGACCCGGATCAGGACCAGGATCAGGACCTGGATAAGGACCAGGATCAGGACCTGGATCAGGACCTGGATCAGGACCTGGATCAGGACCTGGATCAGGACCCGGATCAGGACCAGGATCAGGACCCGGATAAGGACCTGGATCAGGACCTGGATCTGGACCCGGATAAGGACCTGGATCAGGACCAGGATCAGGACCTGGATAAGGACCAGGATCAGGACCTGGATCAGGACCTGGATCAGGACCTGGATAAGGACCAGGATCAGGACCTGGATCAGGACCTGGATAAGGACCTGGATCAGGACCTGGATCAGGACCTGGATCAGGACCAGGATCAGGACCAGGATCAGGACCAGGATCAGGACCAGGATCAGGACCTGGATAAGGACCAGGATCAGGACCTGGATCAGGACCTGGATCAGGACCAGGATCAGGACCAGGATCAGGACCAGGATCAGGACCTGGATCAGGACCTGGATCAGGACCAGGATCAGGACCAGGATCAGGACCTGGATCAGGACCTGGATCAGGACCTGGATCAGGACCTGGATCAGGATCAGGACCAGGATCAGGACCTGGATCAGGACCAGGATCAGGACCAGGATCAGGACCAGGATCAGGACCAGGATCAGGACCAGGATCAGGACCAGGATCAGGACCTGGATCAGGACCTGGATCAGGGCATTAGAGCCCCAAAGGTTCAAACGTCGAGATGGTCGGACGAGAACTTTTTGAGCTGATACATCTGGACGTCCCTTGTGAGGCGTGGAGCGGTGGAGCAGTCGTCATGGAGATAATCACTCACAGATTTCACATTCGTATCATCACAAAACTATTTGGACAGAGAGTATCTCAGAGATAGTGGAGCCATTTCCAAACCTGCGGAAACGAAATTGAGCCGGGAAAAGTCTGAATGAACTTTAAACTTTTACAGTGCATCCAGATCCTTATTATCCTCAAAACTCTACAATCAAAAGCCCATAATGACACTGAAGGATGCTGCAGTCATGCTTCTGCTGCAGTCGTGCTTCTGCTGCAGTCGTGCCTCTGCTGCAGTCGTGCCTCTGCTGCAGTCGTGCTTCTGCTGCAGTCGTGCTTCTGCTGCAGTCGTGCCTCTGCTGCAGTCGTGCCTCTGCTGCAGTCGTGCCTCTGCTGCAGTCGTGCTTCTGCTGCAGTCCTGCTTCTGCTGCAGTCATGCTTCTGCTGTATTCGTGCTTCTGCTGCAGTCGTGCTTCTGCTGCAGTCGTGCTTCTGCTGCAGTCGTGCCTCTGCTGCAGTCGTGCTTCTGCTGCAGTCGTGCTTCTCGTGCCTCTGCTGCAGTCCTGCTTCTGCTGCAGTCATGCTTCTGCTGCAGTCGTGCTTCTGCTGCAGTCGTGCTTCTGCTGCAGTCGTGCCTCTGCTGCAGTCGTGCCTCTGCTGCAGTCGTGCCTCTGCTGCAGTCGTGCTTCTGCTGCAGTCGTTTCTCTGCTGCAGTCATGCTTCTGCTGCAGTCATGCTTCTGCTGCAGTCATGCTTCTGCTGCAGTCCTGCTTCTGCTGCAGTCGTGCTTCTGCTGCAGTCATGTTTCTGCTGCAGTCGTGCCTCTGCTGCAGTCGTGCCTCTGCTGCAGTCGTGCCTCTGCTGCAGTCGTGCTTCTGCTGCAGTCCTGCTTCTGCTGCAGTCCTGCTTCTGCTGCATTCGTGCTTCTGCTGCAGTCCTGCTTCTGCTGCAGTCGTGCTTCTGCTGCAGTCGTGCTTCTGCTGCAGTCGTGCTTCTGCTGCAGTCGTGCCTCTGCTGCAGTCGTGCTTCTGCTGCAGTCGTGCCTCTGCTGCAGTCGTGCTTCTGCTGCAGTCGTGCCTCTGCTGCAGTCGTGCCTCTGCTGCAGTCCTGCTTCTGATGCAGTCGTGCCTCTGCTGCAGTCGCGCTTCTGCTTCAGTCCTGCTTCTGCTGCAGTCCTGCTTCTGCTGCTGTCGTGCTTCAGCTGCAGTCGTGCCTCTGCTGCAGTCGTGCCTCTGCTGCAGTCCTGCTTCTGCTGCAGTCGTGCTTCTGCTGCAGTCGTGCCTCTGCTGCAGTCGTGCTTCTGCTGCAGTCGTGCCTCTGCTGCAGTCCTGCTTCTGCTGCAGTCGTGCCTCTGCTGCAGTCGTGCTTCTGCTGCAGTCGTGCCTCTGCTGCAGTCGTGCCTCTGCTGCAGTCGTGCTTCTGCTGCAGTCGTGCCTCTGCTGCAGTCGTGCCTCTGCTGCAGTCGTGCCTCTGCTGCAGTCCTGCTTCTGCTGCATTCGTGCTTCTGCTGCAGTCGTGCTTCTGCTGCAGTCGTGCTTCTGCTGCAGTCGTGCTTCTGCTGCAGTCGTGCTTCTGCTGCAGTCGTGCTTCTGCTGCAGTCGTGCTTCTGCTGCAGTCGTGCCTCTGCTGCAGTCGTGCTTCTGCTGCAGTCGTGCCTCTGCTGCAGTCGTGCTTCTGCTGCAGTCGTGCCTCTGCTGCAGTCGTGCCTCTGCTGCAGTCGTGCTTCTGCTGCAGTCGTGCCTCTGCTGCAGTCGTGCCTCTGCTGCAGTCGTGCCTCTGCTGCAGTCGTGCCTCTGCTGCAGTCGTGCTTCTGCTGCAGTCGTGCCTCTGCTGCAGTCATGCTTCTGCTGGTCCTGACTCGTCTCCATCTCCACAGCCTAATGCGTCACCGTGGAGATGGTCCAGGTGATGGGCGGGGCCAGGTCCTCCAGATGCTTCTGTTCAAGAGCATCATGGTCAGACCAGAGATGATTGTTTCTCTTCAGGAGGAGGAGCTTCATCTGATGGTGCTGCAGCTGTTCTTCTGGAAGGTTCTGCTCTCTCCACAAAGATCTGAGAGTGACCTTCAGGTTCTTGGTCTCCTCCTCCCACTGTTAGTTTTGTCAATTAAAACATTTGCGTAGTTTTCGTCAGGTTTTTTACGAAATAAAAAGTAACAACTAAAACGAGGACTAAAAGTGGATATTTTCGTCGACTGTGGAAAGTTCTACGTTTCAATCTGAGAACCTCAAAGCAGAGGAACCTCGACGTCCAAGAAACACCTTTATGAAGACAATTTAAGTTTGTATTCAATATTGAAAGATGAATCACTGAGTTTAGTTTAGACTAAATTAAAATTACGTTTTCATCAACCAAAACCAGACTAAAAAACTGACAATATTTGACTTAATCTTGACTGAAACTAAAACCCTTTCAGACATAAAACTGTCACAGGTTTAAGAGTTTAGAGCCGGTTTGATCCTGGTTTAAGTCCGAGATGCTTCTCTAAACTCTAAAATTGTAAAACTCTAAAATTCTAAAATTCTAACTGTTTTGTTTCCTCTGGTCCAGAGCCAGTTTTCCACAATAAAAGCTCGATACAAATGTCTTTGTTGTGGACTTTGCCCCGGTGCAGATAGAGAGAAGTCTGATAATAAATAAATAAATGAGTGGAAGCTTGTTTTCCACCTCTACCATAAGGTCAGGGGTTCGGTTCCCGGGCTGGAGGAGCTTTTCCCTGTTTTATAGATGAACCTTCTCCTGCTTCAGCGATGAATTGATTGTTGTTTCAGTGTTTTCATGTTGTTTCACTGCTTCCTGTGTTTATGATGTGGCTGTCATTTTTGTTGTTGTTGTTGTTGTTGTTGTTGTCATTGATGTTGTGGTGGTGCTCTTACATTAACACTTGATCTCTTGACCTCCTCTTTATGAGCTGCTCAGTGTCTTCAGATAAACAGTCCATAAAACATCCCCATTAACTCTGGCGTGGTTATTACACTTATTGTTTAATATTTAACCGGTTCATTAAACTTTTATCTCGTTTCTTATTGTGAAATACTCGTCCAAAACATTCCATATTCATGTTTCCACTTTGAGCTGCCGTCTTTTACATAAAGCCTGATTAATTAAACCATAAAGCAGACAATTTAGCAAGAACTTTTTTATTCATATTTTTCTGGTCTGTTTTTTCTTTCAGAATAAAAGCTTTCACGAGGAAACAACATAATTTAATTATGAATCTGATTTATTAAAATTTTCACAACAAATTGAGGTGAAATAAAAATGTGTACACACATTTCTTCAAGGTCTATACATCTGTATACAAGATATACATCTCTATACAAGATCTATACATCTGTATACAAGATATACATCTGTATAAAAGATATACATCTGTATACAAGATCTATACATCTGTATACAAGATCTACACCTGTATACAAGATCTATACATCTGTATACAAGATATACATCTGTATAAAAGATATACATCTGTATACAAGATCTATACATCTGTATACAAGATATACATCTGTATACAAGATATACATCTGTATACAAGATCTATACATCTGTATACAAGATCTATACATCTGTATACAAGATATACATCTATATACAAGATATACAGATGTTTTTCAAATATGTCAACAGAATGAAATAATAATAAAAAAAAAATAATAATAATAATAAATATAGCCGCAAGCGGCGATCATCGGTACTCGCCACGCCGCCACCGCCATTCTGAGGAGGGGGCGCTGACGTGGCCCAATTTTCCTTTTATTGCACCGACTGTTGAATCCACGATGCTATCGGGTCTTCTCCCATTTGCTTTACATATGAAGGGGAAAGTTTGCGGCTCCGCCGCACAAAGTCTATGATTTTTAAAAGAAACAACTTGAAAACTTTTGATGGTCCTGAAGATGAGTCTCACCTAATTTTAGGTTAATTGGGCGAACGCTCTTGGAGGAGTTTATAAAAATATAAAGTGTCAGCATGTTCAAATTTCAGAGATTTGGCGATTTTGCCCGTGGAATAACTACACCGTAACAAATATGGGTCACATTGACTTTTTTGATTGGGATGCCAAAATGGAATTTTGTGCCAAATTTCTCAAATTAATATTTTACTCTCCATATAAAATGTAATTTCACTCTGTAGGGGGCGCTGTTGTGCCAAATTAATTTGTTTCACTTAAAGTAGGTTTAGGGCAAAGGGTTTAACAACCAAAAATTTGACGCAATTCGAAATTTGTCTGCGCAAACGGCAACAAATTTAAAATGTGGGAATTTTCTGAAATTTTAGCTACAGTTTTGCAGCTTCGCCGCACAGACCATGAAGCGTATCGAAATAATTTGGATAACTTTTTAGCTGTTTTGGGCCAACGCCCAAAGTGTCTTCTGCTGTCCACAAGAGTCTTCTACTGTCCACAAGAGTCTTCTACTGTCCACATGAGTCTTCTACTGTCCACAAGAGTCTTCTACTGTCCACAAGAGTCTTCTACTGTCCACAAGAGTCTTCTACTGTCCACATGAGTCTTCTAATGTCCACATGAGTCTTTTACTGTCCACAAGAGTCTTCTACTGTCCACAAGAATCTTCTACTGTCCACATGAGTCTTCTAATGTCCACATGAGTCTTCTACTGTCCACAAGAGTCTTCTACTGTCCACAAGAGTCTTCTACTGTCCACATGAGTCTTCTACTGTCCACATGAGTCTTCTACTGTCCACAAGAGTCTTTTACTGTCCACAAGAGTCTTCTACTGTCCACATGAGTCTTCTACTGTCCACAAGAGTCTTCTACTGTCCACATGAGTCTTCTAATGTCCACATGAGTCTTCTACTGTCCACAAGAGTCTTCTACTGTCCACAAGAGTCTTCTACTGTCCACATGAGTCTTCTACTGTCCACAAGAGTCTTCTACTGTCCACAAGAGTCTTCTACTGTCCACAAGAGTCTTCTACTGTCCACATGAGTCTTCTACTGTCCACAAGAGTCTTCTACTGTCCACATGAGTCTTCTACTGTCCACATGAGTCTTCTACTGTCCACAAGAGTCTTCTACTGTCCACAAGAGTCTTCTACTGTCCACATGAGTCTTCTACTGTCCACATGAGTCTTCTACTGTCCACAAGAGTCTTCTACTGTCCACAAGAGTCTTCTACTGTCCACAAGAGTCTTCTTCAGTGTCAAACACTTGCGCTTCCTGCTTGATTGGCCCCGTGGTGAATTTTATTTTCAGTGCGCCATAGATTTTCTTGTGCGCGCTCTATGAGCAGTGCACTATGTGCGAGCAGCTGTGCAGCTCAAAGGGAACAGTGGCATCTCTTGGGGAAATGTGGGCATTACAGGCGAAAGGTAAAATTAATGGCCACAGTATCGTGAGTTTGAACCCCGACTTCGACATTTGCTGCATGTCCTCCTTTCTCTCTCATCATTCCCTTTCCGTTCTTTCTCATTCCATCTACTGTCTAATAAAGCCTACGGCAAAATATATATATATATTTTTAATATAACTTGGACAAGCTTGGCGGGCCGGATTGAAAGGCCCAACGGACCGGATGTGGCCCGCGGGCCGTAGTTTGGGGACCACTGTTTTAGAAAAGGGAAATAGCCAGAATGTAGAGAGGCACAATTAGGGGGGTTGGTCCCGAGAAGAAGAAGAAGAAAGAAAGAATAATATTCCGGTGCGAAAACAATGTTTCCCATTTTTCAAATATCATAAACTATACATTTTCGCGCTTTCCTACCTCATGGTGTGGGTCCCTGGTCACTGACGGGTACTTTCGTTAATTTTGAGTGGGCTCCGCCCACTTTGTGTTTTTGGCCCTCTATACAGTAATAATGTTCAATTTTTGCATTACATGCTTATATGCACGGAACATGCAAGAGATGGGGAACGTATTCGTGAGCTACTTAGCGCAAACGAGGGACGAACATGAGTGGAGGAGTGCATTAGTGAGCGTTTGGAAGTGGGCGAGCACTTTGTGAGCACTTTTGCAGCCGCGCTTCGCACGGCCTTGTGGAACTAATAAGCCTCTTGTCAGCTTGTGGCGCTCGGGTCAATAATAAAACAGATTGAAATGTGCCAAATATGCACCTTATTCATTTATATGGGTCTGTAAAAACATTTTTATTTTTTTTAAATGATACATCTAATTTATTTTTATTTTCCCTCATTCACCAGTGTCTCGCCTTGTTGTTTAAATGATGCATATTATAAACATATTCTCTGAGCTCTGTGTTTGACAGAGCACCACATGAGAGCAAAAAAGAAGATCAATATATCATTAGGCCCGAGCGCCACAAGCTGGCGAGAGGCCTATTAATCTCGTAAGGCCGTGCGAAGAACGGCTGCGAAAGTGCGCACATAGTGCGCACGAAATCGAGCGTGAAGCGCTCGCCCACTTCCAAACACTCACTAACGCACTCCTCCACTCATGCACGCCCCGTGCATACTAATTAGTAGTAGGAAAATGAAACATTACCGTTGTAAACGGGCGAAGCCCGTGCAAAAGTGCGCACTAAACGAGCACTTTACATTGGGATGACGGCCGCTTCCCATATAAAGCACTCATTTGTCCTTAGTAGCTCACGAATACGTTCCCCATCTCTTGCATGTTCCGTGCATATAAGCATGCAATGCAAAAATTGAACATTATTACTGTATAGAGGGCCAATAACACAAAGTGGGCGGAGCCCACTCAAAATTAACGAAAGTACCCATCAGTGACCAGGGACCCACACCATGAGGTAGGAAAGCGCGAGCGCTTTCCGAAAATGTATAGTTTATGATATTTGAAAAATGGGAAACATTGTTTTCGCATCGGAAAATTATTAGGCCCGAGCCCCAGCAGGGCGGAGGGCCTATTGCTCCCGCAACGCTGCCGAAGGCAGCGTTGCAACTGTCTGACCAAACATGCGGGCTGCGCCCGCATGTTTGGTGCCCCGTCGCCCCTGGCAAGTACAGTGAACTAGCCCATGCCGAAGGCATGGATCATGCATACTTACTCCTGCTATGACAGAAATAGTCAACAATTTGTGAATGGGCGTAGCCCATTCACAAATTGTTGACAACAGCAGCGCAAAGCGCTGCATTCCTCCAAAAACCCTCCTGGCATCGTCCTGTACGCGAGAATCCATGCCGCAGGCATGGGCCATGCTTGTATCTGCTCAAATCAATGGAAGTCTATGGGGAGTGGGCGGGGCATCCCGACGGAATGGGGAGTGACGAGCGCGTAAGCGCTCGTAATGATGATTCCACCCCATGGCGGCATGGGGAAGGCTTAGAGCTTTCAAACGATGTATAATTTGTTGTTATAGTGGAAACGGCTATATTGTTTTTGCTAAAAATATTATTATTTTTATTTTTATTAGGCCCGAGCCCCAGCAGGGGGAGGGCCTATTGCTCCCGCAACGCTGCCGAAGGCAGCGTTGCAACTGTCTGACCAAACATGCGGGCGCAGCCCGCATGTTTGGTCAGACAACAGCAGCGCGAAGCGCTGCATTCCTCCAAAAACCCTCCTGGCATCGTCCCGTACGCGAGAATCCATGCCGCAGGCATGGGCCATGCTTGTATCTGCTCAAATCAATGGAAGTCTATGGGGAGTGGGCGGGGCATCCCGACGGAATAGGGAGTGACGAGCGCGTAAGCGCTCGTAATGATGATTCCACCCCATGGCGGCATCGGGAAGGCTTAGAGCTTTCAAACGATGTATCATTTGTTGTTATAGTAAAAACGGCTATATTGTTTTTGCTAAAAATATTATTATTATTATTATTATTATTATTATTTTTCTTGTTCTTCTTCAGCGCTTTGATCTCTAATTTGACCCCCTGAACATGCTCAAAAACTCACCAAACTTTGCCCAAAATTCAGAATCGGCGAAAAATTTTATTTTTTCTGGGCCATTTTTTTTTTCGTTAAAAAATGGCGCGACAGCGCCACCGACAAAAGTCAAAATACATTGCGCCTATGGGAGACGCCCCGAGGTCAACTTTGGCGTAAAGCTACGAAATTCGGGACACGCATTCCTCTCGTGAGGATAAACAAAAAAAATCATTGTGGCCACGCCCCCAAACTTACCCTATGGCCGCCATCTTCCTTTGAAAATGAAAACAAGCTGAGTTAGCCATTTTGTTTACGTCAAACTTTGACGAACTCCTCCTAGGGCGTTTTGCCCACCGACTTCAAAATCGGCGTACGTCCTCTGGACAAGTGGGGCATCTAAAGTTATTCAATTTTTTGAGATACCTTTTACGGTCTGTGTGCGGCGCAGCCGCAAAGTTGGACAACTTATTTTGGAATATTGCAGGTCTAAAAATTGCTCCCATTTGATCAAAACCAGTCCGATTAGGACCAAATTTGAATCAGTTGTTAAACTTTCTAGTTTGGACCAGTTTAGGCTGACAAAATTGAAATGGGCGCGATAGCGCCCCCTACAGAGTGACCTTTAAATTAACATTGAAGGTCAAAAATTAGTTTTACCAAAATTGTCTAAACTTTACCCAAAATTCTATTTTGCCGTCCCGATCACAAAAGCCAATCACAAAAATGCCTAAATTTTTACGCCGTAGTCGTAGCGATGACAGAAACCTCCCATGTTATCCCTATGGGAAAACCACAAAATCTCTCAAATTACCACATTTTTATGTTTTACACTTTAACGAAGTCCTCCTAGTGCGTTTTGCCCACCAACCTCAAAATCGGTGTACGTCCTCTAGACAAGTGGGGCATCTAAAGTTATCCAAATTTTAAGGATAACTTTTACGGTCTTTGTGCGACGGAGCCGCAAACGTTTCCCAGAATTCTGACTATTTGGCCTTCAGAGTGGCCTATAAACAATAGAGTTTTTCCAAATGACATGATATTTTGAACGAAATTCTAATTTGCCATCCTGATCATACAAGTATGAGAGCCAAAGTCATATTTTGTACGGCGTAACCGTAGCGTTGACAGAAACATCCCATGTTATCCTTATGGGAAAATCGTAGAATCGCTCAAATCACCACATTTTTACGCTTCACACTTTAACAAACTCCTCCTAGGGCGATTGTCCGATCAAGTTCATATTTGGAGAATATCATCTACACAAGCGGGGCATCAAAACTTACCCATATTTTGATTCTAAGTGCTACGGTCTCTGTGTGGCGGACCCGCAAATATATGTCAGAAATGGGAAAACAGCGAAATCTCTAAAATCACCACATTTTACGCTTCACACTTTAACGAACTCCTCCTAGGCCGATTGCCCGATCAAGCTCATATTTGGGGAAAATCATCTACACAAACGGGGCATCAAAAGTTATCCATATTTTGATTTTAAGTGGTACGGTCTCTGTGCCGTGGAGCTGCAAATATACTGTCACAAATGGGAAAAACGCCAAATCCTTGAAATGTTCACATTTACGCTTCACACTTTAACAAACTCCTCCGTGGGCAATAGCTCGATCAAGCTTTACTTTGGGAAAAATTATCTACACAAGCGCGGCATCAAAAGTTATCCATATTTATATTCCAAGTGCTACGGTCTCTGTGCGGCGGCGCAGCAAATTTGACTGACACTTGTGTTCATTTGCACTGGATTGGCCATGTCCAATGTGTCGCCGTCTGTCAAGTTCTTTTTTTATTCAACACACAATAAGGGCGCCATCTTTATCAAGTCGAAAGCGCAGAGTCGGAAGGCCGGCGGCCCGCGAGGGCCGTTGGATGCCGCTTGCGGCTTTAATTATTTTTATTTTTCTTGTTCTTCTGCTTTTTGAGCTCTAATTTGACCCCCTGAACATGCTCAAAAACTCACCAAACTTTGCCCAAAATTCAGAATCGGCGAAAAATTTGATTTTTTCTGGGCCATTTTTTTTTTCGTTAAAAAATGGCGCGACAGCGCCACCGACAAAAGTCAAAATACATTGCGCCTATGGGAGACGCCCCGAGGTCAACTTTGTCGTAAAGCTACGAAATTCGGGACACGCATTCCTCTCGTGAGGACAAAAAAAAAATATTATTGTGGCCACGCCCCCAGACTTACCCTATGGCCGCCATCTTCCTTTGAAAATGAAAACAAGCTGAGTTAGCCATTTTGTTTACGTCAAACTTTGACGAACTCCTCCTAGGGCGTTTTGCCCACCGACTTCAAAATCGGCGTACGTCCTCTGGACAAGTGGGACATCTAAAGTTATCAAATTTTTTGAGATACCTTTTACGGTCTGTGTGCGGCGCAGCCGCAAAGTTGGACAACTTATTTTGGAATATTGCAGATCTAAAAATTGTTCCCATTTGATCAAAACCAGTCCGATTAGGACCAAATTTGAATCAGTTGTTAAACTTTCTAGTTTGGACCAGTTTAGGCTGACAAAATTGAAATGGGCGCGATAGCGCCCCCTACAGAGTGACCTTTAAATTAACATTGAAGGTCAAAAATTAGTTTTACCAAAATTGTCTAAACTTTACCCAAAATTCTATTTTGCCGTCCCGATCACAAAAGCCAATCACAAAAATGCCTAAATTTTTACGGCGTAGTCGTAGCGATGACAGAAACCTCCCATGTTATCCCTATGGGAAAACCACAAAATCTCTCAAATTACCACATTTTTATGTTTTACACTTTAACGAAGTCCTCCTAGTGCGTTTTGCCCACCAACCTCAAAATTGGTGTACGTCCTCTAGACAAGTGGGGCATCTAAAGTTATCCAAATTTTAAGGATAACTTTTACGGTCTCTGTGCGACGGAGCCGCAAACGTTTCCCAGAATTCTGACTATTTGGCCTTCAGAGTGGCCTATAAACAATAGAGTTTTTCCAAATGACATGATATTTTGAACAAAATTCTAATTTGCCATCCTGATCATAAAAGTATGAGAGCCAAAGTCATATTTTGTACGGCGTAACCGTAGCGTTGACAGAAACATCCCATGTTATCCTTATGGGAAAATCGTAGAATCGCTCAAATCACCACATTTTTACGCTTCACACTTTAATGAACTCCTCCTAGGGTGATTGTCCGATCAAGTTCATATTTGGAGAATATCATCTACACAAGCGGGGCATCAAAACTTATCCATATTTTGATTCTAAGTGCTACGGTCTCTGTGTGGCGGACCCGCAAATATATGTCAGAAATGGGAAAACAGCGAAATCTCTAAAATGACCACATTTTTACGCTTCACACTTTAACGAACTCCTCCTAGGGCGATTGCCCGATCAAGCTCATATTTGGGGAAAATCATCTACACAAACGGGGCATCAAAAGTTAGTCATATTTTGATTTTAAGTGGTACGGTCTCTGTGCCGTGGAGCTGCAAATATACTGTCACAAATGGGAAAAACGCCAAATCCTTGAAATGTTCACATTTACGCTTCACACTTTAACAAACTCCTCCGTGGGCAATAGCTCGATCAAGCTTTACTTTGGGAAATATCATCTACACAAGCGCGGCATCAAAAGTTATCCATATTTTTATTCCAAGTGCTAAGGTCTCTGTGCGGCGGCGCAGCAAATTTGACTGACACTTGTGTTGATTTGCACTGGATTGGCCATGTCCAATGTGTCGCCGTCTGTCAAGTTCTTTTTTAATTCAACACAATAAGGGCGCCATCTTTATCAAGTCGAAAGCGCAGAGTCGGAAGGCCGGCGGCCCGCGAGGGCCGTTGGATGCCGCTTGCGGCTTTAATTCTTTCTTTCTTTCTTCTTTCCTCTCGGGACACGCCCCTATTTTTCACCCAGTGAACATTGACGAAAAGTCACAAAAATTTGCACACCTCTAAAAATCGTGCCTCTCTACATTCTGGCTATTTCCCTTTTCTAAAATAAAAAAAATGTGCGCGTCAGCGCCCCCAAATGTACCAAAAATGCATTGAGAGATGGGAAATGACCCAAAAAAAATCTGATCGTAGAATCATGAAATTTGGCGCAGAGGTAGATGGTGACAAGAGAAGTAAAAAATATTATCACGGCAACGCCGTCCGCCCAACCAAATGTCGGCCATATTGGTTCAAAAATGGCTAAGCAGGACTCGGGAGTTTTTCCAAACGTCGTACTTTTACGAACTCCTCCCAGGGCGTTGGCTCTAAAAAGCTGAAATTTGGTGAAAATGCTACTGAGGTGTGGGACATCAAAAGTTATTCAAATGACATTGATACCTCTCACGGTCTCTGAGCGGCGAAGCCGCAAACTTTAGCTAGAATTTCAGAAATCTCCCAAATTTAACATTTCTGCCGTTTGCGCAGATAAAGTCCGAATTGCGTCAAATTAGAATCAGTTGTTAAACTCTTTGCGCTAAACATACTTGAAGTGAAATAAATTAATTTGGCACCACAGCGCCCCCTACAGATTTTATATGGAGGTTAAATGTTTAGTTTTGCGAAATTTTATGAAATTTGACACACAACTCAATTTTGGCATCCCCATCAAAAAAGTCAATGAGACCCATGTCATAATTGTTATGGTTTTGCCGTAACGATGACCAAAACCTCCCATGTTATTCCAATGGGGAAATCGCCAGAAAATGTTTACACTTTAGACTTTCACGAACTCCTCTTAGGGCGTTAGCCCTATTAACCTGGAATTTAGTGAGACTCATCTTCAGGGGTGGACCATCAAAAGTTATTCACATTTTTATTCAAAGAGTCACGGTGTCTGTGCGGCAAAGCTGCACATTTTGCCAAGAATTCAAAATAAAATTGCTTTTTGATGGTAAAACAAAGGGGAGAAGATGTGACAGCGTCACAGATTCAGCAGTAGGCGTAATAAAAGGACAATTGGGGCGCGTTAGCGCCCCCTCCTCTTGCGGCGTGGCGGCGGTGTGGCGGCGGCGTGGCGAGGGCCGATCATTGCCGCTTGCGGGTATATTTATTATTTATTCTCAAAAAAGATGAACTCTTAAGAGTTAAATTCTCAATATTATGGGGGAACACCAAGGTACTAGTGCCACCTTAGAGTCGCTCTAGTGGAAATGTGCTGGACACGCCCCTGGACAGTGTATTCACCACATCCAAACTGAACCTGGACTAGACCAGGACTAGAACCAAACCAAGTCCACATTGGACCTAAAATGGGCTTAATTTAGGGACCAAAGATCTACAAGTGTGAACGCTCTCTTAAAGGCACCAATCACTGATCAGGTCGGGTTAGTCCTGTTCTAGTCCTGGTTTAGCCCAAAATAGGTTTGTTTAGTTTAGTCCTGGACCTGGTTTAGAGTGTGTTCACACTGGCACAAACACTGCATCCAAATGAGGACTAAACTAGGACTAAACCAGGACTAACCTTGGACTAAACTTGGACTGAACTAGGACTAAACTAGTACTAAACCAGGACTAACCTTGGACTAAACTTGGACTAAACCAGGACTTAACTTGGACTAAACTAAGGGTGCGCTCACATTTGCGTTAATTGATTCTAAACTTCTTTTGGAACCAAACTTGGACTACGGCTAAATTCCCACTTGCTCTGGTTTGGTTCTGGCATGATCTCAGTCAGTCCTGATGTAGACCTGGTATAGTCCTGGTATAGTCCTGGTTTGGTTCTGATTTAGTTCAGGCTTAGTCCTGGTTTAGACCTGGTTTAGTCCTGGTATAGTCCTGGTTTGGTTCTGGTTTAGTCCAGGCTTAGTCCTGGTTTAGACCTGGTTTAGTCCTGGTTTAGTCCAGGTTTAGTCCAGGTTTAGTCCAGGTTTAGTCCAGGTTTAGTCCAGGTTTAGTCCTGGTTTAGTTTCGGTCTTTGACACGTGTTGTGTAAGTGTGAAGTACTTTCCAAGACAAAAACAGGACCAGAAACTCAAACTTCAGGACCAAAAACAGGTCCAAGTGTGAACGTCACCTTTAAGTCCGGTTCTAGACCTGGTTTGGGATTTTACTTCAAGATGTAGTGCAACTTATCAGAGTGACGTCATCCACGCCATTGGGGGTTTGCAGAACCTGCAGTTCAGCTCTGCTGCCCTCTGCTGCCCTCTGCTGCCCTCTACTGCCCTCTACTGGTCTCTACTGCTCTCTACTGCCCTCTACTGGTCTCTACTGCCCTCTGCTGCCCTCTACTGCCCTCTACTGGTCTCTACTGGTCTCTACTGCCCTCTACTGCTCTCTACTGCCCTCTACTGCTCTCTACTGCTCTCTACTGCCCTCTACTGGTCTCTACTGCCCTCTGCTGCCCTCTACTGGCCTCTACTGCCCTCTACTGGCCTCTACTGCCCTCTACTGGCCTCTACTGCTCTCTACTGCTCTCTACTGCTCTCTACTGCCCTCTACTGGTCTCTACTGGCCTCTACTGGCCTCTACTGGTCTCTACTGCCCTCTGCTGCCCTCTGCTGCCCTCTACTGCCCTCTACTGCCCCTCTACTGCCCTCTGCTGCCCTCTACTGGTCTCTACTGCCCTCTGCTGCCCTCTACTGCCCTCTACTGCCCCTCTACTGCCCTCTGCTGCCCTCTACTGGCCTCTACTGGCCTCTACTGCCCTCTGCTGCCCTCTGCTGCCCTCTACTGCCCCTCTACTGCCCTCTGCTGCCCTCTGCTGCCCTCTACTGCCCTCTACTGCCCCTCTACTGCCCTCTGCTGCCCTCTGCTGGCCTCTACTGGTCTCTACTGGTCTCTACTGCCCTCTACTGGCCTCTACTGGCCTCTACTGGCCTCTACTGGTCTCTACTGGTCTCTACTGCCCTCTGCTGCCCTCTGCTGGCCTCTACTGCCCGCTACTGGCCTCTACTGCCCTCTACTGCCCTCTACTGGCCTCTACTGGCCTCTACTGCCCTCTGCTGCCCTCTACTGCCCTCTACTGCCCTCTACTGCCCGCTACTGGCCTCTGCTGCCCTCTACTGCCCTCTGCTGCCCTCTACTGCCCTCTACTGGGCTCTACTGCCCTCTACTGCTCTCTACTGGTCTCTACTGCCCTCTGCTGCCCTCTACTGCCCTCTACTGCTCTCTACTGGTCTCTACTGCCCTCTGCTGCCCTCTACTGCCCTCTACTGCCCTCTGCTGCCCTCTACTGGCCTCTACTGCCCTCTGCTGCCCTCTGCTGCCCTCTGCTGCCCTCTACTGGCCTCTACTGGTCTCTACTGCTCTCTACTGCCCTCTACTGGCCTCTACTGGCCTCTACTGGCCTCTACTGCTCTCTACTGCTCTCTACTGCCCTCTACTGCCCCTCTACTGCCCTCTGCTGCCCTCTGCTGCCCTCTGCTGCCCTCTGCTGCCCTCTACTGCCCTCTACTGCCCCTCTACTGCCCTCTGCTGCCCTCTACTGGCCTCTACTGGCCTCTACTGGTCTCTACTGCTCTCTACTGCCCTCTGCTGCCCTCTGCTGCCCTCTACTGCCCTCTACTGCCCTCTACTGCCCGCTACTGGTCTCTACTGGTCTCTACTGCCCTCTGCTGCCCTCTACTGCCCTCTACTGGCCTCTACTGGCCTCTACTGGCCTCTGCTGCCCTCTACTGCCCTCTACTGCCCCTCTACTGCCCTCTGCTGCCCTCTACTGGCCTCTACTGGCCTCTACTGCCCTCTGCTGCCCTCTGCTGCCCTCTACTGCCCCTCTACTGCCCTCTGCTGCCCTCTGCTGCCCTCTACTGCCCTCTACTGCCCCTCTACTGCCCTCTGCTGCCCTCTGCTGGCCTCTACTGGTCTCTACTGGTCTCTACTGCCCTCTACTGGCCTCTACTGGCCTCTACTGGCCTCTACTGGTCTCTACTGGTCTCTACTGGTCTCTACTGCCCTCTACTGCCCTCTACTGCCCCTCTACTGCCCTCTGCTGCCCGCTACTGGCCTCTACTGCCCTCTACTGCCCTCTACTGGCCTCTACTGGCCTCTACTGCCCTCTGCTGCCCTCTACTGCCCTCTACTGCCCTCTACTGCCCGCTACTGGCCTCTGCTGCCCTCTACTGCCCTCTGCTGCCCTCTACTGCCCTCTACTGGGCTCTACTGCCCTCTACTGCTCTCTACTGGTCTCTACTGCCCTCTGCTGCCCTCTACTGCCCTCTACTGCTCTCTACTGGTCTCTACTGCCCTCTGCTGCCCTCTACTGCCCTCTACTGCCCTCTGCTGCCCTCTACTGGCCTCTGCTGCCCTCTGCTGCCCTCTGCTGCCCTCTGCTGCCCTCTACTGGCCTCTACTGGTCTCTACTGCTCTCTACTGCCCTCTACTGGCCTCTACTGGCCTCTACTGGCCTCTACTGCTCTCTACTGCTCTCTACTGCCCTCTACTGCCCCTCTACTGCCCTCTGCTGCCCTCTACTGCCCTCTGCTGCCCTCTGCTGCCCTCTACTGCCCTCTACTGCCCCTCTACTGCCCTCTGCTGCCCTCTACTGGGCTCTACTGCCCTCTACTGCTCTCTACTGGTCTCTACTGCCCTCTGCTGCCCTCTACTGCCCTCTACTGCTCTCTACTGGTCTCTACTGCCCTCTGCTGCCCTCTACTGCCCTCTGCTGCCCTCTGCTGCCCTCTACTGGCCTCTACTGGTCTCTACTGCTCTCTACTGCCCTCTACTGGCCTCTACTGGCCTCTACTGGCCTCTACTGCTCTCTACTGCTCTCTACTGCCCTCTACTGCCCCTCTACTGCCCTCTGCTGCCCTCTACTGCCCTCTGCTGCCCTCTACTGCCCTCTACTGCCCCTCTACTGCCCTCTGCTGCCCTCTACTGGCCTCTACTGGCCTCTACTGGCCTCTACTGGTCTCTACTGCTCTCTACTGCCCTCTGCTGCCCTCTGCTGCCCTCTACTGCCCTCTACTGCCCTCTACTGCCCGCTACTGGTCTCTACTGGTCTCTACTGCCCTCTGCTGCCCTCTACTGCCCTCTACTGGCCTCTACTGGCCTCTACTGGCCTCTGCTGCCCTCTACTGCCCTCTACTGCCCCTCTACTGCCCTCTGCTGCCCTCTACTGGCCTCTACTGCCCTCTGCTGCCCTCTACTGCCCCTCTACTGCCCTCTGCTGCCCTCTGCTGCCCTCTGCTGCCCTCTACTGCCCTCTACTGCCCCTCTACTGCCCTCTGCTGCCCTCTGCTGGCCTCTACTGGTCTCTACTGGTCTCTACTGCCCTCTACTGGCCTCTACTGGCCTCTACTGGCCTCTACTGGTCTCTACTGGTCTCTACTGCCCTCTGCTGCCCTCTGCTGCCCTCTACTGCCCTCTACTGCCCCTCTACTGCCCTCTGCTGCCCTCTACTGGGCTCTACTGCCCTCTACTGCTCTCTACTGGTCTCTACTGGTCTCTACTGCCCTCTGCTGCCCTCTGCTGCCCTCTACTGCCCTCTACTGCCCCTCTACTGCCCTCTGCTGCCCTCTACTGGGCTCTACTGCCCTCTACTGCTCTCTACTGGTCTCTACTGCCCTCTGCTGCCCTCTACTGCCCTCTACTGCTCTCTACTGGTCTCTACTGCCCTCTGCTGCCCTCTACTGCCCTCTACTGCCCTCTACTGCCCTCTGCTGCCCTCTGCTGCCCTCTGCTGCCCTCTACTGGCCTCTACTGGTCTCTACTGCTCTCTACTGCCCTCTACTGGCCTCTACTGGCCTCTACTGGCCTCTACTGCTCTCTACTGCTCTCTACTGCCCTCTACTGCCCCTCTACTGCCCTCTGCTGCCCTCTACTGCCCTCTGCTGCCCTCTGCTGCCCTCTACTGCCCTCTACTGCCCCTCTACTGCCCTCTGCTGCCCTCTACTGGCCTCTACTGGCCTCTACTGGCCTCTACTGGTCTCTACTGCTCTCTACTGCCCTCTGCTGCCCTCTGCTGCCCTCTACTGCCCTCTACTGCCCTCTACTGCCCGCTACTGGTCTCTACTGGTCTCTACTGCCCTCTGCTGCCCTCTACTGCCCTCTACTGGCCTCTACTGGCCTCTACTGGCCTCTGCTGCCCTCTGCTGCCCTCTACTGCCCTCTACTGCCCCTCTACTGCCCTCTGCTGCCCTCTACTGGCCTCTACTGGCCTCTACTGCCCTCTGCTGCCCTCTGCTGCCCTCTGCTGCCCTCTACTGCCCCTCTACTGCCCTCTGCTGCCCTCTGCTGGCCTCTACTGGTCTCTACTGGTCTCTACTGCCCTCTACTGGCCTCTACTGGCCTCTACTGGCCTCTACTGGCCTCTACTGCTCTCTACTGCTCTCTACTGCCCTCTACTGCCCTCTGCTGCCCTCTGCTGCCCTCTACTGCCCTCTACTGCCCCTCTACTGCCCTCTGCTGCCCTCTACTGGCCTCTACTGGCCTCTACTGGTCTCTACTGGTCTCTACTGCCCTCTGCTGCCCTCTACTGCCCTCTACTGCCCTCTACTGCCCGCTACTGGCCTCTACTGCCCTCTACTGCCCTCTACTGGCCTCTACTGGCCTCTACTGCCCTCTGCTGCCCTCTACTGCCCTCTACTGCCCCTCTACTGCCCTCTGCTGCCCTCTGCTGGCCTCTACTGGTCTCTACTGGTCTCTACTGCCCTCTACTGGCCTCTACTGGCCTCTACTGGCCTCTACTGGTCTCTACTGCCCTCTACTGCCCTCTACTGCCCCTCTACTGCCCTCTGCTGCCCGCTACTGGCCTCTACTGCCCTCTACTGCCCTCTACTGGCCTCTACTGGCCTCTGCTGCCCTCTGCTGCCCTCTACTGCCCTCTACTGCCCTCTACTGGGCTCTACTGCCCTCTACTGCTCTCTACTGGTCTCTACTGCCCTCTGCTGCCCTCTACTGCCCTCTACTGCTCTCTACTGGTCTCTACTGCCCTCTGCTGCCCTCTACTGCCCTCTACTGCCCTCTGCTGCCCTCTACTGGCCTCTGCTGCCCTCTGCTGCCCTCTGCTGCCCTCTGCTGCCCTCTACTGGCCTCTACTGGTCTCTACTGCTCTCTACTGCCCTCTACTGGCCTCTACTGGCCTCTACTGGCCTCTACTGCTCTCTACTGCTCTCTACTGCCCTCTACTGCCCCTCTACTGCCCTCTGCTGCCCTCTACTGCCCTCTGCTGCCCTCTGCTGCCCTCTACTGCCCTCTACTGCCCCTCTACTGCCCTCTGCTGCCCTCTACTGTGCTCTACTGCCCTCTACTGCTCTCTACTGGTCTCTACTGCCCTCTGCTGCCCTCTACTGCCCTCTACTGCTCTCTACTGGTCTCTACTGCCCTCTGCTGCCCTCTACTGCCCTCTACTGCCCTCTGCTGCCCTCTACTGGCCTCTACTGGTCTCTACTGCTCTCTACTGCCCTCTACTGGCCTCTACTGGCCTCTACTGCTCTCTACTGCTCTCTACTGCCCTCTACTGCCCCTCTACTGCCCTCTGCTGCCCTCTACTGCCCTCTGCTGCCCTCTACTGCCCTCTACTGCCCCTCTACTGCCCTCTGCTGCCCTCTACTGGCCTCTACTGGCCTCTACTGGCCTCTACTGGTCTCTACTGCTCTCTACTGCCCTCTGCTGCCCTCTGCTGCCCTCTACTGCCCTCTACTGCCCTCTACTGCCCGCTACTGGTCTCTACTGGTCTCTACTGCCCTCTGCTGCCCTCTACTGCCCTCTACTGGCCTCTACTGGCCTCTACTGGCCTCTGCTGCCCTCTACTGCCCTCTACTGCCCCTCTACTGCCCTCTGCTGCCCTCTACTGGCCTCTACTGGCCTCTACTGCCCTCTGCTGCCCTCTACTGCCCCTCTACTGCCCTCTGCTGCCCTCTGCTGCCCTCTGCTGCCCTCTACTGCCCTCTACTGCCCCTCTACTGCCCTCTGCTGCCCTCTGCTGGCCTCTACTGGTCTCTACTGGTCTCTACTGCCCTCTACTGGCCTCTACTGGCCTCTACTGGCCTCTACTGGTCTCTACTGGTCTCTACTGCCCTCTGCTGCCCTCTGCTGCCCTCTACTGCCCTCTACTGCCCCTCTACTGCCCTCTGCTGCCCTCTACTGGGCTCTACTGCCCTCTACTGCTCTCTACTGGTCTCTACTGGTCTCTACTGGTCTCTACTGCCCTCTGCTGCCCTCTGCTGCCCTCTACTGCCCTCTACTGCCCCTCTACTGCCCTCTGCTGCCCTCTACTGGGCTCTACTGCCCTCTACTGCTCTCTACTGGTCTCTACTGCCCTCTGCTGCCCTCTACTGCCCTCTACTGCTCTCTACTGGTCTCTACTGCCCTCTGCTGCCCTCTACTGCCCTCTACTGCCCTCTGCTGCCCTCTGCTGCCCTCTGCTGCCCTCTACTGGCCTCTACTGGTCTCTACTGCTCTCTACTGCCCTCTACTGGCCTCTACTGGCCTCTACTGGCCTCTACTGCTCTCTACTGCTCTCTACTGCCCTCTACTGCCCCTCTACTGCCCTCTGCTGCCCTCTACTGCCCTCTGCTGCCCTCTGCTGCCCTCTACTGCCCTCTACTGCCCCTCTACTGCCCTCTGCTGCCCTCTACTGGCCTCTACTGGCCTCTACTGGCCTCTACTGGTCTCTACTGCTCTCTACTGCCCTCTGCTGCCCTCTGCTGCCCTCTACTGCCCTCTACTGCCCTCTACTGCCCGCTACTGGTCTCTACTGGTCTCTACTGCCCTCTGCTGCCCTCTACTGCCCTCTACTGGCCTCTACTGGCCTCTACTGGCCTCTGCTGCCCTCTGCTGCCCTCTACTGCCCTCTACTGCCCCTCTACTGCCCTCTGCTGCCCTCTACTGGCCTCTACTGCCCTCTGCTGCCCTCTGCTGCCCTCTGCTGCCCTCTACTGCCCCTCTACTGCCCTCTGCTGCCCTCTGCTGCCCTCTACTGCCCTCTACTGCCCCTCTACTGCCCTCTGCTGCCCTCTGCCCTCTACTGCCCTCTACTGGCCTCTACTGGCCTCTACTGCCCTCTGCTGCCCTCTACTGCCCTCTACTGCCCTCTACTGCCCGCTACTGGCCTCTGCTGCCCTCTACTGCCCTCTGCTGCCCTCTACTGCCCTCTACTGGGCTCTACTGCCCTCTACTGCTCTCTACTGGTCTCTACTGCCCTCTGCTGCCCTCTACTGCCCTCTACTGCTCTCTACTGGTCTCTACTGCCCTCTGCTGCCCTCTACTGCCCTCTACTGCCCTCTGCTGCCCTCTGCTGGCCTCTACTGGTCTCTACTGGTCTCTACTGCCCTCTACTGACCTCTACTGGCCTCTACTGGCCTCTACTGGTCTCTACTGGTCTCTACTGGTCTCTACTGCCCTCTGCTGCCCTCTACTGCCCTCTACTGCCCCTCTACTGCCCTCTGCTGCCCGCTACTGGCCTCTACTGCCCTCTACTGCCCTCTACTGGCCTCTACTGGCCTCTACTGCCCTCTGCTGCCCTCTACTGCCCTCTACTGCCCTCTACTGCCCGCTACTGGCCTCTGCTGCCCTCTACTGCCCTCTGCTGCCCTCTACTGCCCTCTACTGGGCTCTACTGCCCTCTACTGCTCTCTACTGGTCTCTACTGCCCTCTGCTGCCCTCTACTGCCCTCTACTGCTCTCTACTGGTCTCTACTGCCCTCTGCTGCCCTCTACTGCCCTCTACTGCCCTCTGCTGCCCTCTACTGGCCTCTGCTGCCCTCTGCTGCCCTCTGCTGCCCTCTGCTGCCCTCTACTGGCCTCTACTGGTCTCTACTGCTCTCTACTGCCCTCTACTGGCCTCTACTGGCCTCTACTGGCCTCTACTGCTCTCTACTGCTCTCTACTGCCCTCTACTGCCCCTCTACTGCCCTCTGCTGCCCTCTACTGCCCTCTGCTGCCCTCTGCTGCCCTCTACTGCCCTCTACTGCCCCTCTACTGCCCTCTGCTGCCCTCTACTGGGCTCTACTGCCCTCTACTGCTCTCTACTGGTCTCTACTGCCCTCTGCTGCCCTCTACTGCCCTCTACTGCTCTCTACTGGTCTCTACTGCCCTCTGCTGCCCTCTACTGCCCTCTACTGCCCTCTGCTGCCCTCTACTGGCCTCTACTGGTCTCTACTGCTCTCTACTGCCCTCTACTGGCCTCTACTGGCCTCTACTGGCCTCTACTGCCCCTCTACTGCCCTCTGCTGCCCTCTACTGCCCTCTGCTGCCCTCTGCTGCCCTCTACTGCCCTCTACTGCCCCTCTACTGCCCTCTGCTGCCCTCTACTGGCCTCTACTGGCCTCTACTGGCCTCTACTGGTCTCTACTGCTCTCTACTGCCCTCTGCTGCCCTCTGCTGCCCTCTACTGCCCTCTACTGCCCTCTACTGCCCGCTACTGGTCTCTACTGGTCTCTACTGCCCTCTGCTGCCCTCTACTGCCCTCTACTGGCCTCTACTGGCCTCTACTGGCCTCTGCTGCCCTCTACTGCCCTCTACTGCCCCTCTACTGCCCTCTGCTGCCCTCTACTGGCCTCTACTGGCCTCTACTGCCCTCTGCTGCCCTCTACTGCCCCTCTACTGCCCTCTGCTGCCCTCTGCTGCCCTCTGCTGCCCTCTACTGCCCTCTACTGCCCCTCTACTGCCCTCTGCTGCCCTCTGCTGGCCTCTACTGGTCTCTACTGGTCTCTACTGCCCTCTACTGGCCTCTACTGGCCTCTACTGGCCTCTACTGGTCTCTACTGGTCTCTACTGCCCTCTGCTGCCCTCTGCTGCCCTCTGCTGCCCTCTGCTGCCCTCTACTGGTCTCTACTGCCCTCTACTGCCCCTCTACTGCCCTCTGCTGCCCTCTACTGGGCTCTACTGCCCTCTACTGCTCTCTACTGGTCTCTACTGGTCTCTACTGCCCTCTGCTGCCCTCTGCTGCCCTCTACTGCCCTCTACTGCCCCTCTACTGCCCTCTGCTGCCCTCTACTGGGCTCTACTGCCCTCTACTGCTCTCTACTGGTCTCTACTGCCCTCTGCTGCCCTCTACTGCCCTCTACTGCTCTCTACTGGTCTCTACTGCCCTCTGCTGCCCTCTACTGCCCTCTACTGCCCTCTGCTGCCCTCTGCTGCCCTCTGCTGCCCTCTACTGGCCTCTACTGGTCTCTACTGCTCTCTACTGCCCTCTACTGGCCTCTACTGGCCTCTACTGGCCTCTACTGCTCTCTACTGCTCTCTACTGCCCTCTACTGCCCTCTGCTGCCCTCTGCTGCCCTCTACTGCCCTCTACTGCCCCTCTACTGCCCTCTGCTGCCCTCTACTGGCCTCTACTGGCCTCTACTGGCCTCTACTGGTCTCTACTGCTCTCTACTGCCCTCTGCTGCCCTCTACTGCCCTCTACTGCCCCTCTACTGCCCTCTGCTGCCCTCTGCTGGCCTCTACTGGTCTCTACTGGTCTCTACTGCCCTCTACTGGCCTCTACTGGCCTCTACTGGCCTCTACTGGTCTCTACTGGTCTCTACTGCCCTCTGCTGCCCTCTGCTGCCCTCTGCTGCCCTCTACTGGTCTCTACTGCCCTCTACTGCCCCTCTACTGCCCTCTGCTGCCCTCTACTGGGCTCTACTGCCCTCTACTGCCCGCTACTGGTCTCTACTGGTCTCTACTGCCCTCTGCTGCCCTCTACTGCCCTCTACTGGCCTCTACTGGCCTCTACTGGCCTCTGCTGCCCTCTACTGCCCTCTACTGCCCCTCTACTGCCCTCTGCTGCCCTCTACTGGCCTCTACTGGCCTCTACTGCCCTCTGCTGCCCTCTGCTGCCCTCTACTGCCCCTCTACTGCCCTCTGCTGCCCTCTGCTGCCCTCTACTGCCCTCTACTGCCCCTCTACTGCCCTCTGCTGCCCTCTGCTGGCCTCTACTGGTCTCTACTGGTCTCTACTGCCCTCTACTGGCCTCTACTGGCCTCTACTGGCCTCTACTGGTCTCTACTGGTCTCTACTGCCCTCTGCTGCCCTCTACTGCCCTCTACTGCCCTCTACTGCCCGCTACTGGCCTCTACTGCCCTCTACTGCCCTCTACTGGCCTCTACTGGCCTCTACTGCCCTCTGCTGCCCTCTACTGCCCTCTACTGCCCTCTACTGCCCGCTACTGGCCTCTGCTGCCCTCTACTGCCCTCTGCTGCCCTCTACTGCCCTCTACTGGGCTCTACTGCCCTCTACTGCTCTCTACTGGTCTCTACTGCCCTCTGCTGCCCTCTACTGCCCTCTACTGCTCTCTACTGGTCTCTACTGCCCTCTGCTGCCCTCTACTGCCCTCTACTGCCCTCTGCTGCCCTCTACTGGCCTCTGCTGCCCTCTGCTGCCCTCTGCTGCCCTCTGCTGCCCTCTACTGGCCTCTACTGGTCTCTACTGCTCTCTACTGCCCTCTACTGCCCCTCTACTGCCCTCTGCTGCCCTCTACTGCCCTCTGCTGCCCTCTGCTGCCCTCTACTGCCCTCTGCTGCCCTCTACTGGCCTCTACTGGCCTCTACTGGCCTCTACTGGTCTCTACTGCTCTCTACTGCCCTCTGCTGCCCTCTACTGCCCCTCTACTGCCCTCTGCTGCCCTCTGCTGCCCTCTACTGCCCTCTACTGCCCCTCTACTGCCCTCTGCTGCCCTCTGCTGGCCTCTACTGGTCTCTACTGGTCTCTACTGCCCTCTACTGCCCTCTACTGGCCTCTACTGGCCTCTACTGGCCTCTACTGCTCTCTACTGCTCTCTACTGCCCTCTACTGCCCCTCTACTGCCCTCTGCTGCCCTCTACTGCCCTCTGCTGCCCTCTGCTGCCCTCTACTGCCCTCTGCTGCCCTCTACTGGCCTCTACTGGCCTCTACTGGCCTCTACTGGTCTCTACTGCTCTCTACTGCCCTCTACTGGCCTCTACTGGCCTCTACTGGCCTCTACTGCTCTCTACTGCTCTCTACTGCCCTCTACTGCCCCTCTACTGCCCTCTGCTGCCCTCTGCTGCCCTCTGCTGCCCTCTGCTGCCCTCTACTGCCCTCTACTGCCCCTCTACTGCCCTCTGCTGCCCTCTACTGGCCTCTACTGGCCTCTACTGGTCTCTACTGCTCTCTACTGCCCTCTGCTGCCCTCTGCTGCCCTCTACTGCCCTCTACTGCCCTCTACTGCCCGCTACTGGTCTCTACTGGTCTCTACTGCCCTCTGCTGCCCTCTACTGCCCTCTACTGGCCTCTACTGGCCTCTACTGGCCTCTGCTGCCCTCTACTGCCCTCTACAGCCCCTCTACTGCCCTCTGCTGCCCTCTACTGGCCTCTACTGGCCTCTACTGCCCTCTGCTGCCCTCTGCTGCCCTCTACTGCCCCTCTACTGCCCTCTGCTGCCCTCTGCTGCCCTCTACTGCCCTCTACTGCCCCTCTACTGCCCTCTGCTGCCCTCTGCTGGCCTCTACTGGTCTCTACTGGTCTCTACTGCCCTCTACTGACCTCTACTGGCCTCTACTGGCCTCTACTGGTCTCTACTGGTCTCTACTGGTCTCTACTGCCCTCTGCTGCCCTCTACTGCCCTCTACTGCCCCTCTACTGCCCTCTGCTGCCCGCTACTGGCCTCTACTGCCCTCTACTGCCCTCTACTGGCCTCTACTGGCCTCTACTGCCCTCTGCTGCCCTCTACTGCCCTCTACTGCCCTCTACTGCCCGCTACTGGCCTCTGCTGCCCTCTACTGCCCTCTGCTGCCCTCTACTGCCCTCTACTGGGCTCTACTGCCCTCTACTGCTCTCTACTGGTCTCTACTGCCCTCTGCTGCCCTCTACTGCCCTCTACTGCTCTCTACTGGTCTCTACTGCCCTCTGCTGCCCTCTACTGCCCTCTACTGCCCTCTGCTGCCCTCTACTGGCCTCTGCTGCCCTCTGCTGCCCTCTGCTGCCCTCTGCTGCCCTCTACTGGCCTCTACTGGTCTCTACTGCTCTCTACTGCCCTCTACTGGCCTCTACTGGCCTCTACTGGCCTCTACTGCTCTCTACTGCTCTCTACTGCCCTCTACTGCCCCTCTACTGCCCTCTGCTGCCCTCTACTGCCCTCTGCTGCCCTCTGCTGCCCTCTACTGCCCTCTACTGCCCCTCTACTGCCCTCTGCTGCCCTCTACTGGGCTCTACTGCCCTCTACTGCTCTCTACTGGTCTCTACTGCCCTCTGCTGCCCTCTACTGCCCTCTACTGCTCTCTACTGGTCTCTACTGCCCTCTGCTGCCCTCTACTGCCCTCTACTGCCCTCTGCTGCCCTCTACTGGCCTCTACTGGTCTCTACTGCTCTCTACTGCCCTCTACTGGCCTCTACTGGCCTCTACTGGCCTCTACTGCCCCTCTACTGCCCTCTGCTGCCCTCTACTGCCCTCTGCTGCCCTCTGCTGCCCTCTACTGCCCTCTACTGCCCCTCTACTGCCCTCTGCTGCCCTCTACTGGCCTCTACTGGCCTCTACTGGCCTCTACTGGTCTCTACTGCTCTCTACTGCCCTCTGCTGCCCTCTGCTGCCCTCTACTGCCCTCTACTGCCCTCTACTGCCCGCTACTGGTCTCTACTGGTCTCTACTGCCCTCTGCTGCCCTCTACTGCCCTCTACTGGCCTCTACTGGCCTCTACTGGCCTCTGCTGCCCTCTACTGCCCTCTACTGCCCCTCTACTGCCCTCTGCTGCCCTCTACTGGCCTCTACTGGCCTCTACTGCCCTCTGCTGCCCTCTACTGCCCCTCTACTGCCCTCTGCTGCCCTCTGCTGCCCTCTGCTGCCCTCTACTGCCCTCTACTGCCCCTCTACTGCCCTCTGCTGCCCTCTGCTGGCCTCTACTGGTCTCTACTGGTCTCTACTGCCCTCTACTGGCCTCTACTGGCCTCTACTGGCCTCTACTGGTCTCTACTGGTCTCTACTGCCCTCTGCTGCCCTCTGCTGCCCTCTGCTGCCCTCTACTGGTCTCTACTGCCCTCTACTGCCCCTCTACTGCCCTCTGCTGCCCTCTACTGGGCTCTACTGCCCTCTACTGCTCTCTACTGGTCTCTACTGGTCTCTACTGGTCTCTACTGCCCTCTGCTGCCCTCTGCTGCCCTCTACTGCCCTCTACTGCCCCTCTACTGCCCTCTGCTGCCCTCTACTGGGCTCTACTGCCCTCTACTGCTCTCTACTGGTCTCTACTGCCCTCTGCTGCCCTCTACTGCCCTCTACTGCTCTCTACTGGTCTCTACTGCCCTCTGCTGCCCTCTACTGCCCTCTACTGCCCTCTGCTGCCCTCTGCTGCCCTCTGCTGCCCTCTACTGGCCTCTACTGGTCTCTACTGCTCTCTACTGCCCTCTACTGGCCTCTACTGGCCTCTACTGGCCTCTACTGCTCTCTACTGCTCTCTACTGCCCTCTACTGCCCTCTGCTGCCCTCTGCTGCCCTCTACTGCCCTCTACTGCCCCTCTACTGCCCTCTGCTGCCCTCTACTGGCCTCTACTGGCCTCTACTGGCCTCTACTGGTCTCTACTGCTCTCTACTGCCCTCTGCTGCCCTCTGCTGCCCTCTACTGCCCTCTACTGCCCTCTACTGCCCGCTACTGGTCTCTACTGGTCTCTACTGCCCTCTGCTGCCCTCTACTGCCCTCTACTGGCCTCTACTGGCCTCTACTGGCCTCTGCTGCCCTCTACTGCCCTCTACTGCCCCTCTACTGCCCTCTGCTGCCCTCTACTGGCCTCTACTGGCCTCTACTGCCCTCTGCTGCCCTCTGCTGCCCTCTACTGCCCTCTGCTGCCCTCTGCTGCCCTCTACTGCCCTCTACTGCCCCTCTACTGCCCTCTGCTGCCCTCTGCTGGCCTCTACTGGTCTCTACTGGTCTCTACTGCCCTCTACTGGCCTCTACTGGCCTCTACTGGCCTCTACTGGTCTCTACTGGTCTCTACTGCCCTCTGCTGCCCTCTACTGCCCTCTACTGCCCTCTACTGCCCGCTACTGGCCTCTACTGCCCTCTACTGCCCTCTACTGGCCTCTACTGGCCTCTACTGCCCTCTGCTGCCCTCTACTGCCCTCTACTGCCCTCTACTGCCCGCTACTGGCCTCTGCTGCCCTCTACTGCCCTCTGCTGCCCTCTACTGCCCTCTACTGCCCTCTACTGGGCTCTACTGCCCTCTACTGCTCTCTACTGGTCTCTACTGCCCTCTGCTGCCCTCTACTGCCCTCTACTGCTCTCTACTGGTCTCTACTGCCCTCTGCTGCCCTCTACTGCCCTCTACTGCCCTCTGCTGCCCTCTACTGGCCTCTGCTGCCCTCTGCTGCCCTCTGCTGCCCTCTGCTGCCCTCTACTGGCCTCTACTGGTCTCTACTGCTCTCTACTGCCCTCTACTGGCCTCTACTGGCCTCTACTGGCCTCTACTGCTCTCTACTGCTCTCTACTGCCCTCTACTGCCCCTCTACTGCCCTCTGCTGCCCTCTACTGCCCTCTGCTGCCCTCTGCTGCCCTCTACTGCCCTCTACTGCCCCTCTACTGCCCTCTGCTGCCCTCTACTGGCCTCTACTGGCCTCTACTGGTCTCTACTGCTCTCTACTGCCCTCTGCTGCCCTCTGCTGCCCTCTACTGCCCTCTACTGCCCTCTACTGCCCGCTACTGGTCTCTACTGGTCTCTGCTGCCCTCTGCTGCCCTCTACTGCCCTCTACTGCCCTCTACTGCCCGCTACTGGTCTCTACTGGTCTCTACTGCCCTCTGCTGCCCTCTACTGCCCTCTACTGGCCTCTACTGGCCTCTACTGGCCTCTGCTGCCCTCTACTGCCCTCTACTGCCCCTCTACTGCCCTCTGCTGCCCTCTACTGGCCTCTACTGGCCTCTACTGCCCTCTGCTGCCCTCTGCTGCCCTCTACTGCCCTCTGCTGCCCTCTGCTGCCCTCTACTGGTCTCTACTGCCCTCTACTGCCCTCTACTGCCCTCTACTGCCCGCTACTGGTCTCTACTGGTCTCTACTGCCCTCTGCTGCCCTCTACTGCCCTCTACTGGTCTCTACTGCCCTCTACTGGTCTCTACTGCCCTCTACTGCCCGCTACTGGTCTCTACTGGTCTCTACTGCCCTCTGCTGCCCTCTACTGCCCTCTACTGGTCTCTACTGCCCTCTACTGCCCTCTACTGCCCCTCTACTGCCCTCTGCTGCCCTCTACTGGCCTCTACTGGCCTCTACTGGCCTCTACTGGTCTCTACTGCTCTCTACTGCCCTCTGCTGCCCTCTGCTGCCCTCTACTGCCCTCTACTGCCCTCTACTGCCCGCTACTGGTCTCTACTGGTCTCTACTGCCCTCTGCTGCCCTCTACTGCCCTCTACTGGTCTCTACTGCCCTCTGCTGCCCTCTACTGGCCTCTACTGCCCTCTACTGGCCTCTACTGCCCTCTGCTGCCCTCTACTGCCCTCTGCTGCCCTCTACTGGCCTCTACTGGCCTCTACTGGTCTCTACTGCCCTCTACTGCTCTCTACTGCTCTCTACTGCCCTCTACTGGTCTCTACTGCCCTCTGCTGCCCTCTACTGGCCTCTACTGCCCTCTACTGGCCTCTACTGCTCTCTACTGCTCTCTACTGCCCTCTGCTGCCCTCTACTGGCCTCTACTGGCCTCTACTGGCCTCTACTGGCCTCTACTGCCCTCTGCTGCCCTCTGCTGCCCTCTACTGCCCTCTACTGCCCTCTACTGCCCGCTACTGGCCTCTACTGCCCTCTACTGCCCTCTACTGGTCTCTACTGCTCTCTACTGCCCTCTACTGGTCTCTACTGCCCTCTGCTGCCCTCTGCTGCCCTCTACTGCCCTCTACTGGGCTCTACTGCCCTCTACTGCTCTCTACTGGTCTCTACTGCCCTCTGCTGCCCTCTACTGCCCTCTACTGCCCTCTACTGCCCGCTACTGCCCGCTACTGGTCTCTACTGGTCTCTACTGCCCTCTGCTGCCCTCTACTGCCCTCTACTGGTCTCTACTGCCCTCTACTGCTCTCTACTGCTCTCTACTGCCCTCTACTGGTCTCTACTGCCCTCTGCTGCCCTCTACTGGCCTCTACTGGCCTCTACTGCCCTCTGCTGCCCTCTACTGCCCTCTACTGCCCGCTACTGGCCTCTACTGCCCTCTGCTGCCCTCTGCTGCCCTCTACTGCCCTCTACTGGGCTCTACTGCCCTCTACTGCTCTCTACTGGTCTCTACTGCCCTCTGCTGCCCTCTACTGCCCTCTACTGCTCTCTACTGGTCTCTACTGCCCTCTGCTGCCCTCTACTGCCCTCTACTGCCCTCTGCTGCCCTCTACTGGCCTCTACTGCCCTCTGCTGCCCTCTGCTGCCCTCTACTGCCCCTCTACTGCCCTCTGCTGCCCTCTACTGGCCTCTACTGGTCTCTACTGCTCTCTACTGCCCTCTACTGGCCTCTACTGGCCTCTACTGGCCTCTACTGCTCTCTACTGCTCTCTACTGCCCTCTACTGCCCCTCTACTGCCCTCTGCTGCCCTCTACTGCCCTCTGCTGCCCTCTGCTGCCCTCTACTGCCCTCTACTGCCCCTCTACTGCCCTCTGCTGCCCTCTACTGGCCTCTACTGGCCTCTACTGGCCTCTACTGGTCTCTACTGCTCTCTACTGCCCTCTGCTGCCCTCTGCTGCCCTCTACTGCCCTCTACTGCCCTCTACTGCCCGCTACTGGTCTCTACTGGTCTCTACTGCCCTCTGCTGCCCTCTACTGCCCTCTACTGGTCTCTACTGCCCTCTACTGCTCTCTACTGCTCTCTACTGCCCTCTACTGGTCTCTACTGCCCTCTGCTGCCCTCTACTGGCCTCTACTGCCCTCTACTGGCCTCTACTGCCCTCTGCTGCCCTCTACTGCCCTCTGCTGCCCTCTACTGGCCTCTACTGGCCTCTACTGGTCTCTACTGCCCTCTACTGCTCTCTACTGCTCTCTACTGCCCTCTACTGGTCTCTACTGCCCTCTGCTGCCCTCTACTGGCCTCTACTGCCCTCTACTGGCCTCTACTGCTCTCTACTGCTCTCTACTGCCCTCTGCTGCCCTCTACTGGCCTCTACTGGCCTCTACTGGCCTCTACTGGCCTCTACTGGCCTCTACTGCCCTCTGCTGCCCTCTGCTGCCCTCTACTGCCCTCTACTGCCCTCTACTGCCCGCTACTGGCCTCTACTGCCCTCTACTGCCCTCTACTGGTCTCTACTGCTCTCTACTGCCCTCTACTGGTCTCTACTGCCCTCTGCTGCCCTCTGCTGCCCTCTACTGCCCTCTACTGGGCTCTACTGCCCTCTACTGCTCTCTACTGGTCTCTACTGCCCTCTGCTGCCCTCTACTGCCCTCTACTGCTCTCTACTGGTCTCTACTGCCCTCTGCTGCCCTCTACTGCCCTCTACTGCCCTCTGCTGCCCTCTACTGGCCTCTACTGCCCTCTGCTGCCCTCTGCTGCCCTCTACTGCCCCTCTACTGCCCTCTGCTGCCCTCTACTGGCCTCTACTGGTCTCTACTGCTCTCTACTGCCCTCTACTGGCCTCTACTGGCCTCTACTGGCCTCTACTGCTCTCTACTGCTCTCTACTGCCCTCTACTGCCCCTCTACTGCCCTCTGCTGCCCTCTACTGCCCTCTGCTGCCCTCTGCTGCCCTCTACTGCCCTCTACTGCCCCTCTACTGCCCTCTGCTGCCCTCTACTGGCCTCTACTGGCCTCTACTGGCCTCTACTGGTCTCTACTGCTCTCTACTGCCCTCTGCTGCCCTCTGCTGCCCTCTACTGCCCTCTACTGCCCTCTACTGCCCGCTACTGGTCTCTACTGGTCTCTACTGCCCTCTGCTGCCCTCTACTGCCCTCTACTGGTCTCTACTGCCCTCTACTGCTCTCTACTGCTCTCTACTGCCCTCTACTGGTCTCTACTGCCCTCTACTGGCCTCTACTGGCCTCTACTGCCCTCTACTGGCCTCTACTGCCCTCTGCTGCCCTCTACTGCCCTCTGCTGCCCTCTACTGGCCTCTACTGGCCTCTACTGGTCTCTACTGCCCTCTACTGCTCTCTACTGCTCTCTACTGCCCTCTACTGGTCTCTACTGCCCTCTGCTGCCCTCTACTGGCCTCTACTGCCCTCTACTGGCCTCTACTGGCCTCTACTGGCCTCTACTGGCCTCTACTGGCCTCTACTGCCCTCTGCTGCCCTCTGCTGCCCTCTACTGCCCTCTACTGCCCTCTACTGCCCGCTACTGGCCTCTACTGCCCTCTACTGCCCTCTACTGGTCTCTACTGCTCTCTACTGCCCTCTACTGGTCTCTACTGCCCTCTGCTGCCCTCTACTGCCCTCTACTGGGCTCTACTGCCCTCTACTGCTCTCTACTGCCCTCTGCTGCCCTCTGCTGCCCTCTACTGCCCTCTACTGCTCTCTACTGCTCTCTACTGGTCTCTACTGCCCTCTGCTGCCCTCTGCTGCCCTCTGCTGCCCTCTACTGGCCTCTACTGCCCCTCTACTGGCCTCTACTGGCCTCTACTGGCCTCTACTGCTCTCTGCTGCCCTCTACTGCCCTCTGCTGCCCTCTGCTGCCCTCTACTGCCCTCTACTGCCCTCTGCTGCCCTCTACTGGCCTCTACTGGCCTCTACTGGCCTCTACTGGCCTCTACTGGCCTCTACTGGTCTCTACTGCTCTCTACTGCCCTCTGCTGCCCTCTGCTGCCCTCTACTGCCCTCTACTGCCCTCTACTGCCCGCTACTGGTCTCTACTGGTCTCTACTGCCCTCTGCTGCCCTCTACTGCCCTCTACTGCCCTCTACTGCCCGCTACTGGCCTCTACTGCCCTCTACTGCCCTCTACTGGTCTCTACTGCTCTCTACTGCCCTCTACTGGTCTCTACTGCCCTCTGCTGCCCTCTACTGCCCTCTACTGGGCTCTACTGCCCTCTACTGCTCTCTACTGGTCTCTACTGCCCTCTGCTGCCCTCTACTGCCCTCTACTGCTCTCTACTGCTCTCTACTGGTCTCTACTGCCCTCTGCTGCCCTCTGCTGCCCTCTGCTGCCCTCTACTGGCCTCTACTGCCCCTCTACTGCCCTCTGCTGCCCTCTACTGGCCTCTACTGGTCTCTACTGCTCTCTACTGCCCTCTACTGGCCTCTACTGGCCTCTACTGGCCTCTACTGCTCTCTGCTGCCCTCTACTGCCCTCTGCTGCCCTCTGCTGCCCTCTACTGCCCTCTACTGCCCTCTACTGGCCTCTACTGGCCTCTACTGGCCTCTACTGGTCTCTACTGCTCTCTACTGCCCTCTGCTGCCCTCTGCTGCCCTCTACTGCCCTCTACTGCCCTCTACTGCCCGCTACTGGTCTCTACTGGTCTCTACTGCCCTCTACTGCCCTCTACTGCCCTCTGCTGCCCTCTACTGCCCTCTACTGGTCTCTACTGCCCTCTACTGCTCTCTGCTGCCCTCTGCTGCCCTCTGCTGCCCTCTACTGCCCTCTACTGGTCTCTACTGCCCTCTGCTGCCCTCTACTGCCCTCTGCTGCCCTCTACTGGCCTCTACTGGTCTCTACTGCTCTCTACTGCCCTCTACTGGCCTCTACTGGCCTCTACTGGCCTCTACTGCTCTCTACTGCTCTCTACTGCCCTCTACTGCCCCTCTACTGCCCTCTGCTGCCCTCTACTGCCCTCTGCTGCCCTCTGCTGCCCTCTACTGCCCTCTACTGCCCCTCTACTGCCCTCTGCTGCCCTCTACTGGCCTCTACTGGCCTCTACTGGCCTCTACTGGTCTCTACTGCTCTCTACTGCCCTCTGCTGCCCTCTGCTGCCCTCTACTGCCCTCTACTGCCCTCTACTGCCCGCTACTGGTCTCTACTGGTCTCTACTGCCCTCTACTGCCCTCTACTGCCCTCTGCTGCCCTCTACTGCCCTCTACTGGTCTCTACTGCCCTCTGCTGCCCTCTGCTGCCCTCTACTGCCCTCTACTGGTCTCTACTGCCCTCTACTGCTCTCTACTGCCCTCTGCTGCCCTCTGCTGCCCTCTGCTGCCCTCTACTGCCCTCTACTGCCCTCTGCTGCCCTCTACTGCCCTCTACTGCCCTCTACTGCCCGCTACTGCTCTCTACTGCTCTCTACTGCCCTCTACTGCCCTCTACTGGTCTCTACTGGCCTCTGCTGCCCTCCACTGGCCTTGACCTGCAAGTGCAAAGTCAAGTATGTGAGACAAATAGAAAAAACTTCTTTCATCCCGAGGGAAAATGAATCAAAATTGCTTTTATACAGAGCTTAACAACCTATATGACTATGTATAATAAATGAAATAATATAGATAATGCTATGATATATAATGAAAGTAAGCAGCTTGTTTGGCTTCTTCTCTGGTAGAAGTCCACACTGTAAACACTGAAGACGTCGGGGCACGTGCTCTGTGGTATTTATGTTCAGTCAGTTCTGCCTGAGGAGAGGGTCACGAGGACCCCCGTCCCACACGCGAGCCTCGTGACGCACTACGTCATTGTCCATCACGAGGACGTCTCACTCTGTGCACGACAGGCTCCACAGCAGGGAAGCAGACCGGACAGAAGGGGGCGACAGTGGGTCATCTGAAGGTAGAAGAGGGCAGTGTAAATATTATGTTATATTAAAGGGCCCCGCGCGTCATCTACACATGTAACCGGAAGAAGAACTTAAAAAAGTCTGAGAAATAAAGTCTGGCGGTAATGCAACAATTGGATGCCAACCGCCATAAAACAACAACAACAACAACAACAACAACATTTACTACTGTTAGTTTTGCCCGCTCAATAAAATACATAGAAAAAGATGAGAGATCATTTATTTGTTCCTTAGGGGGCGTTGTGCAAACAAACTGACATTTCCTACCTGGATGAATTCAAAATTGTTGCTTATTTTAATATTGATATTATAATACTGATCATATATTACTTTTATCCAATATCGTGCAGCCCTTCTTAAAATGCTGACCAATAGTCTTTGTGATTAGCATACGGGCTAAGAGACGATCGACTCTTCAAACAACTGAAACATGGTCCATCGTAACACTTATTATGAATTAAGTTCCGGGTGATTTTGAGCTTTTAGTGCTAAACAGTTCTTCGCACTCATGTTACGTCCATGTAAAGCCGTAGAACGCTTGATAAAACCAGTACGCCACTGAACACCAGAAACTAAGTGAGTTTTGGGTTTTGTCTCTAAAAGAAAATATCAGGTTAGAATTTAGTCCATTTACCTTTTGACTATTTCATGGCAAAATACAATGAAATCAATCGGAAAAAAAACTGTCTAGAATCTGAAAAAACAACAACAACAAACCCTTTAAAATACTATATCATCAGAATTTATTTGATTTCAAGGAACACGCGTATATTGTTGTTGTTGTTGTTGTTTTATGGCGTTTGGCATCCGAGTGTTGCACTACCGCCAGACTTTATTCCTTAGACTGTTGTTGCTGTTGTTATTGTTTTATTACATTCAGAGACGAACGGACACCAGATCCAAACACTAATGATGTCATAAGGTTTAGCTACACTTTATTGTCTCGTAGGAAACATTGTTGTTGTTGTTGTTGTTGTTTTATGGCGGTTGGCATCCAATTGTTGCATTACCGCCAGACTTTATTCCTCAGACGTTTCGTAGTCCTCAGACTGTTGTAGTCCGTAAAAGTACTCCTTCCATTGCTTTGGTGTTACAAAGCCCATGAGGTCATGACATGTCTTTGTGACTAGAATAGTTGTTGTTGTTTCAGAGACCAACCGGAGGCGGTTGAAGGTGACCCGGTCTGGGAGAGACGGGAGATGGCGGAGGAGAGTGGATCGGTGGTCGAAGACGTTCTGGACGGCGTGGAGGAGCAGCCTTTTCTGGCTGCACGTGCCCGGAAACATAAAAAGTCCCTTAGCTCGTCCGAGGGTTCTGGGAATGAGCAGCAGGATGAGGCTGAAGCTATTGATATCCGGAGTGAGAGCAGAGACTGTAAGGTGATCATAAAGCTTGCACAGGATAGTGCATCCTTTAAGGAGTGGAATTCAGTGGCATTGTCAAAGAGCCTAACTGTAGCTGTGGGAGTGATCAAGAGTGCGAGTGTCCTTAGAGATGGCTCGCTGCTGGTCGTGTGCAAGGACGCGGCTCAGCAACGGAAGGCGATTGGAACTAAACGTCTGGGTGGAAAGGACATTCTTGTGTCTGATGCTGAAAGAAACACGGTCAGAGGAGTTATCGTAGGCGTCCCTACGGCGACGTCTGTGGATGAATTTGACTGGAGCTACGGTGGTGGACGCTAGGCGTTTGAAGGTGACCCGGTCTGGGGTAAGATGTGACAGCTTGTCGGTAATGGTAACACTTGAAGGGAGGTGCCTGCCTAGTAAGGTGTTCATTGGGTTCATGTGCCATGACGTTAGGCCACATGTTCCACCGCCCCTGCGTTGCTTTAAGTGCCAGCGCTTTGGGCATATTGCAGCGGTCTGTAGAGGGAGGCAAAGATGTGGGGAGACAGGGAGACTCTTCTTCATCTTCCTCTCCTTCTTTGACGTTCGGTGCTTCCATCGTACAGCTTTATTCTTTAGGCTTCATTCTATAGGCTTTAATATTTCCACTGATGTCGCTGCTTGGTAGCCGTGCGTCTACGAGACTGGGCGAGGACAGGAGACCACCCCCACCCCCATCTCGTCACTCTGATCACTCTGACTCCCCACAAGCAGACCCCCATCACTCCGACTCCCATTTAGCGCCTTTAGCCTGTTTTCTATATCTGCCCAATCAAGCTCCTTTGTTCCAAGGAATCTCCCTGCAGCTTTAGCAATGATCCTGATCCTTTCAGTTCTGCTTTGAGTCTGAGCAGCACAGTTTACAACATCCACCATAAAGAGTACAAAATCCTCTCTATCCACAACCAGGGTATTCTCAATAATTCTGGAACCTGCACACTTGGGACATCCACTCTTGAAACCTTCACACTTCTTGGGAGCCACGCTGGCCTTTCTCATTTCGCCCTGGCTGGGAGCAGCGCTGGCTCCTCTCTCTGTATTTACTCTAAACTCGTTACTTGAAACCTTTATTTTCTGCACCTCAGCAGCTCTTTTGCTAAACCTGCATCCCCCGTAGGCAGAGCTATGTTCTTCCCCACAGTTACAGCACTTCAGTTTTGCTCCCACGTCACACTTCCCATACTCGTGATCTCCTGCACATTTACCACATCTTTGCCTCCCTCTACAGACCGCTGCAATATGCCCAAAGCGCTGGCACTTAAAGCAACGCAGGGGCGGTGGAACATATGGCCTAACGTCATGGCACATGAACCCAATGAACACCTTACTAGACAGGCACCTCCCTTCAAGTGTTACCATTACCGACAAACTGTCACATCTTACCCCAGACCGGGTCACCTTCAACCGCCTAGCGTCCACCACCGTAGCTCCAGTCAAATTCTCCTTAACTTCATCCACAGACGTCGCCGTAGGGACACCTAGGATAACTCCTCTGACCGTGTTTCTTTTAGCATCAGACACAAGAATGTCCTTTCCACCCAGACGTTTAGTTCCAATCGCCTTCCGTTGCTGAGCCGCGTCCTTGCACACGACCAGCAGCGAGCCATCCCTAAGGACACTCGCACTCTTGATCACTCCCACAGCTACAGTTAGGCTCTTTGACAATGCCACTGAATTCCACTCCTTAAAGGATGCACTATCCTGTGCAAGCTTTATGATCACCTTACAGTCTCTGCTCTCACTCCGGATATCAATTGCTTCAGCCTCATCCTGCTGCTCATTCCCAGAACCCTCGGACGAGCTAAGGGACTTTTTACGTTTCCGGGCACGTGCAGGCAGAAAAGGCTGCTCCTCCACGCCGTCCAGAACGTCTTCGACCACCGATCCACTCTCCTCCGCCATCTCCCGAAACGTTTTATAGAACTGTTCTGACATTTGAGCAGTTTAACGTGCAGATTTCCTTTGAAGTTTACGGGAATAGAACCAACATGGCCGCAGGTGTTCCGTATGCCAACTGCCATAAAACAACAACAACAACAACAACAACAACAACAACAACAACAACAACAACATAACAACAACAATCAGTTTTCATTTTGACACTATTTATTCTAACTGCCTCATCTGCACAGGACATTAAACCCGCCTCCACGCGCCTTAAACCCGCCTCCACGCGGCTTAAACCCGCCTCCACGCGCCTTAAACCCGCCTCCACGCGCCTTAAACCCCTTAAACCCGCCTCCACGCGCCCTAAACCCACCTCCACGCGCCCTAAACCCGCCTCCACGCGCCTTAAACCCGCCTCCACGCGCCTTAAACCCGCCTCCACGCGCCTTAAACCCCTTAAACCCGCCTCCACGCGCCTTAAACCCGCCTCCACGCGCCCTAAACCCGCCTCCACGCGCCTTAAACCCGCCTCCACGCGCCTTAAACCCGCCTCCACGCGCCTTAAACCCCTTAAACCCGCCTCCACGCGCCTTAAACCCGCCTCCACGCGCCCTAAACCCGCCTCCACGCGTCTTAAACCCCTTAAACCCGCCTCCACGCGCCTTAAACCCGCCTCCACGCGCCCTAAACCCGCCTCCACGCGTCTTAAACCCCTTAAACCCGCCTCCACGCGCCCTAAACCCACCTCCACGCACCGTAAGCCCGCCTGTCACTGCTCTTACCCCCGCCTCCACGCGCCTTAAACCCGCCTCCACGCGCCTTAAACCCGCCTCCACGCGCCTTAAACCCCTTAAACCCGCCTCCACGCGCCTTAAACCCGCCTCCACGCGCCCTAAACCCGCCTCCACGCGCCCTAAACCCGCCTCCACGCGTCTTAAACCCCTTAAACCCGCCTCCACGCGCCTTAAACCCGCCTCCACGCGCCCTAAACCCGCCTCCACGCGTCTTAAACCCCTTAAACCCGCCTCCACGCGCCCTAAACCCACCTCCACGCACCGTAAGCCCGCCTGTCACTGCTCTTACCCCCGCCTCCACGCGCCTTAAACCCGCCTCCACGCGCCTTAAACCCGCCTCCACGCGCCTTAAACCCCTTAAACCCGCCTCCACGCGCCTTAAACCCACCTCCACGCACCGTAAGCCCGCCTGCCTCTGCTCTGTCTTCCCCCCGCCTCCACGCACCGTAAGCCCGCCTGTCACTGCTCTTACCCCCGCCTCCACGCACCGTAAGCCCGCCTGCCTCTGCTCTGTCTTCCCCCCGCCTCCACGCGCCGTACACCCGCCTTGTCTCTGCTGCTCTGCGCCGCTCCGGGGTCCCAGCTCCCGGTCAAACTTTAACCTCTATCCGCCGCCGCTCCGGAGCTCCGTCCACCGCCCCCGGGCCCGCAGCATCCTCGCAGCCGGCCGGAGAGGCAGGTAAGCCGGGTGCGACTGCTAGCATCCCCCCGGTGCGTTAGCTTCATCCACGTTTATTCGGACTTTTCTTACATTTTCGCCGCAGAAGTTCATACAAATGCATAGTTTAACCTCACGCACAATATCTAGTTAAAATAAGAAGATTTGTAAGTATTTTTTTGTCAATAATTTGTAATAAAATGTTTCTAAATTGGCGCCTTGTTTAAGCTAGCTCAGGTTAAAGACCCAGGAAGGACGGATACATGTGTTTGTTTATTGAGCTTAAATAATGTTGGAAGTGACTAAAACAGGACAAAAAGATTTCATTTGTGAGTCATAAATGTTGTGTTTTAATTGTGGTTTGGTATTTTCAGTGTTTTCCATACATTTTGTTTACATTTCAGTGGCAAAAATATTGTTTCATCAGTAATTTCTCCTAGTATTGAATATTATTGCCTTTACTTTTATATGTTTTTTTAGTGTTTTTTAATAAGTCTTATGTTTTTGACAATACAAAGAAGAGCAAACAAGTGTGATTTTGTGCTGTCATAGTTCAGTTATTATGAATTATTTAACATGACAAAAGAGTATTCCCTTTACAAAACACGGTCAATAACATAGAGTTTAGTGATTTATGTATTCATTTTATTTGGTCTGAAGTACTTCTACTGCTGTTATTACTGCAGATGTTAGCTATTCTTCCATAGGTTGTACTAGTATTAGATGATAGTCCACAGGAGAATGAAGTATTTGTACTGCTCTCGAGTGATACTTTTTGTAAACTCGACCTTACTCTGCTGTTATATATATATATATTTACGAGTACTTTAAACAGTGGCGCTCTGGAATGCTGTCGGGTCGTGCTGGGATAGGCGGGAACGATTGGCGTAACATTATTTTTAATAAAATTTCTTATTTCCATTTTGATTTGAACTTTTCACTCTCTGGTTTTATTTGTTATTTGTGTTTTGTTTTGTTTTTCGTAACATCAATTGGATTAGCATGATATAGTTTGGCTTTTTTTGCAGATCTTGATGACAATATTCAAAGAAACTGAACATTTCAATGGGATTTTGGGATTGTTTTGTAATTCCACTTCAACATTTTCCAACAAAGTTATACCATATTATTTTAGCATCTCATCTTGCCTAACTTTATTTATTTTATTTATTTAGTATTTTTTTTATTTTATTCAATTGTATTTATTTACGTTTAATTTGTTAAACAAAAAAAATAAAATTTTCTTTCAATTTCTTAAATTTCTTAAAAAAAAATTTCCTTTGTATTTAACTGTATTTATTGTATTTATTTATTTTATTCAAATATATTTTTTTATTTTATTTATTAGAACATAAAACAACAGTAAAATTAAAATGATCAAATAAGGGCGCGGGCGGCGTCCTGAGAAACAAAGGTTTAAAGCAAATAAAGTCTTAAATTAGAGTTAATTTGGTCAAATATCTTTATGAAAAGTCCAGACCTGGTTTTGTTTCATGGATTTGACCTTTTCTGCCGAACGATGGAGGAAGTTTGACGTCAGACGATTTCTAAACGTCAAACCAATGACCAATATTTGATCAAGAAATGCCGGCTCTTATCTGCAGGAACATGGTCAGAACATGCAAACAAACTCTGACTTTTGTCTTTTAACCTGTGATTCTCAAACTGGAGCGCGGCAAAGTGAACAAAATAACAACAAAAACACAACAAAACATACTTAATATTAAACTCAATAAAAAGCATTAGTTTGGCTTTAATTCTATGAGCGGCTCAGATGTTAGAGCAGAAGTGGCCACAATAAATCATATATTGCCCGATTAAAAAATAAATACAATGAATACAAGAATTACAAAAAATAAAATAAATACAATAAAATACAAGAAATACATAAATAAATAAATAAAATTAAATAAATTATATAAAATACATAATATACATAAAATAAATTAAATTATATAAAATACACAAAATATATAAAATATTGCCTTTAGTCAAATCAAATCAAATCAAATCAATTTATTTTTGTAAGGCCCAAAATCACAACAACAGTTGCCTCTGAGGGCCACAGGGAGAAATGAATCAACAATGTCTGTGGTGGCGATGAAGTCAGACAATGTCTGTGGTGGCGAGGGACGATGTCCCAGGGTCCTCTGTCCTTAGACTCTCCTTCTCGGCCAGGAAAAACTACAAAAAAAACCTCTTTGGGAAAAAAGCGTAGAAACCTGGAGGAGTTCCAGTGAAGGAGAGATCCGACTCTCACAGACGGACAGACGGACACAAGGAGACTGGAGCTGGACCCACTCTTCAGGCAGATGAGGGACCGACTGAGGCGAACTGGAGCCACTCTTCAGGCAGATGAGGGACCGTCCACACAGGGCAGGGACCACTTCACCAGGAGAGGGGCATCTGGGTCCACAGGTCCTCAGGAGTGAGAGAAAGAAAAGAAAAGAAGGCGGTGAACAGTTTGCAAGTGGAATCAAAAAATAAATATTGTTTGATAGAATAAGTAGTCAGAAGAAGAAGAGGATAGTGCTCAAGCTGTCATACTTCCCCCAGCACAGTTACTCCTAGGGCAGCGTAGCTGAAGCTGTGGGTTTATCTTTCTGTTCCTAACTAGTCTGACCATAAGCGATTTCGAAGAGGAACGTTTTAAGCCTGGACTTAAATGAAGAGACTGTGTCAGCATATTTAACATGGGTCGGGAGCTGATTCCATAACACAGGAGCTTGGTAGCTAAACGCTCTACCTCCTACTGTACTTTTAGAGACTCTTGGCACCACCAGAAGGCCAGCATTCTGGGAGCGAAGAGCTCTGTTTGGATGATATGGTTCTATAGCATCTTTGAGGTGGGATGGGGCCATGTCATTTATGGCTTTGTAGGTCAAGAGTAGAATTTTGAATTTGATTCTAGACTCGACGGGGAGCCAGTGAAGAGACTTCAGCACCGGCGTAATGTGCTCTCTTCTTTTTGTTCCTGTTAGTAATCTTGCTGCTGCATTTTGAACCAGTTGAAAGCTTTTTATGGAGCTTTTAGGACACGCTGCAAGCAGGGAGTTACAGTAGTCTAATCTAGTCGTTACAAATGCATGGATAAGTTTTTCGGCATCACTTTTAGGCAGGATTCTTCTGATTTTGGCTCTTGTTGCGCAAATGGAAATAGGCTGTTTTACAAGCTTGATTTATATGAGCTTTAAATGAGAGCTCCTGGTCAAATAAGACTCCAAGGTTTCTTACAGTAGAACTGGAGGCTACACTGACATTGTCCAGTGTGACTATCTGCTCAGATAGAGCGTCTCGTAGATGCTTAGGGCCAAGCACAATGACCTCGGTTTTTTCAGGGTTAAGAAGCAGGTAGTTTAGTGTCATCCAGGTTTTTATCTCCTTCACACAAGTACTAAGTCTGTCTACTTGATCGCTCTGATCAGGTTTCATTGATAAATACAGCTGAGTGTCATCTGCATAGCAGTGGAAGTTAATGCCATGCTTTCTGATAATGTTGCCTAATGGTAGCATATAAAGAGTAAACAGAATTGGACCGAGTACCGAACCCTGTGGCACACCGTAAATTACTTTAGAGCTTGGTGAGGAGCTCTGGTTTACATTAACAAATTGGAACCTATCAGATAGATAGGATTTAAACCAGCTGAGGGCTGTTCCTCCAACACCTACATCACATTCTAACCTCTGCAGTAGAATGTTGTGGTCGATGGTGTCAAACGCTGCGCTGAGGTCCAACAGAACCAGGACTGAGACCAGTCCATCGTCAGCGGCTAATAACGAATCATTTGTGACTTTAACTAGTGCAGTTTCAGTGCTGTGGTGGGCTCTGAACCCTGACTGGAAAACTTCAAATAAGTTATTGTCCTGCAGGTGGCGACAAAGCTGTTTTACTACAACTTTTTCAAGGATTTTAGAGACGAAGGGAAGATTTGAAATAGGTCTGTAGTTTACCAATAGGTCGGGATCTAGATTAGGCTTTTTCAGAAGAGGTTTAATGACTGCATGTTTGAAGGACTGTGGAACATAGCCACTTTCTACTGAAGTATTTATTATATTCAGAATAGGGTCTATAATTAGGGGAAGAATGTCTTTGAGGAGCTTGGAATGGGGTCTAGGACACAAGTTGAGCTTTTAGAGGACATAATGGCTGAAGTTATCTCTGCTTGATCAACAGCTGTGAACCTTTCTAAGTTTACAGGTGGATTTATATGGGACGTTAGATTTACAGCTTGGGCTAGTTCAGGGCTAATAGCGGGGGTAATTTCATCTAATTTATCTCTGATTGTTTTTATTTTATTGTTAAAAAATAGGAGGAAATCATCAGAGCTAAGTGTAGCTGGGATTGAGGGCTCTACTGCACTGTGACAGTTTGTTAGCCTAGCTACAGTGCTGAAAAGGAATTTAGTGTTACTTTTGTTGACTTCTATTAGATTTGAATAATATCTGGTTTGGGCCTTACGCAGAGCCTGCTTATAGGACAGCAGGCAACTTTTCCATGCTTTTAGGGATTCTTCGGTGTGAGAGCGACGAAATAATCCCTCTAACTTTCTAACTCTTTGTTTATGTGAACGCAGTTCTTGGTTGTACCATGGGGAGGCGCGCTTTGGCCTAATGACCTTCTGTTTTAACGGCGCGACAACGTCAAGAGCAGACTTCAGAGAATTCATGGTCAAGTCGACACATTGATCACTTAAACTGGGACTAAAGCTGTTCTCAGCAGGATCACATGACATGTCACTGAATATTGGCTCTATTATTTCTTTGAATTTTGAGATAGATTTTTCAGATATTGTCCTTTTCATTATAACTTTATTTTGTGGGACTGGATGATCTTTAAGAATAAACTGAAAGGTAATTATGAAATGATCTGACAATATAGGGTTTTGAGGGAGGACAATGAGGTCACTAATCTCTGTTCCATACGTTAGGACAAGATCCAGAGTGTTCTTGTGAGTGTGAGTCGGTTTATTTACATTCTGAGTGAAACCAATGCTGTCTAACAAGGCGCTGAAGGCATTACTGAGAGCGTCATCACTCATGTTCACGTGGATATTAAAGTCTCCAACTATAACTATTTTATCCCAGGCTAACACTAAGTTTGATATAAAGTCAGAAAACTCTGTTAAAAAACTCTGAGTAGGGACCAGGAGGTCGGTAGATAACTATGAACAAAACTCCTTTTTGGTTTTTCATATTTGGACATGTGATCGACAGCATGAGGCTTTCAAATGAGTGAAATGCATTGTTAGTTTTAGGGCTCATAAGTAGGCTTGAGTGGGAGATCACTGCCACACCACCACCTCGGCCTGTGCTCCTGGCAGTCTGAAAGTTAACATGGCTGGGTGGGGTGGACTCATTTAGTCTGACGTAGTCGTCTTGTTGAAGCCACGTTTCAGTTAGAGCTAGAAGATCTATGTTATAGTCACTAATTAATTCATTAACTAAGAGCGATTTGGAGGAAATTGTCGATTGTGGTGATTAATCAGTCGATGGCGTCTTAATGACCAACATATTCATACAAACCACAGTTTCTGAAACATTCAGACTTATTATACACTTAATTTGTAAATCTTCTCTGTCTCTGTTCTCTTGTGTTTTTTATATATTTGGTGTGGAGTAGCGTGACACATTTCAACATCGTCCCTCTTCTAATTGAATCTATTTTGTTGAGAGAATATAAAGTCAGATAAATCACAATTCCGTCTGGTTTCTCTTCTTCTGCAGCAATGACCCGGCGCTGACGCTACAGAGTCTCATTTTAAAGCCTCCGCCTCCTCCTCCTGCGCGCGATGGAGGAGCGGCCAAACTCTGCCCCCTGCGACCCCTCGTCTGCGCCCCCCGACTCCCTCGACCTGCTCTACAGCGTGAACCGGCCCGTCTACGATGAGGACCGACTGGGCTCGCGGCTCCATCGGAAGAGCGAGGCCCCGATCACCGTCGGACAGAGAGTCGCCCGGCAGTTTCAGTGAGTGAAAGGTTCCGTACTGTGAGGATTTTTAATGGATTTCTGTTTCCTGTCCAGAGCAAAGTGTTCAAGACGATCAGAGCATACCATTATTGTGAGAAAAACATCATGATTTAACGATTATTATTCACCTTTGTTGTTATTATTATTATTAATAATATTAATACTATTATTATTACTGTTCCTCAAGTTTGTGACCAGCTATATGAAACTAAACTGTCTGAATGACAAAAAAGGAAAGTGATTGTGACAAAAACAGCCAGATAAAAATGTACTTTATATTTACTTTATATTTCGGCTGTGAATCGGGCACTCGGGGAGGAGAGGGAGAGAGCCAGGTTACAATAGGAGGCTGATAGCCCATTAAAGGGCTGATAGTGAACAAAGAGGGTTAGTTTCTAGTGAAAGCCTTTATCAGGGGTCCCGCCCGGTGGGCAGGGCCTACTCGTGTCCGAGTTCCCGGTCTTGATTCACAGATTGAGAATGACTCTTGGATGAGAGTCAAACGTTTCCAAATGAAACAACTGAACCTTTTTCTACTTTATATTTAGATATTTTTTAGTTCTTACGATTATATTGTGGCCTAAATAATCCTGATTATGCATTAACTCTGATAATCTGGACTTCTCTGGTTTAGATTCAAGTCAAAAAACTGCTGTTCTTTCTTAAAATGTGGCTCAGTAAAATATTTAACACAGAAAGCTGTTCGATACGACACAGGGAGAGTTGAGACTGGATTAATCGTGATGGAGTCAAATAGAGTCAAATAGAGTCAAATAGAGTCAAATAGTGTCTCTGCAGTTTGACTCAACAGTTAAACGAGCGTTGCGTTCTCACGTCCTGTTTCCTTTGAGTGTTGGTTTATCTGCTGTGGCCAGAGCAGCACGATTCTGAACTGATCTGTGCGACTGCATTTGTGATTCATGTATTATTAGGCCCGAGCGCCACAAGCTGGCGAGAGGCCTATTAATCTCGTAAGGCCGTGCGAAGCACGGCTGCGAAAGTGCGCACGTAGTAGTGCGGCTTTATATGGGATTCGCGGTCGTCATCCCCATATAAAGCACTCATTTGCGCTAAGTAGCTCACGAATATGTTCCCCATCTCTTGCATGTTCCGTGCATATAAGCATGTAATGCAAAAATTGAACATTATTACTGTATAGAGGGCCAAAAATACAAAGTGGGCGGAGCCCACTCAAAATTAACCAAAGTACCCGTCAGTGACCAGGGACCCACACCATGAGGTAGGAAAGCGCGAGCGCTTTCCGAAAATGTATAGTTTATGATATTTGAAAAATGGGAAACATTGTTTTCGCATTGGAAAATTATTCTTTCTTTCTTTCTTTCTTTCTTCTCGGGACCAACCCCCCTATTTTTCACCCAGTGAACATTGACGAAAAGTTAAAAAAATTTGCACACCTCTAAAAATCGTGCCTCTCTACATTCTGGCTATTTCCCTTTTCTAAAATTAAAAAAAATTGGCGCGTCAGCGCCCCCAAATGTACAAAAAATGCATTGAGAGATGGGAAATGACCCAAAAAAAATCTGATCGTAGAATCATGAAATTTGGCGCAGAGGTAGATGGTGACAAGAGAAGTAAAAAATATTATCACGGCAACGCCGTCCGCCCAACCAAATGTCGGCCATATTGCTTCAAAAATGGCTAAACATGACTTCGGAGTTTTTCCAAACGTCGTACTTTTACGAACTCCTCCCAGGGCGTTGGCTCTAAAAAGCTGAAATTTGGTGAAAATGCTACTGAGGAGTGGGACATCAAAAGTTATTCAAATGACATTGATACCTCTCACGGTCTCTGTGCGGCGAAGCCGCAAACTTTAGCTAGAACTTCAGAAATCTCCCAAATTTAACATTTCTGCCGTTTGGGCAGATAAAGTCCGAATTGCGTCAAATTAGAATCAGTTGTTAAACTCTTTGCGCTAAACGTACTTGAAGTGAAATAAATTAATTTGGCGCCACAGCGCCCCCTACAGATTTTATATGGAGGTTAAATGTTTAGTTTTGCGAAATTTTATGAAATTTGACACACAACTCCATTTTGGCATCCCCATCAAAAAAGTCAATGAGACCCATGTCATAATTGTTATGGTTTTGCCGTAGCGATGACCAAAACCTCCCATGTTATTCCAATGGGGAAATCGCCAGAATATGTTTACACTTTAGACTTTCACAAACTCCTCCCAGGGCAATAGCCCTATTAACCTGAAATTTGGTGAGACTCATCTTCAGGGGTGGACCATCAAAAGTTATTCACATTTTTATTCAAAGAGTCACGTTGTCTGTGCGGCAAAGCCGCACATTTTGCAAAGAATTCAAAATAAAATGACTTTTTGATGGCAGCAGTAGGCGTAATAAAAGGACAATTGGGGCGCGTTAGCGCCCCCTCCTCTTGCGGCGTGGCGGCGGTGTGGCGGCCGCGTGGCGAGGGCCGATCATTGCCGCTTGCGGCTATATTTATTATTATTATTATTATTAATAATAATAATAATAATAATAATAATAATAATAATAATAATAATAATAATAATAATAATAATAATAATAATTATAATAATAATTATAATAATTAAAGCGGCAATGATCGGCCCTCGCCACGCCGTCGCAAGAGGAGGGGGCGCTAACGCGCCCCAATTGTCCTTTTATTACATCTACTGCTGAATCTGTGACGCTGTCACATCTTCTCCCCTTTGTTTTACCATCAAAAAGCCATTTTATTTTGAATTCTTGGCAAAATGTGCGGCTTTGCCGCACAGACAACGTGACTCTTTGAATAAAAATGTGAATAACTTTTGATGGTCCACCCCTGAAGATGAGTCTCACCAAATTTCAGGTCAATAGGGCTGACGCCCTGGGAGGAGTTTGTGAAAGTCTAAAGTGTAAACATATTCTGGCGATTTCCCCATTGGAATAACATGGGAGGTTTTGGTCATCGCTACGGCAAAACCATAACAATTATGACATGGGTCTCATTGACTTTTTTGATGGGGATGCCAAAATGGAGTTGTGTGTCAAATTTCATATAATTTCGCAAAACTAAACATTTAACCTCTATAAAATCTGTAGGGGGCGCTGTGGCGCCAAATTAATTAATTTCACTTCAAGTAGGTTTAGGACAAAGAGTTTAACAACTGATTCTAATTTGACGCAATTCAGACTCGGATTCGGATATTTTGCGCAAACGGCAGAAATGTTAAATTTGTGAGATTTCTGAAATTCTAGCTAAAGTTTGCGGCTTCGCCGCACAGAGACCGTGACAGGTATCAATGTCATTTGAATAACTTTTGATGTCCCACTCCTCAGTACCATTTTCACCAAATTTCAGCTTTTTAGAGCCAACGCCCTGGGAGGAGTTCGTAAAAGTACGACGTTTGGAAAAACTCCGAAGTCATGTTTAGCCATTTTTGAAGCAATATGGCCGACATTTGGTTGGGCGGACGGCGTTGCCGTAATAATATTTTTTACTTCTCTTGTCACCATCTACCTCTGCGCCAAATTTCATGATTCTACGATCAGATTTTTTTTTTGGGTCATTTCCCATCTCTCAATGCATTTTTGGTACATTTGGGGGCGCTGACGCGCACATTTTTTATTTTAGAAAAGGGAAATAGCCAGAATGTAGAGAGGCACGATTTTTAGAGGTGTGCAAATTTTTGTAACTTTTCGTCAATGTTCACTGGGTGAAAAATAGGGGGGTAAGAAAGAAAGAAAGAAAGAAAGAAAGAATAATATTCCGATGCGAAAAACATTGTTTCCCATTTTTCAAATATCATAAACTATACATTTTCGGAAAGCGCTTGCGCTTTCCTACCTCATGGTGTGGGTCCCTGGTCACTGACGGGTACTTTCGTTAATTTTGAGTGGGCTCCGCCCACTTTGTGTTTTTGGCCCTCTATACAGTAATAATGTTCAATTTTTGCATTACATGCTTATATGCACGGAACATGCAAGAGATGGGGAACGTATTCGTGAGCTACTTAGCGCAAATGAGTGCTTTATATGGAGAGGTCGTCATCCGAATTTAAAGTGCACGTTTAGTGCGCACTTTTGCACGGGCTTCGCCCGTTTACAACGGTAATGTTCCATTTTCCTACTACTAATTAGTATGCACGGGGCGTGCATGAATGGAGGAGTGCGTTAGTGAGTGTTTGTGGGCGAGCGCTTCGTGCTCGATTTCGTGCGCACTACGTGCGGACTTTCGCAGCTGTGCTTCGCACGGCCTTACGAGACTAATAGGCCTCTCGCCAGCTTGTGGCGCTCGGGCCTAATAATAATAATCACATTCTTAGACGTCTTTAGGGGAAATTCACAAAATGGCCAAAATAGGCTTAAAGAACATTTATTTCAGACCGTGTGATATGTTGTTGTTTGTGATGGACAGTAGGACAGTAGAGTGGGACAGTAGGACACTTCAGCCTTAACCACACGTACGGTAAATGTGGTGTTTCATGTTGGCTTCTTTTGAACGGCTCCCGAACGCTGTCAAAGCGGTTTGAAAGCGCCAAATCTTTTTTTAAACGTTTTACTGATCGATGGAAGAAAAAGGTACGACCTCCCTGCAGTCTGGGCCGCCCGATGGGACAGAAATATGAATATAGTTCTTCTTATTGAGCTTCAAATAATGGTAGTTTAAAACAAAGACCCGTTTCTTGGTTTGATGCCCGGTTTGCATTCAGGTGCTCGGGGCAGAGGGTCAGGGCGGTCCTCTTCAGTCTCCTGCCCGTCCTGTCGTGGCTGCCGGCGTATCCGCTCAGACAGTACATCTTCTCTGACGTGGTGTCCGGCCTCAGCACTGGAGTCATGCAGCTGCCTCAAGGTCAGTCCTACTCTGTGGTCATCAAGAGTATCACCTACACGTCGAGAGTATCACCTACACGTCGAGAGTATCACCTACACGTCGAGAGTATCACCTACACGTCGAGAGTATCACCTACACGTCGAGAGTATCACCTACACGTCGAGAGTATCACCTACACGTCGAGAGTATCACCTACACGTCGAGAGTATCACCTACACGTCGAGAGTATCACCTACACGTCGAGAGTATCACCTACACGAGAGTATCACCTACACGTCGAGAGTATCACCTACACGTCGAGAGTGCGGAGAGCGGGGCTAAAGCGGGACTAAAGCGGGGCTAAAGCGGGGCTAAAGCGGGGCTAAAGCGGGGCTAAAGCGGGACTAAAGCGGGACTAAAGCGGGACTAAAGCGGGACTAAAGCGGGACTAAAGCGGGGCTAAAGCGGGGCTAAAGCGGGGCTAAAGCGGGGCTAAAGCGGGGCTAAAGCGGGGCTAAAGCGGGGCTAAAGCGGGGCTAAAGCGGGGCTAAAACGGGGCTAAAGCGGGGCTAAAGCGGGGCTAGGTGGTGTAAAGTCTGTGGTGCAGCTGGACAAACAGAAGAGTCCACATGAAGCTGCTGTGATGTTATTTAGTTTGTTTGACCTTATCACAGGAGCAGCATCTGCTCCTGTTCCTCTCACTCACAGTGTTATAGTGTGTTTACTAAAGGAAGGGTCATATTTGTACTGGTCCTAATCTGATCAAAGGAACTGGCTTTGGCATTAAGGTTCAACACACGTCAGTGAAGAAGAAGAATACATCTGTCAAATTAGGAATGCATAACATTAAAACTGTACTAATTAGATACAAATAGATTTATGTCTAATCTCAAATCTAAATTATTTATTATATGTGTCCCTGAAGTCCTGATGTAGACTTTGTATGGTCCCGGTTATGTCCCGGCTTAGTCCCAGTTTGGATGTGTGCGAAAACCCCATGATTTGTTTGTTTTCTGGAGGTTTCTAAAGTAAAATGTCTTTATTCACATTTAAAGGAGACACTTTTATTGAACTATGACATCAGCAGATCATCATTCTACATTTCGTTCCTCGTAAACCGCAGCATCGATCTAAAACGTCTCGGCACTAGAGGCGGGTCCACTGACTTCCTGTTCCAAACCGCAGAACTGATAAGCCCCGCCTCTTCACAGCGATAAGCCCAGCCCCGTCACCGTAACCTTTCACCGTAAAAAGCGGCAGATTGTATCGTTATCCGTGCGCTAATGTGTTTGAAAAGTGATATTTCAGAACCCGTCGCGTGTCACTCAAACAATCACAGCAGGTACAGGAATGTGGGCGGGGATAGGGGGTAGGGGAAAACGGTATTTTACTAGCACAGATACGTGAACTCAAACCTGCAGGAATCGATCAAAATACAACTACTAATGATGAAGAAACGCCGTGGTAACGAGATTAAAAGCTCGTTAAAGGTCATATGTCCCCTTTAAGGTGTGACCCATGCTAACTGTACGCTTCTTTACAGAGACCGTGATTAGATAACCTTTGTTTTAAACCTGTTTTCTGCTGCTGGCGTGCGAGTCTGTTTAGGTTCCAGTTTCAGTCCTGATGGTTCTGATTAGCCTGAGGTCAAATGCACATTTCCCCCGTGTTATTATTGTCTTATTTTCTCATGATTCTGTGTCGTTTACGTGCTTTCCTTCTCGCCGTTCTTGTGGCAGGTTTGGCATACGCGCTGTTGGCCGCCGTCCCGCCCGTCTACGGCCTCTACTCGTCCTTCTACCCCGTCCTGCTCTACACGGTGTTTGGCACGTCCCGGCACGTCTCAGTGGGTGAGAAGTCCAGAACGCGCAACAACAAAACCGCAGCGTCATTTCTAATCACCAAAACGTATGAATCTAGTGTGGGTAAAATGATGAGGTTTGGAGTTTGCACAACGTTTTGTGTTAACTGGTAAAGATTAAGAGTCTGTCTTGTTTATGTTTAATTTAAATTAACATTGACAGCTACTTTTCATTTGTTTGTTTTTTAAATCATTTGTAATTATTATTATATGTTTTAGATTTCCTTTGATTTAATTTTAGTCAAATTTATAAGCATAAAAAACCAAAAAGAACCAGAACAAGACGGAGAGAAAAGCCTTAAGCAAAAACGAGCAGACGTGCACTAAAAACAGCAAAAAATAAAAGATGAATCATGACACACGGATTCATTTGTTTTTAATAAAATAAAATATAATCCAACCAAATGAATGAGTGTGAGTATTGTAGAAAAAGATTCAGTTGTTTCATCTGGACTCTGTTTTTTGCAAAAGCGAAACGTTTCAACTCTCATCCGAGAGTCATTCTCAATCTGCGACTCAAGAACGGGAACTCAGATATTTATCCTACTCTGAGTAGGCCCCCGCCCACCTGGCTCTCTCTCTCCCCCTGTGTAACTCATTACATCAGAATGCTCTGGGCTTCTACTGCTCCAGGGTTTCAAGACACTATTATATACGACTGGAAAGTTGAATCTTACCCCTTGTTCCTATTTAAAGATTTAAAGATTATTTAAAGTTTCTTTTTGAACACAGTTTGTCTCTTTAACTCTTTCTTCTTCATCTTTTGTCCTGCTCAGAATCTTCTCTCTGTCTTTGATCCAGTGCTTTGTGTCTTTAAGATGAAGCTGCACGACGCTCTGTGGTCCTGAACTCCAGTGTCTGACATGTGAGAGCCTCTGGTGCTGTGGCTCTCTTTAGTCTCACTCTGTGGCTCTTTAGTCTCACTCTGTGGCTCTTTAGTCTCACTCTGTGGCTCTTTAGTCTCACTCTGTGGCTCTCTTTAGTCTCACTATGTGGCTCTTTAGTCTCACTATGTGGCTCTCTTTAGTCTCACTATGTGGCTCTCTTTAGTGGCTCTTTAGTCTCACTATGTGGCTCTTTAGTCTCACTATGTGGCTCTCTTTAGTCTCACTATGTGGCTCTCTTTAGTCTCACTATGTGGCTCTCTTTAGTCTCACTATGTGGCTCTTTAGTCTCACTATGTGGCTCTTTAGTCTCACTATGTGGCTCTTTAGTCTCACTATGTGGCTCTCTTTAGTCTCACTATGTGGCTCTTTAGTCTCACTATGTGGTCTTTAGTCTCACTATGTGGCTCTCTTTAGTCTCACTATGTGGCTCTTTAGTCTCACTATGTGGCTCTTTAGTCTCACTATGTGGCTCTTTAGTCTCACTATGTGGCTCTCTTTAGTCTCACTATGTGGCTCTTTAGTCTCACTATGTGGCTCTTTAGTCTCACTATGTGGCTCTTTAGTCTCACTATGTGGCTCTCTTTAGTCTCACTATGTGGCTCTTTAGTCTCACTATGTGGCTCTTTAGTCTCACTATGTGGCTCTTTAGTCTCACTATGTGGCTCTTTAGTCTCACTATGTGGCTCTCTTTAGTCTCACTATGTGGCTCTTTAGTCTCACTATGTGGCTCTTTAGTCTCACTATGTGGCTCTCTTTACAGTTTTCTTCACTGCATTGGACAGAATAAACTACATTGATCTGTTTTTGACGCCGACATGAAGGTGGATGAGTGAGAGGTGGATGATGGAGTGAGGTGGATGATGGAGTGAGAGGTGGATGATGGAGTGAGAGGTGGATGAAGGAGTGAGAGGTGGATGAAGGAGTGAGAGGTGGATGAAGGAGTGAGAGGTGGATGAAGGAGTGAGAGGTGGATGATGGAGTGAGAGGTGGATGATGGAGTGAGAGGTGGATGATGGAGTGAGAGGTGGATGAATGAGAGGTGGATGAATGAGAGGTGGATGAAGGAGTGAGAGGTGGATGATGGAGTGTGAGGTGGATGAAGGAGTGAGAGGTGGATGATGGAGTGAGAGGTGGATGATGGAGTGAGAGGTGGATGATGGAGTGAGAGGTGGATGATGGAGTGAGAGGTGGATGAAGGAGTGAGAGGTGGATGAAGGAGTGAGAGGTGGATGATGGAGTGAGAGGTGGATGAAGGAGTGAGAGGTGGATGAAGGAGTGAGAGGTGGATGAAGGAGTGAGAGGTGGATGATGGAGTGAGAGGTGGATGATGGAGTGAGAGGTGGATGATGGAGTGAGAGGTGGATGATGGAGTGAGAGGTGGATGAAGGAGTGAGAGGTGGATGATGGAGTGAGAGGTGGATGATGGAGTGTGAGGTGGATGATGGAGTGTGAGGTGGATGATGGAGTGTGAGGTGGATGAAGGAGTGAGAGGTGGATGAAGGAGTGAGAGGTGGATGAAGGAGTGAGAGGTGGATGATGGAGTGAGAGGTGGATGAAATGAGTGAGAGGTGGATGATGGAGTGAGAGGTGGATGAAATGAGTGAGAGGTGGATGATGGAGTGAGAGGTGGATGATGGAGTGAGAGGTGGATGATGGAGTGAGAGGTGGATGATGGAGTGAGAGGTGGATGAAGGAGTGAGGTGGATGATGGAGTGAGAGGTGGATGATGGAGTGAGAGGTGGATGATGGAGTGAGAGGTGGATGATGGAGTGAGAGGTGGATGATGGAGTGAGAGGTGGATGATGGAGTGAGAGGTGGATGAAATGAGTGAGAGGTGGATGAAGGAGTGAGAGGTGGATGATGGAGTGAGAGGTGGATGATGGAGTGAGAGGTGGATGAAGGAGTGAGAGGTGGATGAAGGAGTGAGAGGTGGATGAAGGAGTGAGAGGTGGATGAAGGAGTGAGAGGTGGATGAAGGAGTGAGAGGTGGATGATGGAGTGAGAGGTGGATGATGGAGTGAGTGGTGGATGATGGAGTGAGAGGTGGATGATGGAGTGAGAGGTGGATGATGGAGTGAGAGGTGGATGATGGAGTGAGAGGTGGATGATGGAGTGAGGTGGATGAAGGAGTGAGAGGTGGATGAAGGAGTGAGAGGTGGATGATGGAGTGAGAGGTGGATGATGGAGTGAGAGGTGGATGATGGAGTGAGGTGGATGATGGAGTGAGAGGTGGATGAAATGAGTGAGAGGTGGGTGATGGAGTGAGAGGTGGATGATGGAGTGAGAGGTGGATGATGGAGTGAGAGGTGGATGATGGAGTGAGAGGTGGATGGAGTGAGAGGTGGATGGAGTGAGAGGTGGATGATGGAGTGAGAGGTGGATGAATGAGAGGTGGATGAATGAGAGGTGGATGAATTAGAGGTGGATGATACTGGGCAGCCACAGCTCTGCATCAGTGCATGGCTCAGCTGGGCGTGGCCTTTTGGAGCCAGACAATAATAAATAACTGTCACATTATGTCTAAATATAACTCAGATCCAATGTCCCTGCACTGCAGAATAACAACATCTATTATGTTTATGTGTCGCACTCAAAAACGCTTCACCAATGCAAAACAAAACAATACAAGTAATTTACCCTTAATTCAAATGAACTATTCTTTAAAAAAACAACTTAAATTCAGAATCTTATTTTGAGTGTTTTTTTTCTACTTCGATTAAATTGCTGCTTTTACGAGGAGTGTTTTTAGTTGATGTTCATTTAAGGCCTGTACTTTTAATTAATTTTATTTTAAAACTGTTCATTCTGTTCCATCTCTTTAATCGATAACATTAAATTAAACCGTTGCGTGCTGGATTTGGCTTTTTCTACATTTTAAAAATAATGTTTCTTTTTTTATGTTTAAAAAAAATAAATCGTAAAAAATAAAATACAAAATAGATATAAAAGAATGTTTGTATAAATAAAATAAAAAAATAAGTAATAACAATTCCATACATAAGTGAATCCGTCTTTCTAAATCAGAAATTAAAGTAGAGCTGGAACAACTAATCAGATTAATTGTGGCTATAATCAATTATTGAAAGAACAAAACACAGTCGTCATGGCAGCAGAGTTTGGTGTGGGTTTTGTCTCGTTTTCGGTCACAGTTGGTTCTAAACTGAATGACTGGATGAACCGGTTTGCGTCGCTCGGGCGGTTTATCACGTTCACGCTTTGAACCAACGTAAAAGTGTCGTTTTTAGAATCAAAAAACATACATTTATTTTCTGTTTTTTGAGGCAGATCGCGGACACGGATCCGTGCCTTGTGTCTTTCACGTCTGAACGTTTGTCTTTTACTGTCCGTGTTGCTCTGGACGCAGCATTCTTTTACCCGGCGGCCGGTTGCCCTGGAGCCCATCTTACACTATAATATATCTGAGCTCGTTGTGACTTCTCCACTCCTGCAGTCAAATGAAGAGGATTGTAACACGGAATAACAGTTTCATTTAGTGTTTCGTTTGACGTAGAAAAGGCTTCACCAGGTCCTAAAAGTATGAACAGTTTCCACTTCATCATCATCCTACTTTGTCTCAGAACTATGTATTTGGGCCTCAAAACTCCTGCCATAGACACAGTAAATGGATACTTCTGGAACATACTTCTGGAACGTACTTCTGGAGCGTACTTCTGGAGCGTACTTCTGGAGCGTACTTCCGGAGCGTACTTCCGGAGCGTACTTCTGGCAGCTGGAAAAACAAAGAAATGGAGGACACAAACTGGACCGACACCACGACTGACGAAGAGAAAATGAAGAAAATAACATATTTGGACTTAATTTGACAAAGTTTGGACTAAATTAGTTATTTATTATTAATTATTTTAGACTTTATGTCTGCATTTTCCATTTTTATTCTATTTACTTTTACTGGGTGTGCTGTCCGGCCTCGAAAGAAAAGAAAATTTAAAATAAACTGTATCTTTAAAATAGAGGGAAAGAGTAAATATTCCAAACAAGGCTTTAAAGTGATACTTTTGTGTTTATACTTTACATTCACTTTTTGTGTGATACGTGAACTTAAACCAAGTCCCAGAGTCTCGGTGCTCTGAGCATTTACACCTCAAGTACAAGTCTTCATTCATATAAAAGAGTGACTTTGGTTCGCAGACGTGTGTTTGAGACTCTGACTCTGTGAAGCTCTTAATGTCGGGTCTGGTTTCTCTGTTTCACCACAAACAGACTTAGTTCTTATTCAAAACATAAATATTGAGACAGTTCCTTCTCAGGACAATATTAGTCACATGGAGTAATGCACGCTAACAGACATTAGCACGCTAACAGACATTAGCACGCTAACAGACATTAGCATGCTAACGCAGCACTTCCTGCTTCTCTGACAATAATATAGCTTTTTATTTAGATGCAGAGAAAGCTTGCTGTGCTGGAGAAAACATATTTTTACTTTATAACAAGCCAAAAGATCGTGTCACTCTAACCAGAGCCTGTACCTATAGCATTTTAATCCACACAAATACTATTTTAATGACATAACCCTCTGATATAGCCCTGAGCACCACTTATTTGGCCGACAGTGTATTTATAAAGTCTGAGTTTACATTAGAAACAATCATTTGACTCGTCAACTACTAAAATAATAACAGAACCGCACAATCAAACCCAACATTATCTGAAGGATCTGGACCCGAATCTTCCTCCTCGGCGTGAGTTCTAACCTCAAACGCGCCTCCTGCCCCTTTAAACCCCGCAGGGTCCGTGCCCAGGTTGCCCGGGGTCACGTCCGCACATGCCTCGGTCCCCCCCCAGCCCCTCCCCCGTGTGTTTTTTGGCCTGTGACCTGCCGAGTGTCCACTTGAGACATTGCAAAACGCCCGTATCCCGTTCCTCCCGCCGCGTGTGAGAACGGCCCGCTTTATCTCCCCCGAAACCGTCCCGAGCGTTCTCAAGTGTCGACCGTAACCTTTAATAACCTTTAAGTCCGGCTCCGCGAAGCTGAAGCCGAGCTGCACCAACTGAACTCTACGAATGTGATCATCTCTAATGGTTAACTGGACTCACGTGTCGGGTGGGAAGACATGATTTTTCACAAAGACGCAGCGGTTTTTACAGTTTTTTCCGTCACTTTTTGCACTGATGTCTCACTTTCCACTCGGGGATCGAACTCTCGGCTTAAACTGGCACAACTTTATATCCATTTTCAAGCCTCAACTCTCAGATCAAACCTACAAAGCCTCAAACACACGGATCAACAGTTGAAACACGTTCTCTGCATGTGCTACAGTCCGTTACCGTATTTTCCGGACTATAAGTGGCACCTTTTTCATAGTTTTGGCCTGACTTATACTTACATTTATACTTTTATACTTATATACTTATACTCCGGAGCGACTTATATGTGATATTATTTGTTATTTTCACACTTGCAACTGCATTTCATACTCCAGTGCGACTTATATATCTTTTTTCTTCTCTATTATGCATTTTTTTGGCTGGTGCGACTTATACTCCAGTGCGACTTATAGTCCGGGGAATACGGTAAAATAAAAACGGCACACTCTGATCCAGGAAAAGTGCCCAAAAACAGGTTAAAAGGTTTAAGTAAATTACATTAAAAGTACAATAACATGGTTTATAGGCCATAGAGTCGGGAGTTTGACGTTTATTTGGTTTAAGAATTGACTGAATTTTTGATCATTGAATTATGAGACACATTTTCTAACGGCATCAGAAAATAGTGCCATAATTCAACTCCCAAGACGTGATCGTTAATGTTGAAGGAATTCAAACCATGAGATTAAAATCCATGGAGCCGAAACCAAACTAATAATGACAAGGTTCAACGTCTGTGGAGTTATAATTGGGATTTTTCTTTCAAAAAAACGAGGAAATCTATCATTATTTGTTTGGTTTTGGCTCCACAAACTTAATCTCTTGTCTTAAAGTGCCTATGACGGGGTTTTTTGATTTTCTAATTTTTACGTTATTTGGTGTATTTATACTTTATTTGATGTATTTATACTTGGAAATAAACAGTACAGTTGCAGTAGCAAGTTTATGCATAATTTACACAAAATATATATATTTTTTGACCCTTTAAACATAAATTCGCTCTTGCATATTGTTGCTTGTAAAATAAAAACTTTTCTAACATCAGATTAGCTTTGGCCCAGTGTTTGCTGGGTAATTTCCTTGTGTGACGTCATCGATTGCAAACAGGAAGTGAACGTGAACTATATTTATCTTAACTGCGTTTTAGTCGTCCGACCTGACAGTCACGCATTTGAGTTGAACAATGGAGACTATTGTGAACAAAGACCCTTCTTGTCCCATCACACGTGGCCCCGCACTGGTCGGTCCCGGCGAGTCTTGGACGCCTTGGGCCGCCGTTCAAAAAGTGTCCGAGCTGAAGTCGTGACCTCCGGATCATGTGAGCGCTCCGGACCAGGATAATTATAGACAGGACGGATCGCTCACTCCTGCACGCGCAACGAGGGAAAGTCTGTCTCCATTTTGTACTCGTCAGTTCACACAATTCTCTGTCCGGTTTCCAGTTCGTCCGCATTTATTATTATTATTATTATTTTTTTTAATATTGTTATTTTTTGAATTAAAAGAAAAATAACAAAACAACAAACAGGAAAAGAAAAAAGAGAGCAGACACAAAATAAAATCAGCACACATCCAATCCTGTTGACTTGTTGGTTTGTCACTCGATCTTCTTCTTTAGAGCGTGTTTTAACTTTTAGTTCCTGCTCGACCGGAAGTGTGATTACAACAGACGCTCTGATTCATGGCAAAAAGAGGAACAAGTGGGCGGGGCAGGAGAAGGAGAATAGAAGGTGTTTGTCATGGTTAAATGTGTATTTCCGGGGCGTTTGAAGTGTCCGTCGTCGCCCCCTGCTGCCTCTAGGCGGAAAAACCTGAAGATAACTCCTCTGAGAAACCCTGGATCTTTTTTTTTTTTTTTTTTTTTTTTTTTTAATACATTTGGCATCGTGACATGTTTTCAAATGTGATTGTACGGTCTTATTATGTGTTATTATGATAAAAAAGATAGATTAAACATTGTATTTCTGACATTGTATTTTTATCAGCAACGTTCGGATTTACATTTTTTATTTTTGTTTAAAAAACCGAGGAAATCTATCATTATTTACTTACATTAATCTCATGTCTTAAAGTGCCTATGACCATTTATACTTGTGCATAAAAACAAATCAATCTAGCAGTTGTATATACAGTACAGTTGCAGTACCGTAGATTAAAAAAAAAAGAACATTTACATAATTTACACAAAAGAAACTTTTTTGACCCTGTAAACATCAATCCGCTCATGTATTTTTGCTTGTCAAATAAAAACTTTTGTGACATTAGATGAGTTTTGACCCAGTGTTTGCTGGGTAATTTCCTAGTGTGATGTCATCAATTACAAACAGGAAGTGAAAAAAACAAAAAATAAAATGATCCATTCTGGGATCAAATTTCTTTAGTTTTTTTCAGTGCAATGTCAAATATATCTAATATATCTTAACTGCGTTTTAGTTCAGTGAGTCTGACTTTGTATTTACAAGCGAGCTGCAGGGGGCGCTCTCTCCGGCGTTACTTCTGCTTTAACCAAGGCATTTACACATTTAGCACATTTTTCTTTACGCTAACTTCAATATATGCTAATGCAAACGTCACTCTTTCTTTTTTGTCTTTCCTTCCGTCTCTTTCTCTCCGTCTCAGGCACGTTCGCCGTGATAAGTCTGATGATCGGCGGCGTCGTGGTGCGAGAAACGCCCGACCACATGTTCTACGTCCAGGCCAACGGGACCAACGCGTCGGCGGTCGTGGACGAAGTGGCCAGGGACGCTCGCCGGGTGCAGGTGGCCGTCGTCTTCACCACGATCACCGGAGCGATACAGGTCAGCGCCGGCCCACGCGACACGCCCACGGTCACGCCCACGGTCACGCCCTTATCCGGACGAGGGGAAACGAGAAGCTGTTCAGGGCCGCGATCGCACGAGTCCCAGACCAGCATTTACATATTATACAAAGTTGACTTTTTCGACCATAATGTGACGCCGTTCCTCATCAAAAACACATCAGGAGTTGTGTTTAACGTCACTCGCAATCCTGTTTATCAGCTTGTCTTTTCCACTCAAAAACACTCGGTTTCAAATTTCCCAAACCTGTGACGTCACAGGTCGAGATCTGGAGGTCTTTTGTGCCGTTTTTAAGTCCATAAAGTATCATTCGGAGCATTTCTGACTCAAATCACCTTCATTACAGCTACTTTTTGTTTATTTTCCCATGGTAATTCCCTCTGCTGCCAGTAGATAGAGTGTTTACATCAAAATCATGACGAGGAAACACAGATTGTGTCGCGTTCATCGCATACACAGTTTTAAAGGACAGATATTATGCATTATTTGTGTTGTATTTGGCTGTTAAACATGCTCTTGGCCTCTAAAACTCAAAGCTTATTCAAAAAAAGAAAGAAATTCATGTGACTCTGGCGTTTCCCATGCAAGGAATTGACTCTTGGCTCCATCTACTGGCAGCAGAGGGAATGTTAGAGTCGAGATGAACAAAAGCTATCTCGCTCCCGACATGAAACGATTCATCATGTGCGGAGTTCAAAACAGTAGGAAGACGTCGGCGCCACGTCGTGGGCAGAACATGACATCACGCTGTGGTCGTTGTTTCTGAGGCTCGGAGGGAGAGGACCGTCTCACCAGGAGTCACCCAACGCTCGTAAATGAAGCCAAACGCTCGTCTAGCTGTGTTTTTGACGAGGAACTGTGTCAGAACGGGTGTTAAACGAGAGAAAAAAGTCAATTTAGCATAACACGTGTCCTTTTAAGTTGGCAAAGACCTGCTAAAGTAAAGGTAAAGCGGTACAACAACAGAAACGTAACCCTCTCGTCTTCAGGTGTCCCTCCGGTCCGACCCGGTCTTCAGTTTCTTCTTGTTTTCCTTCCAGATCATCTTGGGCCTCCTGCGGTTCGG